>NC_087206.1:65668197-65715697 GCF_015104395.2 Macrobrachium nipponense | reverse complement strand
AGAGCAAAAGTGAATTGGAAGTGGATGACAAGATGATGAAAAAGAAGAAATTGAGAAGTAAACGAAAATGATCTAAGTATTAAAAAGCCGATAATATTGCTTTTAAAAACCACCTACTTTGCGTAACATAATGAAAACACGAACATTTGAATTAAGACAGCAGAATAACAAAGGCATTTTTCTCTTGGCTAAGTACGCTTGTTGGTCTGTGTGAGTTTAGTAAGCGGGTTTCTATATTTGACTACATTTAATCATATGGGTGGATACCAAGCTCTTTATTCGTCCCTAATAGATGTAATGCAAATATCCTGTATATATGAATCATGAGTGACTTTGTTTTATGGCCAAATTAGTTTGCTTAATACACGCTGCCTCTTATGCAAATTAGGCAGTAAACCTCTTAAGTGCACATACTTTAGCTTTATGGATCTGTAACACTTTGCCAGATGCAAAACTAATTGCCTTCGAGGTGAAAATATGTAAATGGTCTGTGTACACAAACTTGCAGATTCCAAGCGAAAGAGATAAGCAGACGGGGAAATATGTTCCGTGTCATGAGACTTTGAAGAGAGTTTGCGTGTTCAGGGTTTTCAGGGCCAAGGCGTTTATGCTCTGCCTGCATGTCGTTTGGTGTTATAAGGAAAAATACAGGCAGGAAGCAATTGTCTTCGCTTTTGTGTCTTGCTTTTCTGAGTTTTACAATCATGTAAAACTCCCCTCTCTCTCTCTCTCTCTCTCTCTCTCTCTCTCTCTCTGCTCTCTATTACTCTCTCTCGTCTCTCTCTCTCGCTCTCTCTCTCTCTCTCTCTCTCTCTCTCTCTCTCTCTCTCTCTCTCTCTCTCTCTCTCTCTTGTTTTTTTATAGCAAAAGGCTTTTATGTTCAGGAACGTTGTTAAAAAACAGCTGAAAAAAAATCATGGAATTAGGTCATTCAAAGATTGATTACTTAAAGAAACATTAGTAAAATGTTCTATGGTCCTGGTATTCGTATAATCTACCTGCATGCGACAGGCTTGCATTCCACGATAATAAGTCGCTTTTTTTTCCAAATATCTGCTTTGATATTGTTTCATTTATGAATATATTTTATTGTATTCAATAAGCCTTCGCGCTGGCATGAGAGGCATGGACCATAGTATACATCGTCTTGCAATGAATGTTGTGCTAGATCTGCACAGTTTTTAAGCGCTTCCTTTCTTTCATGGGGTAAATGAAATGGAACAGAAGAGGTACGTGAAATGGCGACCCCTATTACAGGAAATCATAGACCTCTGTTACAGGAGTGCTGGTGTAGCAGTTGCTGTAATGAATTTCAAAGATTTTTTTTTAAGAAGTGGCAGATTTGCCAGATATTATTAGATACATTGAAGGTCACAAATTCTATGCTGTAAATTTAACGGAAAGAAATATCGAAGATAATGTCGTGTGGTGTTCCTGTTAAAAAAGGCATTGCTTACTCCTTTAACAAACAAACAAACATACAAACAAAAAATAATAAATAAAAAAAATGAAGGACAAACCCAAGGACTTATTTTTCATTGGATTGTGAACTCACTTTAATTTATCTGATTACGTTTTGAAAGTAGTTGTACCATAACTTGTGACGTTAATAATTGAACACTTACTATCTGAAGTGTCAGGGATAAGAAGACGCTCAGTCAAAACAGCCGGGTAGAAAAGAGGAGAGAGAAAAATATTTGTACTGGAGGTGAAGATACTCACAGCGGGGTAGTCATATTTAGCGGTAAATTGGAAGCATTATTAATAATACCTATACAGTAAATTTGGTGATAAGAGTTCTTTTTGAATAGCAAACAGCAAACGTCGATTCAGTAAGTATGGCGTTAAAAAGATTTGAGGTCGCCTTCTAAAAAAACAAAAAGAATAACACGCAAAAGTATTTTTTTTTTTTTTTTTCTTTTTTGAGGATGTAAATATTTGCATAGTGTTTTCTCTTAGTTTATTTATTATATAATCTTTGTTATAAACTATTGTACTCTCCGATCATTTCAGATTTATGGGAATAGTTTCTTTGCATTTTAAAGTGATTTTAATGTTTATGAACATTTGAATATTCTTTTAAGAAAAAATTACTCCCCTCTTTTGCAGCTTCAAATAAAGCATTGTTGTTCAGCAAGACCAATTGTCTACCAGACTTCGTAAACTGCAAATCCTTTTCCTTTGTACGAGTATTTTATGATAGTTCTAGGTATTTATCGTTTGTCGTTGCGTAAGAACCTTGGCTGGGCATTGCATATGGAGATTTAGAGTGCATAAATACCGAGAGATTTCATCTCGCGAGTTCAAGATGCCAAAGCGGCCACGAATTTAGCAAGGAGTAGGTGGTGCTCCTTTTGCCCATAAAAAGCAAGGAACAAGAAATCGCTTTTGAGCATTCTAAACTCTTGAGATAGAAAGGGTTTTGTCCTTTAACTCTTTTGGCGGATAAAGAAGTATATATATATATATATATATATATATATATATATATATATATATATATATATATATATATATATATATATATATATAATAATGGGACGAATGGCCGAACTAATAGGTGACGACAGGAAGCCACCAGCTACACCGCATAGTCATAAATCACTACAGTTATTACTTAACAGATGGAAAGCACGTAGGAAGAAAATTACAAAACGTGATGAAAGAATCTCGCTGGCAAATAAGTTTCCAACAGCGTCGAATAATGATTTTCATGGTGTAGAAAAAAAATTCCTATTTACAAACAAATCTGCCTAAAATATGAAAGCACACAACGATGACGGGTTTTGCCCAACACTCAATTCTTCAAGATGACAATTAACCGAAGATAAAATAAATACTTACATTTATGAGGATTTAACAATGAATATTTCCACCATGCATAACTATTTTATAAATGAACATTCTTCATACACATAAACTGCACAGACAATGACCTTATCGAATTATACACATGTCCATACACCTACATCCATTTCATACAGACTTATTATATATATATATATATATATATAATATATATATATGATATACATATATATATATATATATATATATATATATATTATATATATAATAGAATGTATGTAATTGGATTGATAGGTGTATGGTACATGTGTATAAATTCGATAAGGTCATTGTCTGTGCAGTTTATGTGTATGAAGAATGTTCATTTATAAAATAGTTATGCATGGTGGAAATATTCATTGTTAAATCCTCATAAATGTAAGTATTTATTTTATCTTCGGTTAATTGTCATCTTGAAGAATTGAGTGTTGGGCAAAACCCGTCATCGTTGTGTGCTTTCATATTTTAGGCAGATTTGTTTGTAAATAAGAATTTTTTTTTCTACACCATGAAAATCATTATTCGACGCTGTTGGAAACTTATTTGCCAGCGAGATTCTTTCATCACGTTTTGTAATTTTTCTTCCTACGTGCTTCCATCTGTTAAGTAATGACTGTAGTGATTTATGACTCTGCGGTGTAGCTGGTGGCTTCCTGTCGTCACCTATTAGTTCGGCCATTCGTCCCATTACTATCACCTTCTTTCGAGCGACTTTATCACGACCTTCATCATGCTTTATGCTTCTTTCCTTTAGGAAAGGTGGTTTGGCGGGTGGGGGGGGGATTACTAAAGGAAAGGGGGAAGCAGAGAGTAATATTCCAGGCACCGTTTATATCGCCTACACTCGTGTCTTCCATTTTTGTACCTTTTATACTCTGCTTTATCGATGCGGTTTGTGTGGTAACACGGTTTATTTTTTGCTTCGTCCTTTCCCTGTTCTAGGTATTTATTTTGTAAAGGTTTTCCTTTTTTACGTAAAGTAGGAATTTTCAGATGAAGGAGAAATTTTGATGTGACAGGTGGTTGTATAAAAACGTCGCAATCCTCTTTGAAACTTTATTCGATGTACAGAACCCACTTTGCATGCAGATCTCTCTCTCTCTCTCTCTCTCTCTCTCTCTCTCTCTCTCTCTCTCTCTCTCTCTCTCTAATCATAATTAAAGTTTAGATTCAACATAACTGAGCCGAGAATTATGACTACAGTGATTTAACTCAAAAGAAATCTCTCTCTCTCTCTCTCTCTCTCTCTCTCTCTCGTTCGAATCATAATTTAAGTTTAGTATCAACATAACTGAGCCGAGTCTCTCTCTCTCTCTCTCTCTCTCTCTCTCTCTCTCTCTCTCTCCTGTACATGTAAATGGAACAAATGCACCTCTATATTAAATGATATGGTATTTTAGGTGGACCTGCTCGTGCTCACATCCGTGTTTAGAATTTTGATAGTTGTAAGACATGTGTTCTGGGCGAGTCGGCGCGGTTTGATAGATGTCTGCCTTATTATCTGTCTTGTCATCTGTGAATTAGACGATCTCTTCTGGCCTGTAGTGATTCTTTTAAGGGAAGATGATTGCAAAAACGGCCCTGCTATCAAAGTTCCCGTTGTTATCCTTTTGGGCAGTATTTTTATGCTTAGTTCGGGGTGTGAGCGTGTAGTTAGGTTAGTTGATGCGTCACTTAGTCCTTGTTTGTGCCCACTCTGGGATTATGATTTACCTGTATTTACCGGGCAGAAAAAAAATGACAAGTAAATTCCCACATTAAAACTTTAATAGTTTCAGTTAACCATTAATTTACTTTGCACTATGCGACACCGCAATCTGGAAACTTTATTTATGCTCCAATTTGAGTTAAAGACAGGTAAAGATAGTGCCTAAATGTTCATGCCCCTGAACACCTACATGCATAAGAAGATATCTTGAAAAGCATCGTAATTACTATCCTTGGTGGAGAGAGATTAACCAGAGGACGCATTATAATTTCGCAGAAAGATTCAGGAATGAATATATATATATATATATATATATATATATATATATATATATATATTCATTCCTGAATATTATATATATATATATATATATATATATATATATATATATATATATATATATATATATATATATTCATTCCTGAACATTATATATATATATATATATATATACTATATATATATATATATATATATATATATATATATATATATATATATATATATATATATATATATATATTCATTCCTGAATATTATATATATATATATATATATATATATATATATATATATATATATATACACATAATGTGTGTGTATGTATATATAATCAGCAAAGTTCCAAATTATCTCCAGTTTTTGCAACTCTTTGCCCGTTAGGTGTATCTATCTGCGATTTTGATTATATTCAAGAATATTAAGCCAATAATAGTTTTTGATATCGAATTCACTATACCATACGAATATCTTGCATTCTAGTGGAATTTGAAGTTATTAAACGCTTTTAGCCGACCACGATTTAGATTTAGATCACTCGGCTGTCAGGAGAGATATATTCGTGTATAATTCGAGGTTCTGTACTTAGACGCTTTGTTAACCTCTACAGAATTATGAATATTAACATACACAGACACACCTGGTTCTTTATCACGGGCAATTATTCACCCATTCAGAAATGAAGTGACTAGTTGATGTTTATGAGCAGACAGCACGAAAGCCTTGGTCAGTAACGTATAAACCACGATTTTGCACATGTCGTCATAAAGTTAGTTATCCAGAGCAAACACATGCACACACAAGAACGTTCGTTTATCTTACATTAACTACCGTCTCACAAATAATGTTACTGCGGTCTGGAGTCAGAAAGATGCGGTCATCGCTGATCAAGGGGTCAAGAAGAGCAGAAAAGAAAAAGTATTGAAATAACTCGTCCTAAAACCATTTATCCAGGACAAACAAAATGAACTACGTTTTAAATATAGAAAGCCTTCTTCAGCCTTGTAGCTTTATGAAGCTTTAATTGCAGTGCGTTGGCCTTAATTACCTGATCAATTTTTCGTAGGTTTATCTCCTCCTTTGGCTTTAATGTCTGTTGTTTCTCAATTAAGGATCTTTAAAAGAGGTCAGAGTCATTATAGATTTTTGCTTCTCCCACTAATGATATACTTTGAGCTGGAAGGTAGGGTCTTATGCCGGCGCTTTTTCTACGTGTGTATTCTCTCTCTCTCTCTCTCTCTCTCTCTCTCTCTCTCTCTCTCTCTCTCTCTCTCATTATTGTGTAATGACGTTTTTCAACTTTGAAAATGCGTCTTTTTATGATTTTGTTTCTAGACTCTCTCTCTCTCTCTCTCTCTCTCTCTCTCTCTCTCTCTCCTCTCTGGGCCATAAACCTGCGCTATGTTTCCAAAGTCCCTGCGACTCTTGTTGAGATCGCTCGAACTTGAGTCGTTACTAGCGATTTGGAGGCGCAGTGTTTATCCAGCGAGAGAGCTCTCTGCATCCCCAAAAGACATAAATTTTTTATCGGTTACTTACGGCGTCTTGGGCCCAAAAAAGAATATTCCCTTTTGGAACGGGCACTTGGAAGCAAATGAGATGTGGAGAGTATTCTTTTCATCTATGTTTTAGACTGATTTTTTTTTTATTTTTTTTTTTTTATCCATCTTTGTGTTCTTAGCCTTAAGATGTTTATCTCATATTTATAGTAGGGTTTCTTTTCATGTTTTATACATTCTGTAACAAACAACGTGTATAGAAGGAAATGGGATACGGAGACCATTTTCTCTTTGCCTATTTTTTGAGGCGTTAAGTTAGTTAGGGTTAAAAGATTTATACTACTGACGGGTTCTTGAAAGCGAATAGGATGCCTAAACTTTTTTTTTCTTTATCACAAGATAAAAGAACTACATCACTTTGGGTGCGTACTGACCTTCTCATTAAAATAGATGTTACTTGGATGCTAATACGGATTGTCCTACTGTTTAGTTGGTTATCATAGTAATATTTTCAAATTTATATTTCTTAAGTAACGTTGCTGTGCCTAGAATAAGTCATTGCTTGCTTTGTAACTCACATTCTGCAACTAGAGCAAAAAGAGACCCATTCTCTAGTGTTATCATTGAAATTGCGTTAAACTGTTACAGTTGGAGTATTTCTAGGAGCAGCCTTAGCAAGCAGTATAATTAGCTATATGAGTACATTGCATTGCACAGTTGTTATTTACATTGGTATATTAAACATATTAGCTATTCAAGTTTAGTTTGATAATTAAGCTTAATTATTTACATTTGATGTTTAGGAATACATATATTGCATTTAATTTTTGTTAGTCAATAGAGATTTTTTGGATTTTTGTAATTTACAATAATTTACATTTATGGTAATACTGGAAATTAGGAGAAATGCCAATTAGAAACGCATTTGAGTACGTTAACATAAAGCAAGAGGTCATCATTACCCATGTAAGAGAATTTGCCTCTTACGAAAAGTACAAAAGAAACGCAGCGAAAATTAGAAAACGAAAGACAAGTTATGTAAATGGAGGATCTAATTCAAAGTACTCCTTAGGTATCATTGCTTTGTACCAAACTATTTTGTAAAATACCAGTTACAAGAAAATTGTGTGTGTTTCCAAACGTTACGGCCTCTTAACATCAAGTTACCATCTACTGAAAACACTCATTGCGTGCGCCTTGGTCTTGTTGTGGTATTTGGGCGAACATTAAAGTGTCACAATTTATTTAGGAAAGGTTCTTTTCGAACATGTAATTTTCTTCTACAAAGAAAAGTCATTAGCATATTTTTTTATGTCTCTCAAAGGAAATTCCTCATGACCTTGTTGAATGTGAGGAAAGGTCTCCAAAAGGAATGCTATGAGCTAGGTTCACGTTCCCTTTACTTCCAGGAACAAGTAATAATTTGTGAAATACATAGACTGAAACGCATATATGTACGTTGGCCATATATATATATATATATATATATATATATATATATATATATATATATATATATATGTGTGTATATATATATGAGAGAGAGAGAGAAAGAGAGAGAGAGAGAGAGCATTAGTTCCAGACCTCGAATCCTGGTAATTGCAGTGAAAGTTAATGTTTTTCAGACGCTTCAATATATTTTCAAAGAAGGGTTCATAAAATTTTGAATTTATCGTGCAGTATTCTTTAGTTTATAATGATGCATAATTATGCGGTTTACATGGAGTGTATTTTTTTAACTTTTTCCGTGAATAATGCATCGTCTTCGAATGCCACTCTAAGGAAATGGTTAAAAAGTTGCAGACTGAGCCATAAATTAATTAAAGTGAGGAAGAGCTTTGGGTTGGTTTGAATATTTTTCTAATTTGGTAATAATAGATTCACCTTTCATTACCTCCAAGAAACTTTCGTAAGAAAAAGGAAGCGGTGGCTCGCTTTAGTTGTTGAAAGTATCTGAGAAGGATTTCAGTGCTTTCAACGTTCATTTTTCTTCTTACATTGTCACACTTGTATATCAAAGAGAATAATACAGGAGTCCCGTAAGGTGGTAGTGCCGTCAGTGCACCTCATGCGGTGCATTGTAGGCATTACCTAAGGTTCCTTGCAGCCTGCCTTCCTTAGGCCCCTAGCTGCAACCTCTTTCGTTCCTTTTACTGTACTTCATTTCGTATTCTCTTCCTTCCATCTTACTATCCAGCGTCTCTTAACAATTGAATCATCGTGCAACTGTTTTGAGGTTTTCATCCTGCTACACCTTTCAAACCTTTTGCTTTTAAGTTTCTGTTTCAGTGCTGAATGACCTCAGTATAGGACCTAGTGCTTGGCTTTTGGCCTAATTTCTATATTCAATCAGTCAGTCAATCACACAGGATCGTTTGGAAAAACTAGTGAGATTTTTCCGAAGAGTTCATTATCTTAGTAGTACGTTTCCGCAGTTCACATACACCAATTAATATCGAAATATGTGAAGCAGTTCCAGGCATCGGGCGTGTTATTCCCGTCGCATGCATGAGAGCCATCAGGGAAGCTTCGAGCGCTGCTGAACTTCCACACACACTTCCTGGAATCGGAGCCTCTGACCACGTTTAGATTCCTGAATATTTAAATTTCGTACCCTAGGCACAGCAACCGACAACCAACTTGGGACGTAATTGATATTTTTCTTCTAGATTTTTTGTTTATGCCTCAGTATTTTTGTTCCTTTTCAACAAAGTCAAAGAAAACAGGGTCCGTGGATTCCCTCAGCATAAAGCGAATGCTCCCCCTCCTGGAGTAGTTCAGTATTCGTTTACCAAGGACATGTTTATATATATATATATATATATATATATATATATATATATATATATATATATATATATATATATATATATATATATATATATATATATATATATATATATATATATATATATATATATATATATATATATATATAGATAGATAGATATAGATATAGATATATATATAAAGAAACAGTGGATATGTTTATATTTTATTTACTTTATCCATATATGATAGCTTTTGGAATGTTAATGGAAATCTAAATGCTGCTCACTGCCTTCTTGGTGTACACATAAAAACAGATAAGTAATTAATGGTTTATCTAAGAAATTATAAGTGACTACCAAGAACCTTAGTATGTTTCTGATCCGGTTATAGGATATTATGAATACGAGTATATAAACGTAATTCATGTCTGGGACGAAAAATGGAGGAGAAACCTTGTCCAAATGAAAATTTGTTAATTGCCTGGATTACTGAAAGTCAGCTTGGGTGGATAAAAGAAAATGGGAAAATGGAGTTAAGTATTGATTGTTTTGGTGTAGGAGAGAGGGTTACGTCACCTTTTGGGGAAATAGAATTAGAAAGTGGCTGACATGTAAGAGAAAAGCGTTATTTCGTATGTCTCAGGGAAAATAATAGAATATCCAAAGTCCTTAAAATGACAGCTTCAATTCTGCTTTCAGGGAAGGGAAGTGAGAGCCGTAGCGTGTAAAGTGACAATCTCGAGTCCTCTTCCAAGAAATGCTGAGAAACAGAAACTCATTTTCTAGTCAGTGAAATAACAACCGAATTAGTCATTCTGAACTGAGCCTTTATTTTATGGTAGTAGGAGAGCCGTATATGATATGATAGAGAAGCAGTGATACAGTAAATGAAATCATGATACATATTCAGCAAGATAGTTTAAACAGTCACGCTGATTCGCCCCAGTCTCTTTCCCTCCCTCGTCATGTACTCTCTCCAGCGACGCCTTATGCCATTCTCTCCCCTGCTTTCCTCTGGTTGTTTTCTTCCCCTGCCACCAATCATTGGCTAATGAGCGCAAATGACTATCATTTGCCCGAAGTAAACACTGGTCGCAAGAAGTGGAAATAGAGTTATTTCTTATAACACGTCCGTATGTTACGCGACTTTAAACGAGGTTTCGGCACTGTAATCTTCTGGTTACTTTATTTGACTTTAATGTTAATTTGCTTTCATGATGTTAATTTGCCTTCGTTCCATTAGTCTTCCGCGCTAATGGGGTTTATCCTGTCTTGCGCCGAGGGAAGTCAGGGAGCAGAAGAAAGGAATGCTCTTCTTCTCTCGAGCATTTTTCTGAGGTATTGTGGTGCAACTTATCATTAAAATCTCCCAGTAGAGAAGTTTGTGTATACTTCTCGGAAGTGGATGCTTCTTACGCAAAGCTTTAGTTTTTATTTACGAAAGAGTCTTATTTTTTTTAAGATTATTGGTCACGCATATGTCTTATTTTGTCCTGAGAATTTGTATTTTAGTGGAGAGAGTACGAGCGCATGTGTATCGCTCAACAAACCTGTTTGTCACAAATTGATGCTTTTATTATTGTTTGCGCTTCAATTTAGCGTAATTAATTCATCTTTTCCACCAGGATTCCTCTTGTCGCAGCTGGTAATTACAATGTGTTTATATATATTCATATCTATTGATGCCACTAGAAAATCAACGAAGCATTGTCATGTTCAGTGCTATGGCTGATATTGTGTAGTTATTTATTTCTAAATTCAAAGGCCAGTAGGATCGGGAACTTAATGACATTTACTAAACACAAAAAAAAAACAAACGACCTTGTAGTGAAAGGAAGAAAGGTTGCAAAAGTCAGAAAAAATAGTGACAGGATGAGAGTGTACAAATCCCAGTTACATAGAGTTAGAAAGAAATAGTTGGATTGATCTGTTATTTATATCTGGTATTAGTCAAAAATGGACGCTGCGTTAAGCGCGTGAAATATATCTTTAAACGTGTGTGTGTGTGTATATTTTATATATATATATATATATTATATAATATATATATAGATATATATAAATATATCATATAAATATATAAACATATAAATAATATTATAAATATAAAATATATAAATATATAAATATATAAAATATATACAGATATATATATACATAAATATATATATCCCCGAATAAGATAATATAAATATATACTATATATATATATATATATATCAAATATATATAAATATATTATATATATATATATATATATAAATATATAAATATATACTATATATATATATAAATATATATATAAATATATATATAAATATAAATATAAATATAAATATAAATATATAAAGCTCATGGTGTCAAGTAGGTACTGCAAAAAGTAATAGGTATATCACAATCAAGGCTTCTGTTCGATGTTTTGAGGTAAGGCATATATATATATATATACAAAGAAAACACTGTCTTAGCACCGGGAAAGGCCCCTCGACGGCCCCTTTTTTTCGGTGGGATAAAAAAATGTAAACCTGGGAAATAGCAATAAACTTTGGAAATTCGTCAAGCTAATTGTTTTTCACTTCACCAGGTTGCGAACAAAAGACAAATGGATGATAAATCAAAGGAGAGCTTTTCCTTCCTTCCTCGGGTGATTGATAATAGGTGGAGGGGATAAATTCAGTTATCTCGAAAAAAATGACGTGATTAATGACTGTACCTGAATGGGGTGGGCGGGAGAGAAGAGAGAAAGAGAAGGATTAGAAGGAGAAACAAAAGGTAAAACCTCCATTCCTCGGGGGTTGGGGGGAGCCAGTAAACAGCGTGTTTGGCACCGGAGGTAAAAATCTATTATCCAAGGGATTTCGACTGGGACTTTTGATACGTCTGGGTGCGAAATCAGGGCGATTTTACCAGATACGTTGCAGATACAGAGAATGATTATATAACTTTCTTGCATGGCTTGAACAATAAGCAAGCTAAAACCTGGATATGCTTCGATGCATACATAATAAATGTAATGTGCCTTATTACGTTTAAATTTGTATTCCTTTTGACGTATTTCCTTTCCTTTTGACTTATTTCCTATCCAGTGAGACATTCAGTCTTTTAAAAAAAATGTTGATTGGATTAGATTTTCTTTGTATTGTATGATATTCACGTTGGAATAGTAAGGCTTGCAATGAATGTAACTTTTTATGTTATACTTACATCATTATAAACAAACAAACACGCAGCCACATTTGTGTGTGTGTGTATATATATATATTATATATATATACTTATTATTATATATATATATATATATATAATAATACAACAAAAGTGAAACCAAGTGTTATATCCAAGCTGTATATAGAAGGAATGTTTTGCAACTTTGTCATTTATTGTGATAATTGAATGTTCTAACTTTCGGTGTTATTTCTTAGAAGAGTTTTTCAAAAAGACAAGTCAACTTACAGGTAATATGCGAAGCAAATTGTTTCTTCTTCTGATAGACGGCCAATTCCTATTCTATATATATATATATATCATATATATATATTATATATATATATAATCTTCTTTTCGCAGATCTGTAAGCGTGTTTGGCTCCAAAGGCGGCATCTAAAAAGAATTGAGACTGAAGGAATGAAAAAAACGGCACAGGGGATAGGGATTAGTTTATAAAAATGGGTAAGTTTGTGCAACAAGCCAAGAAACTGGCCATTAAATCAAGCCCTTCTCCTCCCCGTTGTGAACGTTTATTAAGCGTAATATATGGTGCGGGCAATGGAAAATAAATAATTATATTCATATATCTAGCTGGAATGGGAGCGACCCCTAGGTCCCTGCGGACAGATTTAAGAGATAATGTAATTTTGATGATTCGGAAGAAACGAAGTAGGGAATTGGAAAGGACAGAAAAGAGAATCGTCTATGGCACAGAAAGGCCGAGATAAAGGAGGGGCCAGAGAAAGGAATGTCCCGAGGAGCGCAGTTAAACTGGACTGAATAGGATAGAAGGAGAACAATCCTTGATAAAGTAGATGAGAGAGATAGAATCAGAGGAGACACACTTAACTTTGAATGGAATAGAGTGGAAAGTGAAGAATTGTCTGCAATGCAGAGAGAGAGAGAGAGAGAGACGGGTAGTTTTACAGCGATCATTAGCCGGTTGTTCCGTGTAAATGGCATCCTTCGTCATCGAGATAATCTCGCTTAAATTTCACTAAAGCCCAAAAGTATATTTTTCTCTTCTCGTGTTTCTTCGGCTCTGCTAATGGCAGGAATTCAGCGCAGGATACCATCACTTTCGCCGCTGTCGCCTTAGTTGACCGTTCCCTCTCGTTTACGACTTCCTACATGTTTCCTTTGCTCTCTCTCTCTCTCTCTCTCTCTCTCTCTCTCTCTCTCTCTCTCTCTCTCTCTCATATTGCTATTTTCTAAATAATGTTATATATAAAACTTCTAAAGGGTGCTCTCTCTCTCTCTCTCTCTCTCTCTCTCTCTCTCTCTCTCTCTGTTTTTAAATATATTAAGTGTATTGGAATTTTATGTATATTATCACGATACGGAATATCAAGGATATTCTATTAGTTTTCATACACACACACACACACACACACACACACATACTATATATATATATATATATATATATATATATATATATATATATATATATATATATATATATATATATATATATATATATATATATATATATATATATATATATATATATATATATATATATATATATATATATATATATTTGTTTACCCTCGCTCTTTCCTACATCACTACACGATCCCCTTCGCTGGAGAATTTCCATTATTTTATTCCAAGAAATTGTACTTCCCCTGAAATAACTCTTAAGAATACAAGAACCATAGTATCAAGAAAAAAATATAACGTATCTAAAAGATCCGTTTTTTAACAGCACCTCGAATGTTAGCGCTTTTAATCGAATAATAATTAGAATTGATAACCAGGAATTTTTGGGGGGCAGAATTGTCTTATTTATACATTTTGATGTTACTTTTCGAAAACGTCCACCAAGGTTGGGTTCATTGTTTGTTCCTTTTTAGAAAATGATTGCTCTCTCTCTCTCTCTCTCTCTCTCTCTCTCTCTCTCTCTCTCTCTCTCTCTCTCTCTCTCTCTCTCTCTCACATATCTTCTCCGTAGTATCCCACTTTCAATCGCTTTTTTCATAATTTTACATTATTTTAACAGCAGTAATGTCTTTTTCGTAAAAATCTTTCTTCTGTTGCTTAAAAGCTGTTATTTATCATATCCTATGTAATAATAATAGAGTAATTAAACGTATTATCAAAGAGATTTTTATCGTCTTTCCAATTTCTACCACTCCAGTCAGACGGGATTAAAAATCAGCCTCAGTCATAACTTGCAATAGCTATTAAAGAACGAATTCCGTCTGTGGATTCGCGTAGGTGCACAAGCGCACATATGAGTCAGCAGGTGACGCAATGCAACCTTCTCTAATTACAGTCTTGGAATGCTTCCAGCCTCTCTTCTTGTAAACAACTCACCTGCCTTTGCGTGATGGTTTCAGGCACTCCAGTTTATGGACGCTTTGGCTTTGGTTCATAGTATTGTGATTATGTATGTCTTATTATTATCATTTGACTTTCTTTTAGTTTTGTTCATTGCAAAATGCTCTGGTCCAGAAAAATATGGACCAAGTGTACGTTGGGATTACAGTATGATTTTTATAAATTTTACTGGCTCTTTGGCAGGAGTAAACTGGAATATACTTTTAAACATAGAATAAAAGGGAACATTTTCACGGAAGCAATAATAATAATAATAATAATGAAAATCGATAAGTATCAAGACCTTAAAATAGAAATAAGAAGGGTATGGGATATGCCAGTGGAAATTGTGCCCTTAATCATAGGAATACTAGGCACGATCCCAAGATCTCTGAAAAGGAATCTGGAAAAACTAGAGGCTGAAGTAGCTCCAGGACTAATGCAAAAGTGTGTGCTCCTGGAAACAGCGCACATAGTAAGGAAAGTGATGGACTCCTAAGGAGGCAGGATGCAACCCGGAACCCCACACTATAAATACCACCCAGTCGAAGTGGAGGACTGATTTAAAAAAATAATAATAATAATAATGATTAATTACTTGAAGATGTTCCTTCTGCTGTTTCAGCTTGTTAACTTCCTTTCGCACTTATAGTTTCATTCATGGAAATTCGTCTCTCCTCTCATTTCTATATTTCGTTCGAAGAAAGGGGCTCGTGAATGAATTCCCTCACTAGTGTGAAGAATCACAACTTAGAACGCCGGCATTACGCGGGTGAGACTGACACCTCATAAATCACGCGTCCAACGGAAAGCGTAATGAATCATTCGATTCTCATCAGTCACGAACCCATAATTAGTACATTCATTCCTCACTTTCTAGAGGAATGGCACATGTTAATAGCCTCGGGTGTTTAATAATAATTTCCCACCGCGAAACACAGAAAAATGGCAGTTTAATTGGTGTGTCTGTAATGGTTCTTATGGCGCTGTGCGTGATACATCTGGTATTTATGCGCCCTAGGCGCCATCATTATAACTACCGACTCATCTATGTAAATTTGCAAGTGTTCTTTTGTTGTCGAAGGGAAGAGAGGCCATTAAACAGAATATGACAGAATTAATATCGAAAAGGATTAATGTCTTTCCATTGAATTCTTTTTTTTTGTACACACATTTATATATATATATACATATATATATATATATATATATATATATATATATATAATATATATATTCAAAAATGGTCATGTAGTTTTAAACAACTGTAAGTACGGTGCCATCCTAGAAATTTTGATTTGATAGCAATGTATGCTTTAAGTTCCTTCTTATGTAAAACGTCATTTTGAGTAAAGGAAAAACCATTCACAACTTTCATATATTACTGCACGGCAAAACAAACAAGAGATTAAAAAATGAATGAGTGTTGGGCAAAAGAACCTTTATTCCCAGAACAAGTAGAATATAAAAAAAGGGCATTAAGATATAGCAAAGATGAGAACAAAAAGTCTTCAAGATTTTTCGGTACGTTTTTGAAAGTGTTGGCTGAAGTGCTAATGAAGATTTCTCAGCGGTACGTGATTATAAAAAGAATAAAAGATTTCTTTGCTTGCGAACGAGGAGCATTGTAAATCGTTTACGCACAATATAAATGACAATCTCCGTTGGTTTATGGCTGCTCGTTGTTAGAGAAGGCGGACAGTTAATGCTCTGTTATAAAAAACGCAAAACAACATCAAAATATTCTCTTGGTCAATTTTACCTTGGTGAGGAATCTGTCTTCGAAATGTTGGCGGTACTCCGGTTAAAAAAAAAAATGCTTTAATTTTGATTTTAATGGAATTGTGTATTTTAGTTTTAATATAATTTTGTGTGCAAAATTTTTCCGTGCCTTATGAAGTGGTAAAGTATTCCGTGTAGTTGAAAATATGCATATTTTTTTACTGCGTAAAAGATTCATCCTATCCTTAATGTGAAAGGCATTTTGGTTAGGTAAGAGATACACTTAACTTCTTCACTGACGTAATTACAAATTACTAATTAGGAATTTGGTGCTTGTCTCGGGGGAGATATTTATTTAGAAAATAAAGCGTAGCTAATATCACTTTATTTCTGCGTCGGCAAGTTTTTGTTAATTAACTTTAGAGGCAATAATGAAATTTAAGCAGATGGACCCGAGAGATGAAGTTTGCAGAGAAGATAATTGACTTGTTAACTTAATCTAAGATTATGTTGTTAAGTTATTTATTGATGCAGTGAGGGTAGTAGTACCCTGTGACCGTAAAAGAAGTGCGGTGTGAGGGGGACTAATTAGTATTATACTGAACTTATTTTTAGTTTAATTTTTTTGCATTATTTGAGGTGAAATTATATAGAAAATTAACCTGTGGAATTTTATATATATATATATATATATATATATATATATATATATATATATATATATATATATATATGTATGTATATATAAATGTCATAATGATAACGAATGTATCTTTTTTCCAAGTAAAATGCAAGCATTTTATATAATGAATATGACAAAAACATATCGAAAACTGGGAGAAATTAGGGATGACAACAAAAAACTATTCTCTCCTGTAGCATGATTGAATAATGGAGCTTTTCCTGTCGTTCGATGCTGTTAAGATTGAAATATAATTACATTTTGTATAAATAGACAGAAGGTACGTCAGCATCGAAGATGGTGAATGACACAGCGTGTATAGGGAGGGATCTCGATTTAAATGTGATTGTTGTTATTACTCTCATGGGAGACCTCCTCCTCCTCCCTCCCCCTCCCCCCAAAAATAATCCAGCTTGGTGGAACGTCATTAAACTTACAAAGATTTATACATATGTATGTAGTAAGTATATACATACATACACATACATAGTTTCAAATCAGTCTATTAGAATGGTACCCTTAGAGGGGCAGGGCCATAAGTACACCTCTCATGGTGTACTGGTTCTCTTTATTTTGATGTCCCACTATTCTGACTCCCTCTTCTCACTATAGTGCCATAAGTGCACCTCAAATGGTGTACTGGATATCTCCTATTTTAATGTTCAGCTATTCTGACTTCCTCTTCTTAATATCCTAAGTGCTGAATACCTGAAAGTGTCCCAGTGCTTGGCTAGGTAGCCTAAATTTCATATAGAAGTCAAATAAATTATTTCTGATGATAGGAAGACCATAAACTGGTTTAACATAGAATCGACAGGACTGTTTAAAAGAAAGAGAGGGAGGAGTGAGTTTGGAAGATTTCTGGAGCATGGAAGACAGAATAGAGACACGGGCGAATGACACAAGATGCTACTAAGTTATAAAGGATGGCTCTCACTTTTAGCATCATCTTGTCAGTTTGATGGACAATGTAGAAAGGTGGGCCAGCTTCGTTCGTTGATGGATTCATTGTCTTCCAGGATAGCATCAAGTTCCTTAAGGTAATGGGGAACTTTAACCTTGATTATTTTTAAGGCAACGTAAAAACTCATAAGAAGGGAAATCTGCTTCACCCAGTAAATTAGCCAGACTTTCACTCTTACTTTAGCCAGCAAAGTGACTGACGCATATCCAGACACATTTCATTCCCTGTCAATACAGCATTTTCTTCTGTCGACACAACTCCGAGAAAATCATAGCTTCATTGGATGTAAGGTCACGAATGCACCACTTTTCGACATAAATATCAAATATATCCTGAAGGAATAAGATGATGGCCAGACCCCTTCTATCAACTTGCCAAAAGGAAAACTAAAACCTAATTGACATTGGAACGAAACAGGCCTTCTCACTAATTCCCAAGGAGCTTGATGGAATGGAACATGGAGGACGACATCAGTTAGAGAAACACTCCATTATACATGGGGCATATTTCGACAACACTTTTGTAAAAATATCAGACATTGAACACCTACTAAAACGAAGAATAATATACTTTACCATCGTGAAGGACCAATGGCAGTATCCTCTTCCCAGACTTTGTACTAACAGGACAATGACGTAAACACAGAATTTACAGACCTTAGTTGTATAAGAAGTCCATGAACTTGAGCACTGGCTCTTTTGACTGACTTCTATGTTCTTTTTAGATCAATACCAGTACTTATATCCAGAGCCTTCTCCCACTGTAAAGTTGTTCCAATACCACTTAAAACTCAAGCAATCTGCTCCTCCAACATCATAAGGGCTGCAAGAAATATAATATACAGTTGGTACTGCAGTCAACAAAATAAACGGGGTAAATGCTATAGTACTCACTGTAACTTACTTCTATAAGAGCCAACCGTCCACATCATGTACCGAGAACTGAAGAATCATCAAGAAGTTGGTTGCTAAGAGCTTCCGGCCTACTGGTAACATAACAGAAGTGAACACTTGCTACAACCAGTAAATAAAGACGAAATTCTCAAGCGTTAAAAAAAAACTCCACCCTAGAGTTTCGTATAGATCTGCCTTCTGATCCCGAACGTTGAAACGCACCGTGTAAAAACGTTCGGAAATATGAAATATTTAAATGACCTGACCTTTTTATTTTTAACATCTGACTGCAAAAAGAATTTAACGAACGTTGGAACAGATCGATAATAAAAGTGTGTGTATATATATATATATATATATATATAATATATATATATATAGATATATATATATATATATATATATATATATATATATATATATATATATATATATAATCTAAGGCGTTATTATATGATGATTCGTATTTTGCGCTTATAGTCGCCCTTACAATGTACGGTAAATCCCCTTACTCTATCTGTTGATTTATTGTGTTTTTCAGTAATCTCGGTGGTAACCCGTGGGAGGCACTAAGCACATGCTATAAATTTAGCCGAAGTGGCTACAGAGACAAGCAGAAAAATGTGTGGCATTTAATCTAACTTTAATTTCATTGCTTGGCCAAAATACAAATAATCTCTCTCTCTCTCTCTCTCTCTCTCTCTCTCTCTCTCTCTCTCTCTTCTCTCTCTACTCTCTCTTCTTCTCCTCTCTCTCTCTCTCATTGGCGTTATGAACCATTTTCTTGTACATTTTCTTGTATACTCTTATTTGTCTAGATTACGGAAAGTTATTTCTCTCTTTCTCTTGTTAGATCTTTTATTTCTTTTATCAAAGAAGCTGGTCTTCTCAATTATATCTGACAGCTGTGTTGTCTTATATATCAATTTTTTTTTTTTTTTTTTTAAGTTATACTGTTATGTGATCAGATTAATTAACAATTCTTTTTATCAGAATTTTATTTTGATAATTTATATGTAGTCTCTGTAAATTTATATGTAGTTCTTTTTTTAAAAATTTTGTATTTTAAATTTTGTTTGTTATAAAAGTTAAAAGATCACATTTAGTATTCGGCGTCGGTGACCCTGGTAGTTTTGACGCCAGGTAACTCGTAATCAATCTGTTTTTCAGGAGTGGTAAGGACGTGGCCGGTAGACCTGAAGAAATGATAAAAAAAAGAACTGAAAAACATTAATTTACATTTTACAAGAATAAAATAACCGCATGAGAAGATAACCCTGTTTTCAGTATTAATCAATGCCAGTTTGCCACCGGGTAGTACAGTTGCCATGCAAGGTGAAATACGGAAGCAGTACAACGTCCTTAGAGTAAATGTTTTTATAACTGCCCCATCGTGGAATGCGACAGCCACGTAAATCTCAGATTAAAGAATTATGCCTGTGCCACAGGACGTTGGTTTTATGTAAATCACTTTTGTTTGGGTAAACCGAAGCCCTTTTGTGCTACGTAGAGCGTTCATGTACATCCCTCCTATTTTCCCGAGAATTCAGGGACCCTTCTACAATGGGGGAGAGAGAGTACATTCTCCTAAGCTCAGATATGCATAATTTTCTTTTTGTAAAGAGTCGTCGCGTTTATGGTTGGTGGAACCATAGCTTCTCGTTTCTCCTTTCATTGTTGTTGCTTTTGCATAGACAGTAGTACAGGGCAATAACGGTGAGGTTTATCTCGTCGGAAACGGCACCGCTCTTCTATAGGAAGTGTGATATCTTGCGTGAAAATGTCTGTGATTCATTCTTTCTGTATTTACGCCGTTGTTTGATTTGCACTCGAAGGTTATGTAGCACTTTCTGCTTAATTTCCCTGATGGTTATATTCATCTGATTGCTTGCATTCACTTTTCTATGGCGTTGGTTCTCTCTCTCTCTCTCTCTCTCTCTCTCTCTCTCTCTCTTTCCTTTATATTTTTAAATAAAATGGGTTACGTTCGTATATCCTAATTTGAATGTAGTTCTGATTTATATGCCATATACAGGAAGGATGTAAAATATACCTTGTAAATTCCATTTTGTTACATATCACTGACTATGAAGTTGACCTTTATTGGATAGGATGCTTTCCCTTCGTTCTGTCTTTATAAAGTCTATGGTTGCGTTTATGATTACTAAACAGGAGACATTTACTACTTTGGTTTTTCTTGCTGTCAGTCCTTGATGTACGAACATAAAACACTGCAATTTTAAATGAATTTGTCAACAATATGCACCTTATGTATCTGGAATCAGTGTTTTCATCTCGCAGTTCGATTGGTTGAAATATTTTAGGTGTTAAACTACTAGGTGAAATTGATATATGAAGTTTGTGTATCGTAAATTAAAGTTTGTGATAGACTGTATATTGTAAAGTAATTGAATGATGCATTAAATGTAGTTCATCAACTGTTTTGATGCAGTGTTGTGTGTTGTTTTTATTTTCTTCTTCTTTTTGGCGTGTGTAGATGCACTGTGTAAAAGCCTTTACCTGTGTAAGAAGCGAAACTGCGTATATAACACCCTCTTACAACAACTCTGTGGAAATTGGAAAGGGAAAAAGAATTCATATATATCTTAAGGAGAACTAATTGTTAAAGAAAGTGGAACCTTAATTCTTCTAAATGGAAATATCAACAAAGGTAAAATATTATTAAATATTTTAAGTCACAGAAAATCCCAAATATTTCAAACTGATGGAGGCCCGATTCCTCACAGGGGTTTACCATTAAAGTAAAGTAAATATGGCAAAGTACTGCCATTCCTACTTTATGTAATCCAACATGAAAGGAGTAGCAACTAGCTAGGGAGACGGCGCACCAGTATTTACATTAATTTAATGTATCTACTCCAGGTACAAATACTCTCTACTTCGTCGTATTAATGATTTTCATGTTAAGGATTACTGTTGTTATTACTGTTTGATAAATGGTGTTTCATTTTAATTTTAGTAGAAACGGCAGCTCCTACATCTTATTATGGAAAAGAAAGAGCTTTCGTTAATTATGTTCTTATGCATATTTCATATATTGGAATACATTTTTATATTGGAAACTAATTTAAAGATACTTCTTATTCCATTTGTATATATTGGATGCAATTTCAACGTGAATATCAAGGCTTAAAATTATATTTACAGTAAACAATGCACTAGCATTCCGCCAGCATGGAGCACCGATCATATTTCATATCTGGAATTTACTGAGGAATATTTGGAGAGGAAAAAGGACCATCAGTAGAATTTTATTCCCGTCTGAATTTCTTCTCTTCCAAAGGGACGACGTTTCTCGAAAAATATTCACACGGAGGTGGAACCCTTTTTAGCGTGGGATTTTTATGTACCCAATTTGTGAACTGGCTGAAGCTCCTACTGTCTCATAATACAAAATATGAACTACGTACTCGGCATCTTATCGTACTTTGTTAATGAACATTCAGTTTGTAATTGGTAATTTATATCTCATTTGCTTTATACAAATTTGACAGTGGTAAGAAGCTGAAGTGACAAATGCACATTGAAATGCATCTGGGTTAAACTGATGTGACGTCCATTTAAGTTAACACAAGTCGGGGAGGTTTTTCTCTTTGAAATTACAGTAATTAATTGAAAATATGTTATTAGAAATACATCTCCAATATTGTATATATTTGGTATAAAAAAAGCGTTAAACCTGCTATTTTGAGTGTAAATTTTAAAAAGTGACATGTAGTAGGTTAGAGTTGACTTTTAGTATCTGAAATTTCGTACTCATTTCTGTTATTTCAATAAGAAATATTTTGTGTAAGCTGAAGCCTTCTAAATCTCTCTATAGGTGCCCTTCCAACAAAAAAGGAAGCAACAGAATGTCTTAATGTCTTAAGTCATATAAAGTGTTTGGAGATATATCTCACGAGGTAGTGATTCTGTTATGACCATCACAATCTCTTCCTTTTCAACATAGTATAGTTTCTCAATACGTTTCAGATTTTATTCCGATCTTCCAACGTGTCTGGAGTGAGAGAGCAGTTGTATGTAATGATTTATGACTTGAAGGTCTATAATGTAAATATTCGTTTATTGGAATTAAGGGAAGATGTTTTTAGTACTTACCTTTCTCTGTGTTATTAATCATCTAAATATTGTACGCTTAGTTTTTTTTAATGAAATTGAATGAAATGTTTCCTTGAAAGCTACTTAACACGTTTCACTTCCCATATCCTCGTGGATTCTCTCTCTCTCTCTCTCTCTCTCTCTCTCTCTCTCTCTCTCTCTCTCTCTCTCTCCTCTCTCTCTCTCTCTCTCTCTCTCTCTCTTTTCCTGGCATCCTCGGCCTCTCCAAAGTTTCTTTCCCTCCTGTATCCTTGCTGGAATCTGGAGCAGCCAAAACGGCTAATATGTTTCCCGGACAGGCTGCCATTTTTCAGCCCCCTCTGGACCACTAAGCATGTGTTTTATCACCTGCCCACCCGCTGTTTTTTCTCCCTTTTTCAAATTTCGTCCCGTCGTATATTTCTCCAGAAAAAGAGTTCTTGAGGCGCGCACAGACACTCGAGCCGGGTTTCCTTTTTGTGTCGCTATTGTTGTCTTATTGAAGCAAAACATTTTTCTGCTACTGGTAATGCTAAGGCTAGATCTACCAAGCATTACTGCTCAGGGGTGCGAAAGTTATATGACGTCAGCATCCACTTGGGAGAAATAACGGCTGTACAATTCACGCCTGAATATATATTGTTACCCTCTATGTGTTGCATGCAGGCTAATGGCATTGTAAAGCTAATGAAACTGATTACAAAATAAAAGTCATCATCCAAGTAAATCTGTGTATTCCAACTCTGTCGCCCACGGGAGTTCAACCATCACATACTATTCGCCCAGGGGTTTTGAGAAGGACATGTCCCAGCGTTCGACGTCTCTCTCTCATCATTATTACATCTGTACACGGAGTCTCTGTTATTAGCCTTATTTTATCATTTCTACTATCACATTCCCAGTATGTTTCTTGAAGCTCTGTTCTCAAATCGGCGAAATCTTTTAGATATAATTTAATTACCATACAATGATTCAAATGCATATAGACTTCAAATCAGATTCAGGCAGCCCGCTGTTTGATTGGATTTTTACTTCAGTCTTTTGTTAAGTTTCAAGTTAAGAGACCCTAAATTGGATATCACTCGTCCTAGGTAATTGAAAAATTCAACCTCGTTAACTCTTTCTCCATACATATTGTGTTCAGCTTGCTATTTGATTTAGTAAATTTATTTAGTTTCCAATATCTTTAGATATATAATTCATTCGATCGGACAAGCTTTGTAAATCTTGTTGCGTTTTGCTGATTAAAACAACATAGTCTGCATATTCTAAGTCTGTCAGGTTTTTGTCATTATCCAATCTAAAGCCTTGTTTTCCATCTTTGTTCGTTGTAACATAAATAACTTTTCCTTGTAGCAGCCCGCAGGACACTGAATTCACTGATCAATACTTCGTCAATATCAAGTTTACCTCTGTTTTGTTCATGAATAAATTCAATTAACTTCACATGTTCAGTGGGAATATTGTAGTTACGCAAGATCTTACATAATATTGATCTGTGAATGTTGCAATATGCGGTTTTTCTAGGACCAACTTGTTCGTTTCTAAGAGTTTTTTTTAATAAATATTCCGTTCCCCAGCGCATTGCGAAGAAGCATAGTTAACACTTTCATGACAACTGACGTCAGTGGAATGCATGGAAACTCGGAAATATTTGATCCATAGAAAATATGAAAATAGTACAGGATTCCACCTTCATTGGTAAATCCAAATGGTCGACGGCTTGAGTCCTTCTAATATTTTGAGATGAAGTGAAATTGAGAAATCCCTTCTCGTACATATAGCGCGTAGAAGACGACTCTTTCACTTCATTTCTGGTTGGGCTTAATTGCGAGTCCTGTGTAAGACATTCGTTTCAGATATTTTTATTTTTAATTTCTTTTTTTATTTACCGTAAAATTTTTTATGTAAGGTTTTGCATAATATTTCTGCCCTGAGTACGTATTCATATGGTAGACAGAGGGGACGAATTAAAAAAAATGAAAAGAGCTTGTTAAGACATTAAAGAAAAAAATACAGAAAGTTTGGAAAATTAGGAATCTTGGAGTTCACATTTTCCCCAACGTTTGTATATATATATTTTTTTTCGAAATGTTTTTTCTTACGTGGGTAAGTATTCATCTATTGAATATTGTTGAGACAAAAAAAATCTTTAAAAAAAGTTTAAAAAGTTTAAAAAGTATAAATGGCCCAATTTGGGCAATCCATCCGCTATTCGTTTATTTCGCATTTTTTGTGCAGCGTTTTCCAAGCAATATCGATCGAGTAGACAGACCTTGGTTATGAAACCCCCTCTCTGTCGAGGGGGAAAAATATCAGCGAAAATCAAACTCCCCTTTTGCCAAAACGAGGGGAGTTTTCGACGAGCAGCTGCCCCCTCTGGAACTTTTTCCATCAATCACCGGGCTGAAACATTTCAAAAAGAAATCGAAGAGAGATCGCCAACGGAGTACTGATATCCTCCACTTATCTTCCTTGTCAGAGGAAATATAGGTTTGGTTTTTCATACGTCGGATTATTATACCTTTCCTTAGATGTTTATTATGACCAATGTAAGAGGAGTCTCTTTGTAATATTGTTAAAAATTTCCCTTTTTGATTCAAAAGAGCATTTCCCCTATTTGCTCGAGTTTAGTTAACAGCTTCATCTAATAATTATTTACATTTTCAGACGGAAGACAAGTGACCGTATCTTTTTGCATTACATTGTTTGTAGAGATAATTCCAAACTTTGATAGAATGTCGGAAAGCAATTTGATGATCAGAAGCGTGGTGCTACACAAGCAATATTATATTCATTAAACGGTAATGATGTTATATGAAATGGTAAATCTAAGAAATATATTATGTTGCTAGTATACTTTATTTAAAACGATGTAGCCCAGCAGAAGCATTAGTGCCGTGAACGGGTAATTCTGCTTCTTTAAAGGTGCGTCCACACGGTCGAACAATGTCCGACGGACAAACATTGTTACGAATTAACAATTGTCTGTCGTTTCTTTGCCTTGTGAGCAGAGTACAAGCAGTGGTATACAACGTCATCTGGTATCACTGTTTGTTGCCAGATCTACTTCCATCGTTTCAACGCTTATGACGTCATCCTGCTTCGCGTATATGGTATCAATGTTTGTCCGTCCTACAATGGACGCACCTCAACAGTGAGTTGAAGAGTACTGGAAAGTCTGTTGTTGGTCGCCTTCTTGAAAGTTTCCTCTTTATCTTCCGTGTTTCCTTTCGCTGTCCTTCTCAGGTCTTAAATAGTTAAGTAATGATTACACGACATTATCGGTGCACACACCACACACCACATACATACATACGCAATTTCTCGTTAACGCTTGCTGCTGACTATCCGTACTTGTGATACCATTAATTGTTACAAATGTGTATTAAAAGGTAACATGCTTATTTTAAGTTTTCAGTAAACAGAACTGCGTTATTTCAGAAAACTCATGTTAACGAAGCGCATTCTGTAAGGATTTCTCTTGAATAAGTTAATGAATTTCATTCATTTTTCGTACCTCTGAAGGCTGCTAATGATATGCTAACTGTATTACGCTTATGGAGAAACTGATTTTTGGTAAATTGCGTAGCTATTTATTTCATTTAAAAGGGTTCATACTCAATATACTGGAAATATGTTTTAGATGCTGAACGTGTACTGCACCTCCGATAGTTAGTGCGTCATTTTAGTATTATGGAGTATGTGTATACGAATGTCTTCTTGTTTTTAAAGAGTACTGGAACGTGTCTTGATTAATGAGAGAGAGAGAGAGAGAGAGAGAGAGAGAGAGAGAGAGAGAGAGGAATGGGGAAAAAAGGAGTTGGGAAAAAGTAAACTCATTCTTCCTCGATGTTAATGACGTAATCTGACAGGAAAACATATGAGGCCGTTGGTTTCTGTTTACAAGCCACTAATATGACATTCTCCACATTACAACCAGGGAAATATTGGCCAGATCTCTCGCCTTTAGTGGGGATATTACTCTCTTTATCACGTCCTTTATAAGATGAGACGACTGGCTGTTTTGTATCCCAAAGAGTTTTAAATTATAGCGTCTACCTAACCACCCCTCCGTTCCTCCAGCCCAACATCCAGCATCCCCTCTGGGGAACCTAGGGCGCCTTTTATTTTCGCTTACTCGGGGAGTAAGCTTACAAACTAGTTTGGTGTTGTTGTTTTTGGTTTGGGGAGGGTAGGAAAGGTCTGTGGAAGAGCCTACAGTGGTCTGAAAAAGGAGTTGCGCGTTGAGTTAAAGATCCAGGAATTTTAGGATATTATATTTATGATTTATTTATTAGAATGAAAATGTAAAAAATCAATAATATTTATGTTAAACAGTACAGTAAAATTATTTTGAATAAAAGATAGAATATATTGTTTTAATTTTTGTTGGCGAAACAAAGATCTATTTGACCACAGATTTTAGCACGTTTTAATTTATGTTAAGATAGGAATATAATCTTTACAACTTATGCGTTAAGGGGAAATCTTGCACGCTTCCCGTGTAAGCTGGAGGTCGATCACGCCTTCTTATAGTTAATGTAAAAGCGGATGTTGCTTTGTTGCAGCAACATCATGACAGCATTTACGATGCATTCGCTCCTGTTGCGGGATAAACCACTTGCAGTGTCTTGCATTTCTTTCTGTCTCTTAGTGTTCAACTTCTGTTCGTTTTCTCTTACTGCTTCTCTTCCAATCTTTGGAGATTTTATCCTTCTCTTGTGCTCACTTGGAAATTTTATTCTCTTGTGCTCACCTGGAAATTTTATCCTTCTATTGTTCTCACCTCTTTTGACAAACCCTCTCGGTAAGTCCTTTAGAGTCGTAATATGCTACTCAGTGGTCTCGTTACTCTAATATATAATAAGAACTATGACGTATCTTTCCGACGGATGCTGGTTGCTTCGGAAATGAAGTTTTTTCCTGAAAAGACTAGGAATCATTGTGTAAGTGTGAAAACATATTGTAGCGTTATTTTGTCTTTTTACCAGTAGAACCACAAAAGCTTTCGTAGACTCTGAGTATTATTTCATTTGGTAAAACTTTGCCATGTTGTCTCTCCAAAGATGAAAATTACTAAAAAATTAGGTAAATAAAAATGTGTTAGGCCAGATTCATACGAATTACTATTAAGTTACTGAAATTTAAAAAAAATAATATTTACAAAGAAGAGTTAGATATAAATGCAACATGCACGAGATAGATTTCACTACTTGACAGGAGAAATCCCAGGTAGCCACAAAAAATACTGATTTACTTATTGAATGAATTAATGAAGCGTTTCGTATTAAATCAGAGCAACCAGCTTTCGGTTGCCATAGAGAATAGCTGTAAAATGTGCTTTGATGTTGCATATTCTGATTTTCAAGATTTTATGGAAATTAATTGGGGAATTTAATAAAGCCACAAATAATTATGGAGTGAACTAAATCACTGGATATTTTCATCATATTTTTTTTCAACCATTTGTGAGATATGTTGTAATTATTGTTGTGACTTTTAAATGCAACTCTTCAAATCAAGAATGTGCGAGCAATAATTTCATTAGCATGTTAAGCTCTGCTTTCAGGAGCTGTGAGAATATCTGGGTCTTCCAGAACAATATCGCATTAATTTTTACTTCATTTCCCGGTTAATCGAAGAATGGTTTATGATTTTCTGTCAGCGTTTACCAAGTAGTAACTAACAGAAGTGTTTATTCATAAGGTAACCGGAAAAAAATTACTTGAAGGAATATTATTATTATTTTTTTAAACAGTTTGTCATCACTAGTATTCCCTTGCCATTCTTCGTGCCTATTCCCTATTTGCTGCTCTCTCTCTCTCTCTCTCTCTCTCTCTCTCTCTGGGTTTTCCTAATTACGTATTCAACGAGAATTGGAAGGTCAGTAAAGATCAGTGAGCCAAAATGAAATTTATATGCTCTCTCTCTCTCTCTCTCTCTCTCTCTCTCTCTCTCTCTCTCTCTCTCTCTCTCTCTCTCACATGATAGAATCAGTGTTTCTCATTCTCTCCCCAGTGAAACGGGCAGTACAGATGGAACCTGCTTCCATCGCAGAGGGAACTGATGTTGACTAATCTCAAAGGTACGTTAAATTGAGAAGTTCAATTGTAAGTGATGATTTTATGGGGGGAAGAACTGTAGGTTAAAAGTAGTTATAATGGCCGATAATATCAGCGAATAATTATTCCCAAGGTACAAGTGAGTGGGTAATGATAGGTCTGGGTAACAGGCCAAGATGGAATCTCCCCACGACCCCTTTGCTTTCCATTTTAGCGTGTGACTGGCTTTTTATTTATTTCTTCTTCCCTCCTTTCAAATGCAAGTTGTATCAGCATCTTATTAGTTCATAAAATCTTATGCATATTCTACTAACGGCTACAGCTTAGCAATAGACATGTCTTCAGTACATTGCTACTTCCAGTAAGAGATCTTTAAGTGTTATACTGATAGAATTATCTTTTAAATTTTATGTATACCCAACGCTGCCAATTTTTTTTTCAATTATTCTCCATCATTTAGCATCAGTTGCATGCGTTGTCTATGCTAGGGATTATTGCTGAAGCAGCGAGAGAAGTAGTATTCAAAATCAAAAGGTTTGATTGCATAAAGGTCATGTCTAGGTGAAAATGGATGTCATTCTAAAGAATATCGAGGGATGAGGAGATTTAGGTGAAAAGCACTGAAAAGGCCTTTTGAAGCACGAGAGTCTGTTCAATCAAAAGTGAGTATCGTAAGATTGGTGGAATCTCTGGTCATGATTCTTCTGTAGGGAAATGAAGCTGCTGGCGTAGTTGTATAGTTTCCCGAACATAGAATTCATCGTTGGCTTAGCGGTTGAAGAATGGGTGGTGCAACAGTGACATTTTTGTATTATTTTCTCTGTTTCTGAAGCCACTTTCATGACGATTAGCGGTTAATTGCAATTTTCCGTTTATATGTGCTGGCTGTGCTCGCGCACATTTGTGAGTTTGAGAGAGAGAGAGAGAGAGAGAGAGAGAGAGAGAGAGAGAGAGAGAGAGGGAAGGGAGAGAGAGAAGAGAGAGGAGAGAGTTTTTTATTTGTCATTTCCTCTTTGTTCTACCTTATGGTGCGTCCTATGTTGCAAACAAGCTTCTTAAGTTTTGTAAATAATGTTTTTCATTCTTGAACTGTGGTGTACCTGGCTATCTTAATACCCATTTTAGCTTTCATGAAATCAATCGCATAATATTTTTGTTTTTAAGCAGGAACGCTGACATTAACAGCAGTCGTAAGTAATATGTCATTCTTGACGAGATGTTTTGAAAGCAGACGGACGGGTACAGCGAGATGTGAATTTTTTTCTAGTTATAATTGGCAATGTCTATTCGTTTTGTAAGTCATAATCACAATGATGTCTATCATATGAAATAAGCAGAAAATGATGTCGTCTTTGCCTTGCATTTCTTTGTTAAAAAAAATTATATGATATAAGAAAAAGGTTTTTCATTTTCTAGACGATTACACTTACAGTACGTTAAGAAATATTTTGACAGGTACTAAAGGAAATACCATGTTAAGTACTAAAGGAAATACCATGTTAACTTTCAGTGTGAGTAATTCACTATAAAATGTACAAGGGAGTTATTTTACGTACATGGTTACTGTAGAGCAACACTGAGGAATACATCTCTAAATTAAAAACCGATAATATATTTACTTCTCGTTGGAATTCATTAGGGTTCAGCAACGGAAAGTGAAAGTGAGGATACCTTAAATGTTGTGCAAAGATTCCCGTCCATGATGTCTGTAAAAAGGTTGCTTATCAAATGACTCCACCTCATTAAATCTTCGTGTCTTTCTCAGAGGTAAAACTAAGGAAGAGTGACCAATCAGCTGACTCTCCAATGCTACACATTAGGAGGGTCTTATGATGGAAACTGGTAGACTATCAGCCACAAGTAACAACTTTCTGAAAAGAGCCTCTTAGGTGGATGGACAATAGTAATAGTGACTATTGGGAATTATTTCATATGGAACACATCTCAAGGGGGAACAGGTGAAGAAACATTCCAGAGAAATCCTGGCAGATTACGCTGACACAAGATGGGAAGAAAGGTGGAAACACGTTTCTCTCTTCCCACTTGGATATCCCGTGGTCAGCCTCCTGCTGCGATGGTAGAGGTCCTACAAGTTTTTTGTATAGGCCTTCTTAATGAAGATTTCCAGTATGGCCAGAATGAAGAATGCTGTTAAACACCCAGAATCTGCATAACAATAATCGGACAATAAGGGCTGTAAAGGTCATGAACATACATCTAAGATCAATGTTCAAAAGTCAGCTAAGTAGCATAAATTTTCCTGTACTTTCTACTCACCTCTCAAGCACTGGCCAGCACCAGGAGAAAGTTAAAAAAGAGAGTATTGGTCCTCTTGAGGATGGAGAAGATACCCAGGCAGGGGCACTCATGTCCTTGGGGAAGAAAAAGCAGATGAAGCAAGTTTTGCATCTTAGACCTTATATCAAACACCCTACCTCAACCTCTCTTCATTCCTCAAAGATGTAGAATCAGCTCTAGCAGCTTTGTAGACTAGCCACAAAAGGAGGGAACTTAACTGAACCCTCCCATGGATGTGTTGCTGTAAGCAATTCACAAACACTTATTACTAAACGACAACTCCGAGTGATATGGTCTCGGTGAAGAGATCAAAGGCCAACATGACTTCTATTGTAGACTGCAGTACTCTCGAAAATAGATAATGTTAACCCTATGGAAACGACCCACTCCATTCTTCATCATTCTGAAAACTTATAAAGAAGGAGAGAGCAGAAAGGTCATAGGTAGTAACCTTAATTGATCCTCAAGAACAGTTCACGTGTGTAATCCACTCTCCAAGAAAAAAATAAAATAAAAGAGTATGTGAGAATTTCACATGATACAGCGTACTGTTTCTGAAGCATACAAGCATAAAGTCTCTCTGGGAAGGTGGATTACCATCCTGTTAAACAATCATATAATTATTGAAATAAGGCAGACTTGATGACTTCATGAAAGCAACTCACATGAAGAACACTATTGACAAATCAAGAGAAAAACAAAAATTGAGTTAATATGTTGGTCAAGTATCCCTGATACACTGAACTACCACTGACAGAAAAATACATCAAAGTATTATAGTACATAGCTCTAAAACCAAGTCGATTTCTATGACCAACGCAGCAACATCTACTAGACTCGTTGACAGCTTAAAGAACGTGAGGTTGACAGGCATGTGAGTACCCCCACTTTCACGTACCTACTGATTTATTAACTACCTTGTTACCAGGCCTCAACAACCGGACTAGCTTGTACAGAATCATGTCTAAATTAAAAACGTGTGTATTATAGCTTCTAAGAACAAAGCTTTCACATCATTCCATCCTGTACTTTCCAGTTCTTCTCTTTCCTCCAAACACTTCCATACTACAATTTTTACACTGTAGACCTCTGTTCTTCCACATGATCACACCATCAAAACACTTTTGAGTAATAATTTCCTGTACACGAAACTTCTTACCACTTCTGTCATGTATCTACGGACCTTAATCTTTGCTTCTTACGTCCAATGTACTGAAGAAATGATTGAACCGTAAATTTTGAACTATATAATATATATATATAGATATATATATATATCTTATATAATATATATATAATATATATATTATAATATATATTCCCCATTTACACTTCGCTACAATGAAGGAGAGTTATCAGAATACCTTGAACCTTTTGCAACTTGGCTTCTTCAGACACTCCAAACCACATCCTGATCTACTTTCCTCGACTCACCTATTCTAGGACTTGCCTTTCTCTGATTCTACACCATCTGTTTTATATATTCCCTTGTACCGCATTTGCTTCCATTATTTCGCCATCCATATAAACATTTATTTTTCCATCATTCTGTTCTATATTAACATTGTAGCCACCCCTGTTCACATTTACTTTCAGCTATCTTCTCTTGCAAAAACCTCTGTATCATCTTTTCAGTGATTTACAGTTTAAAAAAAGCTTGTAACTCCACAATACATTCACGACTTAATTTCTTATCCGCAATTTAAGCATTTTTATCTCACATCCTCGCACTGGCTTTGAGCATCACTACGTTCGTAGCATGTAAACACGTCTACATGTCAGATCCTCTTGTACATTAAACCCAATGTTTTCCTTCTATATATTCTAACACTTCCATCAGAAAAACCTCAGTCGTTATCAATAACTTGCCTTGTAAGCCGATGCATTTCCTGTTTTATTTCACACACACACACACACACACACACACACACACACACACACATATATATATATATATATATATATATAATATATGTGTGTGTGTGTGTGTGTGTGTGTGTGTGTGTGTGTGTTACATAAGATAGCTTCGTACCTTAACAAATTCATTTGTAGAAATAGCGTGTTGATGACATCACCCTCGATAAACAGCTTGGAAGAATCTGATGTAAAATCAATTTGCAATGTTTAGATAAGACGTCGATGGATTTGATATGGCATCGTTTAATTATCGGAAGACTGCAATTACTATATGAAATATCGTCGTTTAGATACGAGATATCTTAATGAACGTCTGCGACCGTGGCAGTAAACACCAGGTTTTATGGACGAAGGCGTTCGTGGACATGACGTGTAAGAGGCCAAAATGAGAGCATTCGTGTTTCCTCACTCCAAGTCTCCCACGCACCTACCTCGTTTTGGTATGCCTCTCTCTCTCTCTCTCTCTCTCTCTCTCTCTCTCTCTCTCTCTCTCTCTCTCTCTCTCTCTGCGCATTATCATCGTAACCCAGGCTGTAAGTGTTTGGCTTTAGCCATATGTTTTCAAAATTCTAAATGCTCGTATAATCAGCCCAGCCACTTGTAATTTGAATCTCAAACATTTTTGCCATCATCAACGTTATTAGCATCATTCTCTCTCTCTCTCTCTCTCTCTCTCTCTCTCTCTCTCTCTCTCTCATGATCATCATCGTAGAGCAGACCACACGAATCTTCATAATTATTCCATAATTATGAAGATTCTCTCAATTAATCTTTCACTCAATCTTTCTCTCAATTAACCTTCGTCGCCGTCTTCAACTTTGTTGTTATCGTTGCCATACAGTTTCCAAAGCTATGATTAATTTTATAAAAAAATTTCAAAACTGACGTGGTATATACACACCTCACCCCCATCTTCCCCATCCCTAAACCTCCTTTTATCCTATGGGGGTGGGGGGTTGCTGCGGAGATGCAATCAACAGAACCCCCGAGGATAAAGGCGTACAAAGCCAAGAAGTGAAAAAGACTTAATTACATCGTAACTGGAAGGTTACATCGTAACTGGAAGGTGTTGACTTAAAAGAATTGTTCACCACTAATGCTGTGAAGCATTAGCATTATTGCTATTGTTATTCATATTTTCGTACGTCGTTTTCCCTTGTAGGATAGCTCAAGATGATCACCTTCCGGTTATCTTTTGGAATGGAGTCGCTAGCCTATGAACCTTTTCATGCTGTTTACTACCCAACGAGGTCGACTGACTCTCACATAGATTATAGCAGCCTAGGGTACCGGAGGCATAATGGCGTTTAATGAAAATCTTCTGCAGTATTAATGTATCTCCTCTGAGCGGGCTGGGTTTTGGGTTCAGTTTGTTTGCTTGTCTGTATACCAGGGTTTTCGTTTTCCTGTCTGTTGGTTTATGTAAATTCCTAAAATTGTTACCGAATCTGTTTTGTTGGTTTAAGTAAATTCCTAAAAATGTTACAGTCTCTCTTTTGTTTGTTTTTGTAAATTCCTAAAAATGGTACCGAGTCTGTTTTGTTTAAGTAAATTCCTAAAATGTTACCGTGTCTTTTTTGTTGGTTTAAGTAAATTCCTAAAAATGTTCGAGAATCTGTTTTGTTGGTTTATGTAAATCCCTAAAAATGTTACTGATTCTGTTTAATGGTTTGAGTAAATTCCTAAAAATATTACCGAGTCGGTTTTGTTGGGTTAGGCAAATTCCTAAAAATGTTATCGAGTCCCTTTTGTTGGTTTTATGTAAATTCCTAAAAATTTTAGTCTCTCTTTTGTTTGTTTAAGTAAATTCCTAAAAATGTTACCGAGTCTGTTTATTGGTTTAAGTAAATTCCTAAAAATGTTACTGAGTCTCTCTTGTTGGTTTTATGTAAATTCCTGAAAATGTTACCGAGTCTCTTTTGTTGGTTTATGTAAATTCCTAAAAATGTTACCAAGTCTCTTTTGTTAGTTTATGTAAATTCTAAAAATTTTACCGAGTCTCTTTTGTTGGTTTAAGTAAATTACTAAAAATGTTACCGAGTCTGTTTTGTTGGCTTATGTAAATTCCTTAAAATGTTACCGAATCTGTTTTTGGTTTATGGAAATAATAAAAATGTTACCGAATCTTTTTTGTTGGTTTATGGAAATTCCGTAAAATGTCACCGAATATATTTTGTTGGTTTATGGAAATTCCTATAAATGTTACAGTCTCTCTTTTGTTGGTTTATGTAAATTCCTAAAAATGTTACCGAGTCTGTTTTGTTGGTTTATGTAAATTCCTAAAAATATTACCGAGTCTGTATTGTTGGTTTATGTAAATTCCTAAAAAATGTTAGGCGACTTTTTGTTTGGTTTATTGAAAATTATAGAACCAAAGAAAAAAAACCAAACAAAAATGTTTACAGTCCCTTTTTGGTTTGTTGGTTTTATTGTATCAAATTCCTAAAAATGTTACCGAGTCTGTGTTGATAGTTTATGTAAATTCCTAAAAATGTTACTGAGTCTCTTTTGTTGGTTTATGTAAATTCCTAAAAATGTTACTGAATCTCTTTTGTTGGTTTATGTAAATTCCTAAAAATGTTACTAAGTCTCTTTTGTTGGTTTATGTAAATTCCTAAAAATGTTTCCGAGTCTTTTGTTGTGTTATGTAAATTCCTAGAAATGTTACTGAGTCTGTTTTGGTGGTTTATGTAAATTCCTAGAAATGTTACCGAATCTCTTTGGTTTTGGTTGTTTTATGTAAAATTCCTAGTTAATGTTACCCGAGTCTTCTTTTGTTGGATTATGTAAATTCCTAAGGAAATGTTACCGTGATACATGATGTTTTGGTGGTTATGTTAAATTTTCGAGAAATGTTACCGGAATCTCTTTTGGTGGTTTATGTTAAAACTTCCCTAGAAAGAAATGTTACCGAGTCTGTTTTGACGGTGGTCTTTATGCAAATTTCCATTAGAAATCGGTTACCGAGTCCTGTTTTGTTTTGGTGGTTTATGTACATTCCTAGAAATGCTATTGAGTCTGTTTTGGTGATTTATGTAAAATTGCTTGAAATGTTACCGAGTCTGTTTTGGTGGTTTATGTAAATTCCTAGAAATGTTTACCGGAATCTGTTTGGTCGGTTTATTTTTGTAAATTCCTTGAATGTGTTTACAGAGTCTTTTTGGTTGGTTTTGGTGGTTTAAAATTGTAAAATTCCAAAAATGTTTACCGAGTCTTGTTTTGGTTGGTTTAATGTAAATTGCTTGAAAAATGGTTAACGAGTCTGTTTTGGTGGTTTATGTAAATTCCTAGAAATGTTACCGAGTCTGTTTTGGTGGTTTATGTAAATTGCTTGAAATGTTACCGAATCTGTTTTGGTGGTTTATGTAAATTGCTTGAAATGTTTACCTAACCATGTTTTTGGTGGGTTTTATGGTAAGTTGCTTGACAAATGTTTACAGAGTTCTGTTTTGGTGGTTTTTTATGTTAAATTCCTTGAAATGTTACCGAATCATGTTTGGTTTTTGGTGGTTTATGTAAATTGCTTGAAATGTTACCAACCTGTTTTGGTGGTTTATGTAAATTCCTTGAAATGTTACCGAGTCTGTTTTGGTTTATGTAAATTCCTAGAAATGTTACCGAGTCTGTTTTCGTGGTTTATGTAAATTGCTTGAAATGTTACCAAGTCTGTTTTGGTGGTTTATGTAAATTCCTAGTAATGTTCAACCGAGTATCCTTTTGTTTTTGTTGTTTTTTATGTAAATTCGCCTAGAAATGTTTCCTTGTTACCGAGTCTGTTTTGGTGGTTTATGTAAATTCCTTGAAATGTTACCGAGTCTGTTTAGGTGGTTTATGTAAATTCATAGAAATGTTACCGAAAATGTCACAGAATCTGTTCTGTTGGTTTATGTAAATTCCTTAAAATGTTACCGAATCTGTTTTGGTGGTTTATGTAAATTCCTCAAAATGTTACCGAATCTGTTCTGTTGGTTTATGTAAATTTCTAAAAATGTTACTGAATATGTTTGGTTGGTTTATGTAAATTCCTAAAAATGTTACCAAGTCTGTTTTGGTGGTTTATGTAAATTCCTTGAAATGTTACCAAGTCTGTTTTGGTGGTTTATGTAAATTCCTAGAAATGTTACCGAGTCTGTCTTGGTGGGTTTATGTAAATTTCCCTTGAAATGTTAACCGCCTTAGAGTCTGTTTTGGTGGTTTAATTTTGTAAAATTCGCCTTGAAACACCGTTACCCGGGTCCTGTTTAGGTGGTTTTATGGTAAATTCCCTAGAAATGTTAACTCCAGAGTCTGTTTTGGTCGGTTTGATAGTAAATTCCTAGAAATGTTACTGAGTCTGTTTTGGTGGTTTATGTAAATTCCTAGAAATGTTACCGAGTCTGTTTTGGTGGTTTATGTAAAATCCTAGAAATGTTACCGAGTCTGTTTAGGTGGTTTATGTAAATTCCTAGAAATGTTACCGAGAGTTATGTTTAGTGGTGGTTTAATGTAAATTTCCTAAGAAATGTTTACTGAGGTCCTGTTTTGGTGGTTTATGTAAATTCCTAAGAAAATGTTACCGAGGTCTGTTTTTGGTTGGTTTTATTGTAAAATCCCTAGAAAATGTTTACCAGAGTCTGTTTGGTGGTTTATGTAAAATCCTAGAAATGTTACAGAGTCTGTTTTGGTGGTTTATGTAAAATCCTTGAAATGTTACCGAGTCTGTTTTGGTGGTTTATGTAAAATCCTTGAAATGTTAATGAGTCTGTTTTGTTGGTTTATGTAAATTCCTAGAAATGTTACCGAGTCTCTTTTGGTGGTTTATGTAAATTCCTAAAAATGTTTCCGAGTCTGTTTTGGTGGTTTTTGTAAAATCCTTGAAATGTTAATGGAGTCTCCATTTTTGGTGGTTTAATGTAAATTTCCTAAAAAATGTTAACCGAGTCCTTGTTTTTGGGTGGTTTATGTAATAAATTCCCTAAAAATGTTTACCCGATGCCGGGAGTCTGTTTTTGGTGGTTTATGTAAATTCCTAGAAATGTTACCGAGTCTGTTTTGGTGGTTTATGTAAATTCCTAGAAATGTTACCGAGTCTGTTTTGGTGGTTTATGTGAATTCCTAGAAATGTTACCGAGTCTCATTTGGTGGTTTATGTGAATTCCTAGAAATGTTACCGAGTCTCTTTTGGTGGTTTATGTGAATTCCTAGAAATGTTACCGAGTCTGTTTTGGTGGGTTATGTAAAATCCTTGAAATGTTACCGAGTCTGTTTTGGTGGTTTATGTAAAATCCTTGAAATGTTAATGAGTCTCTTTTGGTGGTTTATGTAAATTCCTAAAAATGTTACCGAATCTGTTTTGGTGGTTTATGTAAATTCCTAGAAATGTTACCGAGTCTGTTTTGGTGGTTTATGTAAATTCCTAGAAATGTTACCGAGTCTGTTTTGGTGGTTTATGTAAATTCCTTTAAATGTTACCAAAAGTTCACCCCCGAGGTCTGTTTAGGTGGTTTATGTTAAATTCCTAAGTAATGTTACCGAGTCTGTTATTTTGAGGTGGTTTTATGTAAATTCCTAGAAATGTTACCGAGTCTGTTTAGGTGGTTTATGTAAATTCCTAGTAATGTTACCGAGTCTGTTTTTGTGTTTTATGTAAATTCCTAGAAATGTTACCGAGTCTGTTTTGGTGGTTTATGTAAATTCCTTTAAATGTTACCGAGTCTGTTTAGGTGGTTTATGTAAATTCCTAGTAATGTTACCGAGTCTGTTTTTTGTGTTTTTATGTAAAATTCCTAGAAATGTTACCCGGAGTCTGGGTTTTGGTGGTTTTATGTAAAATTCCTTTAAAATGTTACCTGAGTCTGTTTAGGTGGTTTATGTAAATTTCCATAGTATGTTACCCGAGTCATGTTTTTGGTGGTTTATGTGAATTCGCCTAGAAAATGTTAGCCGGAAGTCCTGTTTTTGGTTGGTTTATGTGAATTCCCGAAGAAAATGTTACCGAAGTTCTGTTTTTGGTGGGTTATTTGTAAAATCCTTGAAATGTTACAGAGTCTGTTTTGGTGGTTTATGTAAAATCCTTGAAATGTCAATGAGTCTGTTTTGTTGGTTTATGTAAATTCCTAAAAATGTTACCGAGTCTGTTTTGTTGGTTTATGTAAATTCCTAAATGGTTACCAGCGATATATTTTGTGGTTTATGTAAAATCCTTGAAATGTTACCGAGTCTGTTTTGGTGGTTTATGTAAAATCCTTGAAATGTTAATGAGTCTCTTTTGGTGGTTTATGTAAATTCCTAAAAATGTTACCGAATCTGTTTTGGTGGTTTATGTAAATTCCTAGAAATGTTACCGAGTCTGTTTTGGTGGTTTATGTAAATTCCTAGAAATGTTACCGAGTCTGTTTTGGTGGTTTATGTAAATTCCTAGAAATGTTACTGAGTCTGTTTTGGTGGTTTATGTGAATTCCTAGAAATGTTACCGAGTCTGTTTTGGTGGGTTATGTAAAATCCTTGAAATGTTACCGAGTCTGTTTTGGTGGTTTATGTAAAATCCTTGAAATGTCAATGAGTCTGTTTTGTTGGTTTATGTAAATTCCTAAAAATGTTACCGAGTCTGTTTTGTTGGTTTATGTAAATTCCCTAAAATGTTACCGAATATATTTTGTTGGTTTATGTAAATTCCTAAAAATGTTACAGAATCTCTCTTGTTGGTGTATTTAAATTCTCAAAAATTTTACCGAGTCTGTTTTGGTGGTTCATGTAAATTCCTAAAAATGTTACCGAGTCTCTTTTGTTGATTTTTGTAAATTCCTAAAAATGTTACTGAATATGTTTTGTTGGTTTATGTAAATTCCTAAAAATGTTACCAAATCTGTTTTGTTGGTTTATGTAAATTCCTAAAAATGTTACCGAGTCTTTTGTTGGTTTATGTAAATTCTTAAAAATATTACAGAGTCTGTTTGTTGGTTTAGGTAAATTCCTAAAAATTGTTACCATGTCTGCTATGTTGGTTTATATAAATTCCTAAAATTGTTACCGAGTCTGTTTATTGGTTTAAGTAAATTCCTAAAAATGTTACCGAGTCTGTTTGTTGGTTTAGGTAAATTCCTAAAAATGTTTCCGAGTCTGTTTGTTGGTTTAAGTAAATTCCTAAAAATGTTACCGAGTCTGTTTGTTGGTTTAAGTAAATTCCTAAAAATGTTACAGAGTCAGTTTGTTGGTTTTAATGAATTCCTAAAAATGTTACAGAGTCAGTTTATTGGTTTTAAGTAAATTCCTAAAAATGTTACCGAAGAAAATGATCGTGATTGGCTAATCAGGATTAATTTTTGAAGAGGGGTAGGAAAGGTAGCTTTTGGGGAAGAAGAGATTCTTTTCATGGCAGATTGCTCAGCCATTTTGAAAATGCTCCTGGCATGAGAAGGGAAATCCTCCTGTCAATAGTTTTATAATCAATTTTAATACTGACATCTGCAAAGAGATCTTAGCCGCAGGTTATTTCTCTTCTTTGTCTGTATAATATTCCTTTTTTATACGACTTTCTTGTTCTTAAAAGTAGGGCCTCGTAGGAGTTAAGACTTATTATTATTATTAATTTGAGTTTCAGCATATTCAGTCTTACTGCCCATAGCCAAGGAGAAAAAGCGATCGTTTATCTTGTTTAAGTATTCATATGTTGTCTTGTCATTTACAAAAGTTCACATTTGTGAAAGGTAATAATCATATATTATTCATGAAAAGTATGTTTGCCTATAGTTAATATTTAAAAGAAAACTTGAACGGTTAGTAAAAATATACTGTATATTTTGTGTATGTATGTATGTATGTATGTATGTATGTGTGTATGTGTTTATTGTGTTAATGTCATGTATGTTTATGTATATAATATATATTATTAATATATATAATATTATATATATATATTATTATTAATATATATAGATATATAATATTGTTACATGAGGATTATATTCGATTCCTTCAGACGTTACTTTTGCTGCTCCAGATTTTTATAACACAAGTATTCCAATCAGTATATCTTTAGTGATTTCACCAAGCATTTAATTATTCAAGATATATTAAGAGAAAATTATCTGCCTGTCAGGGTTTGAACTGCCGCTATCTACAGATAATTATTACTTTGGTTTGTGACCACGCTGCTTATATAAGATGCACTACCTCTCGCCCACAGATGTAACCTTTACATACATATACATACAGACATATATATATATATATATATATATATATATATATATATATATATATATATATATATATATATATATATAGTGTGTCTGTGTGTGGTGTGTTTTGGTTAATATATATAAGTAAGAGAAAACCTTAATCAGTCGGCAACAAAACTCTCGTCAACAGCCAAGAGTTACAATCTTAGTAACCAGCTCTCAAGATGAGAGAGGTTAACTGGAATACGTACTTCAACAGAGTCGATATTGAAGTTTATCGGTGTCTCTTGTCAGTTGAATGCTCAGGATTCTGTTTCCTTGGTGTCAAACCATAGAAAAATGGCTTCGAATTCCTGCTGGGGAGATAACTCTTATCACCATCATTCTATTGGAGTACAAGTTGTGCCCGAAGTGTTATGAATTGGACACTATGGGATAGTAATGGCTTAAATTTTGTAGTAAAAAGAAGCAGGGTGAACAAGTGCGCGCGCGCACACACACACACACACATATATATATATAGTATATGTATAACTAAATTACGAAAATTTGGAGCGTGATGAATATATAAATAAAGGAAAAAAAATCCACGAAGGAAAGTGAAGAAATGGAGTGGGTACCTTGCAGCGGTACTCTAATTGTTTCACTCTCTTTCGTGGCTTTTGCCTTTATTTATATAGTAGTATATATACTTTGGTTTTATGACATTTTCTGTTGTTATGCAAGGCAATGGTAATTCTTCCCTAAGGTGCCACGTAGTCGCGAAGCGTTGTGGGTTTGTTCATCTAGATAGTGATGAAGAACTCTTCTTCTTTAAGATAATGGCCCATTGGGAAACACGGCGATACATATGTTGCACAAGCAGCCAATAATGAATATTAACAACGCGCAAAGAAGATAGATTACAACGAATTCATTCCCAGGTGATTAATGGCAATCCAGAGCCGACTGTTGACCATTTGTGGGTAATCTATTAAGCATAAATCACAGCTAATGTGTAGTTGCAAGACCTAAGTAACGGCCGCTTGTGTGATTAAAGCCCATTAGTTTGTATTATCCAACTGACTTACTTGCCACAAGTAAGGACGCTTTAGACCCCTATTTATAATGGCCGACGAGGAATAAATATTCTCTAATCTCGTTTTGCTTTTCACTCCCTTTCTAGCAGTCATGCAGTATGCCTATATATATTATATATATATATATATATATATATATATATATATATATATATATGATATATATATATATATATATAGATATATATATATATAATATAATACTATATATATATATATATATATATATATATATATATATATATATATATGATATATATATATATATATATATAATATATATATATATATATATATATATATACATATATATATATATATATATATATATATATATATATATATATATATGCGTGTATGTGTGTTCATTTATATATATATATATATATATATATATATATATATATATATATATATATTAGTTTGTGTGTGTGTTTTATACGGTCCATTCAAGTATGGCTTTAATTTACTTTTTTTAGTTGAATATCTCCATTGGCAACATATACGCGTATTTGGAAAGTCATATACGTAGTAGTGAAGTGCACTTTCATTTTTGAGTTATTAGGAAGCGTTTATCATTTTGAATGCACTATCTTTTGCCAATTTTCCTTATAATATTACTTGATTTTTAGTGACTAATTAGTATATTATATAACTGAATTTATTTTGACTTTTTTTGCATAAGTGAAATTTACATTTTGTATTTCTCTTTAGAAATACAATTTCAGTTTTCAAGTATAACTTGTTTTCTTATAAATATTGCTAATACCTTATCATTTTGCGATTATCTGTCCTTACTTCTTTGCACTGATCATTTATTATTGTCTTTTTTAATTTGCACCGGCATTAATTTTGTAAATTAGTTTGCACATTATTGTTGTGTTTTGTTTTTTTAATATTGCATAATACTATATTGTATTTCGTCCTTTTCCATCATAGTAAAATACCTTGTCTTCCCTTCCTGCAATATGCAAGACTGATTATGCAGGCTGTGTTATGTAAATGAGACACACTGGGAGAGATTTGGAGGGAGTTAAGATGTAGGCAGAACCTGAGCTCAGGCGTCCTTGTAATCTCGCAGCGTTTCCACGCACCGTAATTACCAACATTTACATAAACTCGAACAGACATTTCCAAGCCGAGATTGCATGATAGCAAATATGAAGGAGTCCGAAAGCATTCGGTGTGGCCCAGTATCCCCCCCTTAAACCCGAGGGTTGTATTAGTGTAAGCGTCTTCAAGTGTTACCCAAGCGGTTGGAAATCATGTTCCTGACAGTGAGCATTCATTACTGATGTTCCGGAGACATCGCCATGAGCCACATCTGCGTCTTGGGTTCTCTGGCTTAGTTTCCAGAATGAATTTATGGAGCAGTCGCGATGGCAGATCGCCATTTCATGTGGTTTTTAATATTCCTCCAGTCTGTTTAGTTTGCAGCGTCTTCATGACGGTTAGATTGTGAAAGCGTGGTCACTGGTCTATAATATTTATACTGAAGTTTCTAACATTTTGATAACGGGGTATTTATTGCGAATGTGATTTTTCTCACCGTAAAATCATTATTGTTTGTATTTCTCTGTAGTAAGTTCCTTTTTTTCGTTTTTTATTGTCTTACGGGCTTATGTGATTTGTGCGAAGTTGTATTTTGATGTATTTTTCTTTGTAGGCCATGTACCTGCAACAATAGGGATTTCTGTCCACTTTGTTTATTTTGTACTATGCCTCTTTGTGGACCAATTTGTACCAGTTATTGTATAATTTTGTCAATAAAATAACTAACTAACTATTATTGTTTTTTCTCTCTCTCTCCAGTTCTCCATACTTCTCTGATTGGAAAAGTAAAAATTGCTGGTATTTAGTCTGTGATTTTTATATTTCTCTAGTTGTGAAAACTTTTCAATTGTATTTAGTTATTAGCTTCCAGTATATCACCAGTTGTGAAAGGACGATGACTGGTCTTCAGCTTGAAGTCGTTAGTATTTTGAGTATAGGGGAAGCAACATCTACGGCAGTAATATTCAGTTTCCAGAGCAGTAATAAGCAGTTTCCGGTATTTCCGGTTTAGTAAGAGAAAGATCTGTTGTACTTAATTTACTAACTGTTATTTATTGTGCTGTGAAATCAAGATAACTATTTTTTATTTTCCACTGTTCTGACGCGTCTTGTATTGTGAAATCAACATGGCTGGTGCTCAATGCTAAGTTTCTAATATTTCCAGTATCGTGGAAGTAAGAGTCACGGCATTTAGTTTAAAATATCCTTAGTACTCTGAAAGCAAGATAGCTCTTATTTATTTTCCTGTGTCCATTATAATATATATTATTGTGAAAGCAATGCAAATGGTATTTAATCTTTAGCTTTCAGTGAACTGCGTATCTTGAAAGCAATTTTGTTTTCAATCTCTCAGTGCTTTGAAAGCATGATCGCTGGTATTTCGTTTTGCAGTGTCCAACATTAGTATTATCTATATTTTGTGGTACTACTTTGTACTGTTAAAGTACGATGTATTTTATGACATTACTCTTTATGTCGAAGTATGATCGCCTTTATTGAGTTTATCGTATCCTATGTGGCATAGATTGTGTAGGCCAGAGGTTCTCAAACTTTTTAACTCTTCCACCCCCTTATGAAGCTTCAGTTTTTCTATTGACCCCCTAGACTAGCATTTAATATTTAAAAAAAAAAAAACAATGTCAGAATCAATTAGAGTTGTATTAGTTTAGTGCTTGGCATTCAGTATCATAAAAAAAGTAACACCTAGTAAGAAAATGTTTGGAACTAGATGTACGAGTATATGTAACTTAATTCTCCGACACGTTAGTTATTCATTGGCCCCCTTTTGACCCCCTGACTCAGTTATTCATTGACCCCCTTTTGACCCCCTTACTTAGTTATTCATCGACCCCCTTTTGACCCCCTGACTCAGTTATTCATCAACCCCCTTTTGACCCCCTGACTATTCATAGAACCCTTGGATGATCCATTCATAGAACCCTTGGATGATCCTATTGACCCCTGAGGGTCGATATCGACCACTTTGAGAACCCCTGGTGTAGGCAAACTCTCCGGTGTTTATCATGCGATCAGTAATTATTTTTCTTATTATTTAGTTTACGGTTTCCTATGTGCCATAGATTGTGTAGGCAAACTCTCCGGTGTTCATCATGCGATCAGTAATTAATTTTCTTATTATACAGGTAAGATAGCAGGGAAAACCGACGCTGTCCCAACTCAATATTATGTCACATTTTGTAGTACAGTGACTAGCTGTTCCTCCACTGGCCGAAAAATCTTCCGCGATATCTTACATTCTTATTAAAAAGTGTAAACATTCCTTTGTCCAATGTTTGTATTAGTAAAAGGTAAGAAAAGTACACGAGCTCCTTTATAAATTTCTATAATTTCTGTCACGATATCTGTATCTAGTAAAATCTCCCTAGTTCTTTCTTTTACGGTAATTGCTTTTGACGATTAAAAGCCAAGGCACAAACCCTGATTCCATCCCCCCAGTAATCAAGCAGTATTTCAAAGCCTAGCCTCTACTTGCTATGTAGTTGAGTGGTATTTTGAAGCCACGCCCCGTTTTTGGTGTGTGGCCAATTCGGTCAAGACCTTGAGACCCTGTTTTTCGACAACGTTCTCTGCTTCAAGGCAAAGTAGGTGTGGCTTTTTCAGTTATTTCATCTGCGCTGTTTCTGTTGTTTTCTCCTTTCATCGCACAGCAAAGATACTGTGTTGATTACCAAACAGTTTGCCGGAGGGAGAGAAACTTACTCATTAGACTGTGATATACTGAGCAAGAACTGGGTGGGAGTAAGAGCAGAGGGCCATGCCAATTAGTGCATGCAACCAGCAAGCACCAACGGCACTAATGTGGATATTGAAATGGCATTTTTTTCCCTCGAGGGTATGTTGTATGTTGAGCAAGTTGTGTTTATTAGTTTTCTTTGGCATTTTACGGCAATGCATTTAAAATTAAGGTATCAGAATTGTTCCTTTTTACCTTACCATACACAAGCTTGCATCTTGGACTTATGGATTTGCCCCAATCATACATACATATATATGTATGAGTCTGATCACATCACCGTGATTCATATATACGCATTAAGCAACAAATGTCCTTTAATGTAATTCGCTCTAACTCAGAATTAATATATTGTCATATATGTTAGCTGCAGGGGAATTTTGAGTCGATAATAATTTCGTCGGCTCCCGTGCGCGAACCTACGAACCAAGAAATGATTATAAACTCAAAATTCCCCTTCAGTTAACATATATGAAAATATATTAATTCTGAGGTAGAGCGAATAAGATATTAAAGGACATTTGTAGCTTAATGTGTATGTAAACTATATATGTATACCTCAAAACTGTAATCTTAATAATGAGCTTGTACTACATGGTATAAGGTACGGTCGCTGCCTATGACATTTAGAGGGCAATTGAGTGAATGGCGCCTGAGTCTTTTCTTGGAAAGTTCAAGAAACGGTCAAAGGTAAGACGAGTGAAACGATCTGCAGAGAGAGAGAGAGAGAGAGAGAGAGAGAGAGAGAGATCTGCAACATCGTTTTCGAAAGACTAATTATCTATTGCACCCTTATATGGCGTGTGTGATATTTTCATTTTTAAACTGAAGTTAAGCTGAATTCTTTGCTTTGTTGATGATGATAAAGCCATTTTGAGTTATTAATTTTTTCCTTACGTGATTACAGTATCATAGCAAGTAATGATATACACCTTGTGTCGTTTATAATACATTGTGGTCCAATCTTATATTATGCCAATTCTGATATATTTTATTATTTATAGTTGTATAGGTTCCCTGGAAAGAAATTTTAAGGTAATCCAACAAGCCATTAGAGAAATGACAACAGTAATAACAATCATAACATTTCGGCCTACAGATTTATAATAATAATAATAATAATAATAATAATAAAATAATAATAATAATAATAATAATAGAGATTGAGTTCTTCCCTCC
>NC_087206.1:65648197-65665697 GCF_015104395.2 Macrobrachium nipponense | reverse complement strand
TTCATTATGTAGTCATAGCTCAGGATGAGTTTGCCTTCGTGTTTGCCCGCAGGTGGGTTTGCAGACTATTCCAAGGTTGCCGTCATTAGAAACGTAGGGAATATTCCTGCTGCCTGTTACTTCTCTTGGAATGTTCCTGCCGCATGTGAAGCTCTTTCAGTTAACATTCTACTTGCCTACTTGCTCTTCGTAGGTATGTTCCGGCTATCAGGTACTTCTCTTAGTAGTGTTTATACTGACCTATTTCTTCGAATTTTTTTAGTTCTGTTTCTTGTCCGAGGAATGTTTCCGTCGCTTCTTACTTCCAATTGTATTTTTCCTGCTATCTGTTATTTTTCCGAGTGCTTCTGCTCTCTGCTGTGCTGCCTTCTAATTTTCTTGGTAGTATTCTTACTAACTGCGGTTTTTCTGAACGACCCTGCTAGTCGCTGCTTCTAGGAACGTTCTCACTGCATACTGCCCCTAGCTAGCTGCAACCCTTTTCATTCCCTTTACTTCACCTCCGTTCATATTCTCCTTCTTCGGTCTTCCTTTCCACGTTCTACTGACAATTGATTAGTGCAACGGCGAGGTTTTCCTCCTGTTAAAACTTTCGAACCTTTTTACTGTCAATTTCCATTTCAGCGCAGAATGACCTCATAGGAGGTCCCAGCGCTTGGCCTTTGGCCTAAATCCTATACTCCAATCTAAAAGAACAAAACACATTTTAGCATTACATATGATTGGTATGCTCCGTGTCAGTCCAAGCGTGGATATGAAAGCAATGAAATTCGAACCAGTTGGCGGAAGTCATGCTAAACATTGCATGTTAATAGGTATCTAGATACCTGGGATTCGGATGTACGAGCGTTAGAGCTTTGCTGAACGAATGATGGTCACAATAGAGGAGTCATCAATTATTGAAGTCACAGGAAAACACACAAATATTATATATATATATATAATATATATATATATATATATATAAGTATATATAGGAGAGAGAGGAGGAGAGATGAGAGAGATGATAGAGAGAGAGAGAGAGAGAGAGAGACGAGAGAGAGAAGAGAGAAGAGAGAGAGAGAGAGAGAGAGAGAGATCACACTTTCATCGTTGTGTATTCTTCTTCAAGGGGGTTGGCTCCGAAGAATATTAACCCCCTAATTCAGAGTTAGTGTCTAGGGATCAAGTTGCTAACACCTAGCTTTTTAAAAGCTGTACTTTGGCTGCCACCCACCACATTTGCCCAACCACCTGACACATTAATATTGCTTAGGCAAAGAGGGGCATGTAGTGGATTTCTTATGTAACCGCGTCAGACTACATCCTCCGTGGGATCGATTTCGTTTGTGTTCTTGCACGTACCTCGTTTTCTTTTTCATCTTAAGACCGCAGGGATGTAAAATGAGAAAGTTCTGACTTCTGATTCAGAATTATATTTTTGCGAACCTTTAGCTTATTTATTGTAAGTGGTGAGCATTGCCATTTATATATATTTTTTTCTTTATTTATGTTCTTGAAAACGTAAGATGTTGCAAAGTTGAGGACGTAAGATTGGTGATTTTCATCCCAGTATTACGTAGTAAAACTACACTATATTTCTTGGTGATTTTCATCCGAGTATTAGTAAATCTACACTATATTTCTTGGTGATTTTCATCCCAGTATTACATAGTAAAACTACACTATATTTCTTAATGATTTTCATCCGAGTATTAGTAAAATTACACTATTTCTTAATATCTTCAACTTTTACTCTTGTAATATTAACGATATCCATTCCTTTATTCACAGGAATGGTAATTATCATCAGTCGAGGTAATAATAATAGTAATAACAAGCTAACGACACCAATCATTATTCTCGTTATAATTTTAATAATTAAATTAATGGTTATTGTCCTTAATTAGTACCGATTGATTGAATAAGTACCTTTTAATTGTTCGATATTGCCAGTGCGGTAGTGTTGTCGTTCTGTCCGATTTTCCCTCTAGTCTGGTGGCAGAATGAGGATTTTTTGCCTGGGTGTGTTTTGGCGTACATACAATGTTTTATTGGTGATTCTGGTAAAACAAACCAAACAGAACCCAAATCCGAGTGATGCCACTCAGTCATCCTTGAGCAATTTTTTTTACTGACAAAATTCAAAATGGCCGAAGCCGAGATCACCGAAATTCGATTTTCGCCTATACCCTCGCCAAAAATGGACATAGAGATCTGATTTTGGTGTCTAAACATATGTTTTAAGGGTCTGGGAATCCATTAGAACACACAAATAAACTTTATCTCCCCTCTGATGATTTGTTTTACCGCACAATAGTCATTGGCATAGAACGCATAGTAGCATAGTTGTTCTTATGGGTATGGTCTCTGTTGCTTTCAAAATATTTCCTACACAATGTACTTCTGACCGCTGGCGTATATTAATCATGCTAATATTGCTTCTACTATTGCAGAAACCTAATAACATAACTCTATAAACTCGCTTTCTATCATATATTCCTTTGGTGATGGTGTATCCTCATTTTCAGGCTGTCAAACAAGATGGATTCTTCATCACAGCCCAACACCGCTTGCCTTTTGGAAAGTTGCATGAACTGTAGTGATAGTGAAGCACCTCTAACAACTGCTGCTAGTCAACGTAGGGGTGATGGGCTGCATGCTTCATTGACATCCACATTACAAGATACATCTAGATCATTGTTCGTGCATAGAAACTGTGCTTCAACATACACATCAAAGTCTCACATAAAACGCTTCTTACAAAAACAGAGGGAATTGTCAGAAGAACCAGATGTGAAACGATCTCGGCGTTCGACTATCACACCCTTCAAATTCAAAGAGCATTGTTTAATATGTGGTGAACAGTGTTCTTCAGAACCAGATTCGAAAAACCCTGAACGATGGCGCCGTGTCGTTCAATGCCGAACTGCTGATCGCGGACATAACCAAGACACCTTGAAGGATGTTATCCTGAAAGCATGTGATGCGCGAAATGATGAGTGGGCACAACAAGTACGCATCATGCAATACATACTTGGTGTTCGACAGATACTATGAGAAAAGTATAAAGAACGCAAAACGCACAGCACGTGCTGGCAAGGAGGCAAGCCGTCGACACAAATTGGACCTGCATACACCTCTCCCCGCTCAAAAGGTCGTCCTCAATGTCACGGAGAACAAACTGCAACTTATCAAGCTAATCTGTACCTACATCAAAGAGCATGCAGAACTGCTAGCCAATAACCGTCTGGTCGTAACTGGACAAGACCCAACTCCCATTGAGGTGTCCAATGGGAAGTTGACACTGCGACATGACCTTCGTACCACTCACGAGGAAGCAGATGTTGTGATTGTCCAGCAAATGTTCACGTAGCCCTAACCGGAGCTTCAAGCATCCGAGTCATCTCAGACGACACTGACGTGTTTGTTTTGCTGCTCCATTTCTTCAAGTTCGAATCTCTCACCTGTGATCTAGTGATGTTAGGAACCTGTCATAGCAGAACATCAGTAGATATCAAGGCAACAGTCCAGAAGTGTGCCGACTTTGTCTCGGAGATCTTGGCTGCACATGTCGTCTCAGGGTGTGATACTGTTTCTTACCTGTGGGGCATAGGCAAAGGCACGGTCGTAAAATGCTTGATGATGGGCTACCAGCTGAAGAACCTCGGTCACCTTGATTCTGATTTCTCGGACGTCATATCAGAAGCGACATCATTCCTTGCTGCCTGTTATGGATCAAAGGAGAGAGACAACATGACAGCAGTCCGTTTCGACATTTGGTCACAAAAGATGGGAAACAAAAAACTCACGGCAGCACCACAGCTTAAGAGCCTTCCACCAACAACTGAGACGTTCACTAAACACGTCCACAGAGCCCATTTTCAAGCCGCAGTGTGGCGTGCAGCACTTGAAGTTGACCCTCCAGCATTTCAACACACACACGGGTGGACAACAGACCAGACATCAAACACATTGGTACCAATACCCTTACCTCCGAATGTGACAAGCGCCCCGGATGAGGTACTCACAATGATCAGATGTGGCTGCCGTTCAGTGCCGCCTTGCGCAACAACCAAGTGCAGGTGTTCTGCAGCGAGACACTCGTGTTCAGTTTTCTGCGGATGTCACGGTGCAGAAGACTGCGGCAACGATCAAACTAAATCATCTGTCCTGGCAAATGAGGATTCGGATGAAGACTAATGATGACATTTTGGGATTGTCACAAGATTTGTGTGGTTATGTTGGCAAATTAGCATATAATTTCCGTCTTGTATACAACGGATCTCTGCTTGGTTCATTTGACTGTTTCCGTTCTTGACTGCTGTTTGTTTCTTTCATCCCTATGACTTGTTAATCACGTTAACTGTAGCGTGTGAATATATATGTTTTCAGCTTAACTGTGGGATATAAGTGTGAATAAAACATTTTGCTAAACCCATATTTGTCTAAACCCTATGCAGCCATCACTGCCATCACACTTTGAGCACTTTTATCGTCGAAATGTGAAAATCTATATTCACAGAAGGCAAACAGAGTTTATTTGTGTGTTCTAATGGATTCCCAGACCCTTAAAACATATGTTTAGACACCAAAATCAGATCTCTATGTCCATTTTTGGCGAAGGTATAGGCGAAAATCGAATTTCGGTGATCTCGGCTTCGGCCATTTTGAATTTTGGCAGTAAAAAAAATTGCTCAAGGATGACAGAGTGGCATCACGTGGATTTGGGTTCTGTATGGTTTGTTTTACCAGAATCACCAATAAAACATTGTATGTACGCCAAAACACACCTACACCCCTCTGCCACCAGACTACTGTGTGTGTGTGTGTGTGTGTGTGTGTGTGTGTGTGTGTGTGTGTGTGTAGGGTGTGGTATAGCATAGTTAATTCACAAAACCTGATCAGAAACATTCCAATGCATCCTCAATGTGCTGAAGTCATGCAAAACATGAGTCAGGACAGCAGAGTATGTTGCTCAATATGTCTATCATGGATAGACAATGTTATTAAATCATGACTTAATGTGCAAATAGTAGAGGATGAAGAAGAAGAGGAAAGTGGAAGAAAAGAAAACAAAACTGAAATGACAGAAAAAAATAATGAAAACAAAGAACAAGACAAGAGTATGGATGCAGAGATACTCATTGATTATGAGGCAATCAAGTAGCATACATATGAAGAAATAGATTACGACATGACAACACAAAATAAAATCCCGAAGAGGCTCTACCCAGAACTGCACACAGATGGGAAAGAAGAAAAAATAGACAAGAAAGACAAAGTCTTCACCCTTTTGAAGAGAGGGCATTGCAGATTCGGTGAAAGATGTTACTACAAACATCCCAAGGCATGTTACAACTATGAAATCTATGGTAAATGTGCATACCTAGACGGCTATGAGGATGATTGCAGATATCTACATCCAGAAATATGCAGAAACCTAAAAGAAGGAAAAAGATGTAAGTTCGAAAAAAATGTAAATATATGCACCCTGTAGCCATGAATCAAAATCAATTAAATGATCAATTCAATAATAAAATCCAAAATAGAAAAGAAACAAATAAAGAGAGGAACAAAGAACATGAGGTGAAGGAAAAAAGCAAGCCATCACCACGATATGGAGTGTCGGCAAAGAATTTCCAAGCATCAGCTCCAAGATACTGCAGTTCAAGAGATAAACACTGTATATACAATGCTAGGGGATATTGCAGATACGGAGAAAATTGCAGATTCAGACACAAAATGAATAATTATGATGAAGGAAGATCAAATGTTTTGGAAAATTTGGATTTTTTTTAATGTCAGAATTTCTGGAAATAAGAAGAAAAGAACACATACCAGAACAGGAGGAAAGAGACAATGGAAAATCCTTATTATTACCCATATTAAATGTAAAGCAAAAATGGGAATGTTGTTACGGCACTTCAAAACAAGAAAAGCTGAACACATGATTATGCTTTATAAAACATATGTTTCGTAGTCCACTTGAATATTGCAATATGATATGGTACCCACACTATCAAAAGGATATTGCACAAATAGAGAGTGTACAAAGGTCCTTTACAGCTAGAATAGAAGAAGTTAAGGACCTAGACTACTGGGAAAGGACTACAATTCTTAAAAATTATATAGTCTAGAAAGGAGAAGAGAAACGCTACATGATAATTCAGGCATGGAGGAAACAGATAGAAGGAATAGCAGAAAATATCATGGAACTAAAAATTATTACCCATATTAAATGAAGGAGATAACACGCAAACCATCATAGTGGTGAATGTGCAGGGTTTAGTTACAAGTAACTCAAAAAGAAAAATAGAGTACTTAGAAGAACTAACCCAAATTGAAAAGAAAATAGATATAATGAATATAAGTGAAACCTGGTATTCCCAAGAGACTGGTAATGATAATCAAAGAAAAGGATTCCAAACTTATAGATCAGATAGAAAAAAATAGGAATCAAGGGGGAACCACGATATATGGGAAACACAAAAAACAAGGAAAAATATATGAGAAATATAGTAACTCAGAATGTGAACTAATAGCAGTAGAATTTGAATCTGAAAAATTAATGAACATAGTAATATATAGACATCCTAATACTAAAGAGTTTGACACAATAATAGAAAAATTGGATGATATATGTAGAAATCACAAGGAGTGGACTATTCTCCTATCCGGAGACTTTAACTTTCCTTTCGTAGAATGGAAAGAAAGAATAGGAGATTGTGGTTCTATTTATACATATAAAAAAGAGAGTTATTACTCTCTTTTTTATATGTATAAATATATGTATTGTAGTGCAGAAGATAAGAGGCAATTCGAAAAGCTATTAGATATGCTACTAGAATACAACATTCAACAAATAAATCACCTGCCAACAAGAAAGGAAAATACTTTAGACCTAGTATTTGTGAACGAGGTGAATTATGTTAAAGAAATAATAGTTTATAATGCGAGTATTTCAGACCATAATGTCATAGAATTAACAGAGATAAGCAAGAAATAAAAATGTGGGAAGGATATGGAAAATACAACTTCTACAGTAAAAATATAAAATGGTCAGAAATAAACGAAGAATTAAACAAAGATTGGGATAACATTTTCGTAAGTGATGATATAACGGTAAATACGGAGATATTAAATAAAATATTAGAGAAAATAGTGAATAAATATGTACCGAAGAAGAAAAGTAAACATCAGTTATGCATACTAAGAGACGGAAGGATCTTGTTCCAGAAAATCAGAAAGTGGAAAAAAGGTCTTGCAGCAGAAAAAAATGCATGGAAAGTGATGGAACTTAAAAGTAAGATCGAAAATGCAGAGCAAAAGATTATACAATCAAAAGAAAATGAAAAATGGGACTTGGAAGAATAAACCCAAGTAAATATCGAGCAAAACCCCATACTATTGTACTTGTATGCGAAAAAGATGAATAAAAGAAGAATAGACATAGGCCCTCTAAGAATTGAAGGGAGATTAACGAATGAAAAAAAGGAAATATGCAACATATTGGCAGAAAGATATAAGAGAGGATTCACCCCTAGAATTGATAATGAAGATAATGATAAAGAAATAAAGGATGAAAATAGTGAATATTTATCAGACATAGATATTAATGAAGCTGATATTGTGCAGGCTATTAATGAAATTAAAAATAAAGCTGCAGCTGGGCCTGATGGAGTCCCTGCTATTTGTTAAAGAAAGTAGTTCATTCTATCGCAAAGCCACTTGCAATATTATTAAGACAAAGTGTAGATACAGGCAAGATTTATGATGAGCACAAATTAGCATAATTTCAAAAGTGGATCAAGACTAGAGACAAGTAATTATAGGCCTGTGAGTCTAACATCACATATTATGAAAGTGTATGAAAGGGTAATAAAGAAAAATATTATGAAACATTTAATAAAAAATAATTTGTTTAATATAGGGCAACATGGTTTTGTACCCGGAAAAAGTACATAAACCCAACTGTTAGTCCACAGTGAGAACATATACAAAAATATGAAAAACGGAAATGAAACATGTGGTTTATCTAGACTTTGCAAAAGCTTTTGACAAGGTAGATCATAATATATTAGCAAAGAAAATTAGAAAACATAATATCGTGGATAAAGTAGGAAGATGGTTAAAAGAATTTTTACACAATAGAAAACAGATAGTTATTGCAAACGATGAGAAATTGGATGAAGCTAAGGTAATATCCGGTGTGCCACAAGGTGCGGTGTTAGCTGGATTAATGTTTGTTATTATGATTGCAGACATAGACAGTAATGTTAAGGACTCGGTAGTGAGTAGTTTCGCCGATGACACAAGAATAAGTGGAGAAATTGCTTGTGATGAAGATAGGAGCGCGCTACAAAGAGACCTTAACAAAGTATATGATTGGGCAGAGGTAAATAAGGTGGTATTTAACTCGATAAACTTGAATCAATAAATTATGGAGACAGAGAAGGAAAGCTATATGCGTATAGGGGACCTAATAATGAGACAATCACAAATAAGGAAGCAGTTAAAGACCTTGGAGTGATGTTGAATAGGAACATGTTATGCAATGAATATTGCAATACGATATGGTACCCACACTATCAAAAGGATATTGCACCAATAGAGAGTGTACAAAGGTCCTTTACAGCTAGAATAGAAGAAGTTAAGGATCTTGACTACTGGGAAAGAAAAAAAAAAATAAACTACAATTTAAAATTATATAGTCTTGAAAGGAGAAGAGAACGCTACATGATAATTCAGGCATGGAAACCGTTAGAAGGAATTGCCGAAAACATCATGGAGCTAAAAATATCAGAAAGAGCAAGCAGAGGTAGATTAATAGTGCCCAGAACTATACCAGGAAAAATAAGGAAAGCACACAGGACATTAATCCACTTCGCACCAGCATCGACAATGCAGCGTCTATTCAATACGTTGCCAGCTCACCTGAGGAATATATCAGGAGTGAGCGTAGATGTGTTTAAGAATAAGCTCGACAAATATCTAAGCTGCATCCCAGACCATCCAAGATTGGAAGATGCAAAATATACCGGAAGATGCACTAGGAACTCTGGTAGACATTAGAGGTGCCTCACACTGAGGGACCTGGGGCAACCCGAACAAGATGTAAGGTCTGTAAGGTAAGGTCTCTCTCTCTCTCTCTCTCTCTCTCTCTCTCTCTCTCTCTCTCTCGGAGTCGTTTTCGATCTTACTAAAGTATTTACACCCTATACAATCCTCTTAAAACTTCTCCATAAAAGGAACCCTCTCTCTCTCTCTCTCTCTCTCTCTCTCTCTCTCTCTCTCTCTCTCTCTCTCTCTCTCTCTCTCTCGTCTTCGATCTTATAGAATATACACCCTTTCAGTCCTCTTGAAAGTTCTCCATAAAAGGAACCTTTCTCTCTCTCTATCTCACTCTCTGGGTCGTCTTTTATCTTGTATAATATTCCTAAAAGTTCTCCATAAACGGAAACACTCTCTCTCTCTCTCTCTCTCTCTCTCTCTCTCTCTCTCTCTCTCTCTCTCTCTCTCTCTCTCGGAGTCGTCTCCGATCTTACTAAAGTATTTACACCTCATTCAATCCTCTTAAAACTTCTCCATAAAAGGAACCTCTCTCTCTCTCTCTCTCTCATCTCTCTCTCTCTCTCTCTCTCTCAATCTCCTCTCTCTCTATATAAATATACATATAACTATAATAATAATAATATATATTATATATATATATATATATTATATTATATATATATATATATATATATATATTTGTGTGTGCGTGTGAGTGAGAGTGTGTGTGTGTGTGTGTTAAATACTCTTTTTGAAAGTTCGTCGGTACCATTGACTGAATATCCGTGTGAGTGCAGTCTGTTATGATTTATATAAAGTCCCTAGCATTATAGATAATTTTTTTTATAAATTGTGAAATTAACTTGACACTACTACTGTAAAAAAAAAAAAAAAAAAAAAAAAAAAAAAAAAAAAAAAAAATCCTAGAAAATAAATAAACTAAAAACTGGTTCCATTCTGCCTGACTCTCTGGGTGAAAACAAAAAAAAAAAAAAAAATATATATATATTCCTTGCTTATGATGACCATTGTGGTGCTAGTATATGGCCTTAAATTTTATCAGAGTAAAACTTTTTGTCTTCGAATAAAATCACTGTGATAATATTTGATGTTATAAAAGTGGAGTTATTGTTACAAGAATGTTAATTCCTTTCACATTTTATGTTGTCGTTTTGGATGTAAATATTGTCGTCACTGTATACTGTAGGACCTGAAGAGGTTTGCTGTTTTAATTATTATTTAACATTAGCTTCACTAAAGCTATAAGGCATTCAGCAATAATTGTGGCTACCATGGCACTTGGTGCTTCTTAAGTAGTTTATGTATTCCTGGTCATATTTCTGAAATTTATAACGAGCAGGTTAAAAGTTGTTTAAATATTAGTCCCAGTTTACCAATATTTGATAGCCAAAAACATGTGCCAGTCATCAAGGTTTAATATAATAGGATTATATTGAATCGCTTTTTTGGGGACTGATCTATATCTTCTAGACCTCGTTACTTCTGATTGCTATTAGGAAAGTGTCCGAATCCACGGTTAAACAGCTTCACTGTCAGAAAGGCTGAGCAAATCGCTTCATGGGAAGGAAGGTTTCCCATTGTAGTTTCACCATTTGTTTACGCGTGGACGTAATTGCATCATTTGTTTTTGAATCGGTCACAGAGGCAGCCTCTTATTTATAGAACTGTTGAACCAGTGCGTTTAGTTCCTTACTGGACGAGTTGGTTCTGTACTCGACTGTCAGTCTGGTAGCACGAGGTCGCCTCCCGTTGCCGCCATAGAGGAATCAGAGGAATTTATTTCTGGTGATTAAAAATTCATTTCTCTATATAATGTGGTTCGGATCCCACAGTGAGCTGTAGGTCCCTTTGCTGAGAAACCAATTGGTTCCTAGCCACGTAAAGAAAAGTCTAAGCGTTCGGGCGAGCCCTAGGAGAGCTGTTAATAAGCTCAGTGGTCTGGTAAAACCAGCATCCCGGGTAAAACTAAGGTGTACTTAACTTTGTTCCTAGTACGGGGGAAAATGGTATGAATAGCCATTTCTTTTCTGTTCAGTGGCCAACACTAATATTATAGCAATGATTGTTCTTTCCCGTTCCCTCTCGCTGTATATCACTCATTAGATGGTATAATATTGTTTGCCGAGATATACAATTATGCATCGTGCCCTCAAGAATGTAGCGTTTATTACTTTTTTCAAAATGCGTAATTGTTTTGTTTGTTTGTGTGTTTGTATGGTACTTTTACGTTGCATGGAACCAGTGGTTATTCAGCAACGGAACCAACGGCTTTACGTGACTTCCGAACCACGTCGAGAATGAACTTCTATCACCAGAAATACACATCTCACTCCTCAATGGAATGGCCGAGAATCGAACCCGAGACTACCGAGGTGGGACTCTAATACCATACCAACCACCCCGCTGAGGCGCTTTCAAATGCGTAATGTGATTACATTTGTAAGTTTCAGTATCGGTCACTGAGCAAACAAGAAAAAAAATTCAGATGCCATTAATTTATTTAGTTATATTTATTTTTTTTTAAGACCACATTTTTCGTAGTTTCATTAATTCGGTCCCAGATGTGGAAACCGCAAAAATTTTAAGAAAATTAGGATAGCAAAATTAATAGTAGAGGCGTACGAGATAGGAGATTTCTTTGCACGTCACACATTACCATTTGATGAAATTACCTTTTGGTTTTTGGCTTCTCGGTAAGCGCTTAGGATGTGCTGGGAATGTTAAGAGATATCTGGATGAATCAATGTTTTGTTTTTATCGAAGCTGAATAGTTTATTTATTTATTTATTTATTTTTTTTGCCACGGTTTCTTACCATCGTCCTCAGCAATGAAAGCTTGTCCCAGACACTGGATAGAATAGAACCTGCTGCCCAGCTGATAAGCATCTACGGAAATTAGTCACAAAAACGAAGAGATTCGGGCGGATCAACATGATTGGTTAAGTCTTTGCTGTATTTCTGCATTTTACTTTGCAGAAGAATTGAATTTCTGCAGTCTGTCCAACTAGGAACATATGATTTACTGAATATGTATGTGCCCCCTTTGCCGTCATTCCTTGCAAAACAAACACGCACAAAAGATTTTTTTTTTTTAACGCTCGCTTTACTTTCAGTCGGTTTTCGAGGAAGTTGGCCTGTAGTGCAAAAGCGTTGGAATTCCCTCCTTGCTTCTGTTTTTGCCGACTCTTATCCTTCCTTTTTCTTGGTTCTTCGAGGCTGGTGCAGAAAATCGTTAGCCTTTTGGGTTCTAGGTAAGCTCCACTCAGTAATGTTGTTTTTGATGTTTGAGAGTATTGTTAGAACAGATGGGTGTATCTGCTTCTCCGTAGTTTAGTAAATTGTGTGTAGTGTCTGTGTTTTTTTTTTGTTTTTTAAATTTAATGAAATCTTTCTACATCAAATTTTACATATATAGAGTAACCTAAAACTTTGTTATGTTCTTTTCTTCTACCCCTCTTTAGGGCAGAACACTTCTTCCCCCAGAATGGCATCAGTTTTCTCAAAGCTCTATTACTACTTCCTCCTCCGCTACTTCAACTTTATCTCCGGGATAAAGTCCTTCTTCTAGACTCCATTTCCCTAGTTCTCCCTTTTGAACTCCCTTATCCCGTTCTCCACAATCGTCTCCCATCATGTCGTCGTCTTTTCAGCTCACACACCTCCCCTATGAATTCACCCTTCCCCCCTTCCAAACTTCCTATTTTAGAAATCCCTAGATTTCACCCTCCGCCATTTTCCCCTCCAGTTCTCCACAAACCCAGATTCCAGGACTACACACTAAATTGCTCGCACACAAACATTCACGCCTCGCATGATAACACAAGGCGCGCACGCGCAGACGCACATTCTCCTTGGACAAATAAACTGCTATCGTGGCCTGTCCCAATCGCTTTGGTAGCGTGTAATCACCGGGTCTATAGAGGCAACCTTCGCAGAAATCACAAGACTGCAAACACGGTCTAAGGCACCTTAATGACGAGTTCAGCCATATGTGAGTATCGCTTCCATTCATACAACTGCCTGATTGTACCCTCAATGCGGACACGGCACCGGAGACAGCTCTACTGTGCTTTTCCATTGACGTTTGCTGTAGTTGCTGGAAATGATGCCAGATGGTCTCTTTTTGGGTTCGTTAATGTGAGACTTATTCTTATGTAGTGAGTGGAACCTTGTTCGCTTTTGGGGGTATAAATCGCCCTTTATTGTATCAGCTTGCGTTGTGTGCCTTTCAAGATCCTCTAATAGTAATCCTTGATATTCCTGAGTCGTGATGATAATCATCCTTGACAATACTTTCACATAATCTTAATTACATTTTGGACCAATTTCTTCTCCGGAATGCAATGAAAGGGCAGTCATTTCCTGCCTCCTCTATAGGCTATAGTATAATGTCAGCACCCTTGGGTTTTTTTTAGGGGGCCTCTAATGAATACCCGCTTCTGCTCTACACACTGTCGTGGCCGGCCTCCCACCGCTGCTGTTTTAATAGTAAGAAAGAGCGATAAAAGAGGATTCCGACCCGCGATGTTGTTATTTCATTACTGAGAGCCATTCCTTTGAGTTGGTCGCTTTCTCTCTTCTCCTCTCCATTTCCAGAAGGAAAAGTGAGGAGAGATCGAGGAAAGAGTTCCGAGAAGAAGAGAAAAGGAAGAAAGAGTCGTCTTAGGTCTCATTCTTTAGCTGTGAACGTTGGTGTTCGTTCGTTTTTGTGCTTTATCTTCTGAAATATAAGAGGGCGTAGACCGAGGTATTATTGGTGAAGCAGAGAAGAGGGCCGTTTGTCCCGAGTAAATGGGGAATTATTTTCTCAGAAATCGGCGAGAGAAGGATGAAATGGACTTTGGGTTCTGCGCAAAGCCTCTCACTGGGTATTTGTTCACAAATGAAATTGAGCACTTGGCAACTTTATAATAAAAGAAAATTGTAGGTTTGTATAATAGAGAGAGGGATAGAGAGTCTCGGTTATGTAAGTAAACGTAAGAGGATGAAGGGATGATTAGAAGGAATAAGATTGATAGGATGTTAGCAGTAATAGGTAAACTTTTGAGAAGTGAGTTTTTGATTGAAAATGTAAGACAGGTGAGGGTTAAGGAAAGAACAATATGGGTTTAGGCTGTGAAAGAGCATTGTATAGCTTGTGTGTTTTTTTTTAATAAAACAATTAAATGAGAACTTCGAAATTCATGAATAGCAGCGTTATTATATATATATATATATATATATATATATATATATATATATATATATATATATATATATATCAGGAAATAACTGCGGTCTTTCGACAAAGCTGAGTAGTCCTTTCTGGAATCTAGGATTCGGGTCAGTGATGGACCGGATTCTCTTCAGGAGTGAAAATCAGCAGCTAATTCACATAATAACTGACCTTACTCTGAATGTTTCTTTGAATAAAATCCACTGCATCCTTTTAGTAGTAAAACAATAAAATAAGTAATATATATTACATATATATATATATATATATATATATATATATATTACATGTGTATATATATATATAATATGTATGTATGTATGTATGTATGTATATCCTGAGGAAAATTAGAGTGGGTGTAAATCCTGACTGGTTTGAATACATTTGTGTGTGTGTATATATATATATATATATATATATATATATATATATATATATATATTATATACACACACAAAAAAAAAAAAAAAAAAACACACACACACACACACACACACACACATACACTTACTTATGTGGCCACGTTCACCAGGATTATGGGAATACACAAGCCATACTATTTACAGTCAACTTTATAATATCCATAGTAAATCACTTGAAAATGTGTATAAGAATTAGAATATAAACTAGAGGTGTTCAGCACCGTAGCCTTCGCTGTGTGGTTGTACTCAAAACGATGAAAGCACATCTCTCCCCCACGGGCTTTGGCTTGGAAAAAGATAAAACTTGAAAAGAGATGAAGAGTTAGAAACCCTCTTTGTGGAAAAAAAAAAAAAGAGAATGAGAGGCTTGTTACCTGCATGTCAAACCAGAAAAAGCGATCAAGAGGCCATGTTGTTGCGATTCCAGACTTTCCTGGAATCATTCCAATCAATCGCCTGAACGAACCTAATGAAAGTATCATCTGACAAGTCCCTATCGTGTAGCTGTCATTTTTTCTGCGCCTTTTGCAGTGTAGTTAAATGTGCCACACGATAACATAGCCATTCCTTTTGGTCGTGCCTATGCTTTTTTCGATTATCTATTGTACATCATTCACTTTTGACCCATCTCGGAATGAGGAGGCCAGGCAAGCGTCATTAAGTAATGGCTGTCGAATAACGTCCTGGTTAAAAGGAGGCGCAGGCCTGTGGTGGGTGTAATCTGTGACTGCAGACGGACGTGAGGACTTAGGAAACGCAGGGATTTCGTTGTAGTACTCTTTGGTATGCGTTTGTGATGGTTCGAATCTTTTGCATATTTCTCGCGAGGACTTGGCATGTTGTTAATTCGATGTTTTGTCATCTTTTGGGGGTAGGGAAGGGGGTGTTCTTTTCAGTGATTCTCTCCAGTTGTTTTGTAGATTAGTTTATCTTTAGATGTATCTCATTCTCACGTTTTCCATTAATAAAAGGTTAGTTTGCCTTATACTTTAGTATTCGTTTATGGATCCCTTGCAGATTCTGTTGATGCAGAAAGTAGGTTGTGTAACGTTCCCTCGACGTTCTACAGCGAACATGCCATTTGCCAACTAGGACTTCGATTTTGATTTGAACTGTATGTGAGCGTGTAGGCGCAACCTCCATCAGAACAAGCATTTTCAGTATTGGTTGTCACTGGAAATTACCATTACTCTTGTTTTAATCATCTAATCACCATGCAAATATGAAATAGTATCTCATGAAAACGTCTGATTGGAATTCACGTCGTAAGTTTCGAATAACTTTTCTGTTAAAATGATGCCAAACTTCCGAGTTAGCGTGGAATCGTAAGCTTGTTCCATAAAAATTAACATGGATTGAAAAAGAAACCCAAAAAATTACAGTGTATAACGTGTTTATAGAAATTTTAATTTTATTTTAGTCAACACTCGAGTACTACACATCTCTTGAAAAAGGGCCTGAAAGTGCTCGAGTGTTGAGTAAAATAAAATGTAAATGTTTATAAGTAAACACGTTATAAACAGTAATTTTGTGAATTTCTATTTCAATCTTCAGAAGAAAACTGAAAGAAGATTTTGTTTGGATTAACATGGATGTCGCAAAACAATTTTACTACAGTGAAATACTACTTATTCATTGGAAGTTTATCACGATAACCTGATTTCAATACTGCATAAGTACAAAATTCCAACTCACCTTCAGCTGTCAGGCTTTGGTTTTCTCTGTTTACCTCTGTTTTCCCTTACTCGCCTCGCTTCTATAGCTGGGATTCACTCTTCTTCCTTTATTTCCCCTTTTCTAGTTCTTTTCGTGTCTGGACTATCAAAGGGCATTATGTTGCCCGACTCAAAGGTTTGGAAAAGAAGAAGAAAACGATCGAATTTCCATAACGCAAATCTCCAGAAAATGGCATCGGCACCAACCACCCACAATGAATAATTACGCGGCCATTCAGAAGCCGTAATGGGGTTGGATAGTGGTATCGACTGGGGTATTCTTGCAAGGCGATTCCTCATCTGCAGATCTGCAGAGGCGATAATTGCCTGCAAGGGGAGGCGGTAAATGGATTCAGGGAGGCGTTGATAGCCTCGAGGGAGAGCTATGGTTGGCTCGTGGGAGGCTGGTCATTGCGTCATGTTCTTTCTCGCGCAATGTGTCCTCGGTAACCAGGCCAGCGGGAATCGAACTCTGTTCAATCGACTTTACATAATTAAGGAGATGAATTTTCAAAATACCAAGCACACTGGGATGGGCAGCGAAATTACCTTTTCTTGTCCAAGTCCAAAGAGAAACTTTCTTTTTTTTAAAAGGAAGAAAGGGCTACAAGAAACGCAGAAGGAAGAGGATATCCAAACACACTGGGATGGGCAACTAAATACACAGAAGGAAGAGGGTATCCAAACACACTGGGATGGGCGACTAAATACACAGAAGAAGGAAGAGGGGGATGGGCAGCGAAATGACCTTTTCTTGCCCAAGCCTGAAGAGAAACTTTCTCCTTTTGAAAAGGAAGAAAGGGGTTACAAGTCATGAAACACAGAAGAATGAAGACGGCTTCCAAAGGTTGGCAGTAGGGGACTAAGTCCCCGAACCGCGCAATCCTCAGAGAATTAGCGTTTTTCCCATTGGTGGTTGACCTGACGGTAGGTATTAAGCGTCGTCTGGTATTGTAAGTCAAAGTCAGTCAAGACGTTTGATGTGTCACTGTGGTTTGTTTGGAGCTTCGCTAACTTGGGATAAGTAAAACGAATCAGCCCGGGACGTCGTTCTTCGAATTAGATAAAGATAGGGATGAGGGTGTTGGTAACGG
>NC_087206.1:65635697-65638197 GCF_015104395.2 Macrobrachium nipponense | reverse complement strand
TTTATTTATTCTTTTTTCTATTGGGGGTTGCGAGCAATGGGAGGGGGAATGATAAAGCAGTTGTAATGCCAGGCACAAAGGAGCTGAAGAGGGCAGAATGGAGGAGGAGGATTTGGAGGCGGAGGAATAGGTTGAGGAGGTGAAGAAGGATCTTCTCTTGAAGGGGCGGGGGTGGGGGGCAGAGTACATGGGTGGCATGGCTGAGAGGTAGGGTTTTCGAATGTTATGTAGGATCCTGGAAGATCCCCATTCCAGGAATAGATTAAATGATGTCAAAATCACGAGTGGTATTCTTTTGATAATACGAAGATGATAAAAGACACAGCGAAAGTGGATGAAAAATTGCAAGCAGAGATTTTTCGAACATTGCATGGAACACCGGAAGAAACAGAATGAGAAAAGGACACATAGGATAGTTTGGAATAAAATTGTCAAAAGAAATAATAATTATTGGTCAAATAATCAGATAACGAGTGGAAAATGCCAAAATAAAGAATTGGATTATAGTATGCCGTGAAACGGATTGAGTGTATAGCATAGGTATTAAGGAATGATAGGATAGTGAAATGGTGATAAAGAAACCATAATGAAAATGTAATAAATAATGGGCTATAATGCAAAGCAGGGGAAAAATAATCAGGAAGGAGCCATCATGAAAGTGTATGTATTATGGATTGATCGATGACATGTAACAAGGAATGATGATAATTGAAACATGAATGGGAATGACTCTTAATGAAAAGTTATTCGGAATGAGTTATAGTGAAATGACGATTAGAAATGATTGAGTAGTGGAGTAGTGATAAGGAAATAATGGATTATATAACTGGGATAAGAATTGAGTAGGTAATGTCAGTTATATTGTGTAAACGAAAGAAAAAAGGATGCCAAACAATTCTGGTGAATTCTGTGTGATCGGAGGAGGCGGACAGTAAAAAGTTGAAAAGGTTTGCTTGCATGGTGAAAAGAATAAGGAATGAAAGAACGAGGCAGGAAAGACAAGAGAAGTTGGATAATAAAAGCTCGGATGGCTGAATAAAGCAGTGCGATAAGAAACGAATGGGTAATGCCAGAAGTGATAGAGAATGAGTAGTATTGCCAAAAGTGATAAACAAAAAGTGGGCGTAACTCAAGGTATAGGGAGTGGAAGGAAGGATGCACGGGGTAGGGGTTCTTACAAGGTTGCCTGAAAAAGCGGAGGGTGGGGTGAGGGGGGGATTGGGCCCTCATGAGGGGTAGAGTGGGGGATGAGTTGGGAAGAGCACCAGTGCCTTCGGAGGGCATTCACCTCTCGGTCAGAAAGGACGGCGATGACGGCAATAGGAGAGAGAGAGAGAGAGAGAGAGAGAGAGAGAGAGAGAGAGAGAGAGAGAGAGAGAGATTAAGGAAATCAAAAGACGACTTTTATTAGCTGCAGGTCATGATGATGGTAAAGTGAAAAATTTTGATAATGATGGTGATATAGTGATCATAAGTGTGGTCAAGAACTTCGTTATTACAAAGAGGGAGAGGGAGAGAGAGACGCAAGCAATCAGGAGCCTCTTTAGCAACAAATTTGGTGCGATAGTAGCTGGATCCTGCTGATGGTGGTGATAACGAAGCCTTTAATACTGATTATCAGAACTCCGCTGCACATTAAATGTTATTTTCTTACTTGTACTCGCTTAACATTTTATATATGAAATATTATTCAATAAATTTAAATGTTTGTTTTGATTGGGAACGTGTGATGGTGATAGTACAATTTTTGTGTACTCGGGGAGTAAGCCTACAAGCTACTTTGTTGTTGTTGGTGTTGTTGTGGGCGAGGGGGTGTAGGGAAGGTCTATGTAAGAGCCTAAAAAGGTCTGAAAAAGGAGTTTCGCGTTGAGTTAAATATACAGAAATTTCATGATAGGATATATTTATGATTAATTTATCAGAATGAAAATGTAAAGCATAAATGATGTGCATGTTAAACAATACTGAAAAATTATTTTTAATAAAAACAGCGTATTTTTAAAAGATTTTCGTTGGTGAACCAAGGATCTATGTGACCGTAGCTTTTAGCATGTTTTAATTTACGTTACAAGTTAGGAATGTAATGAGGAGAAAATCTTGCAAGCTTTCTGAGTAAGCTGGAGGTCGGATTACGCCTTGTTGTTACTGTTATTGTGAGCATATTTATCATGATTATAATAATGTAATTTGATACCATAATGAGATTATATTTTTCAAATACCAAGTATTAAGTGTAATGCAATTTTCATCATAATTGCACTTAATTAAACCTCGTTTTTTTTTCTAGTGTTGACGTTTGTTACATTCTCTACCTTCGCAATGTGGCTGAAGCTCCTTGGACATCAGCTACTTAAAGTTAATGCTCTTTAAAGTTAATAATTATTGCTCCCTAAACTGGTTTAGAAATTCTCCGTTGAATTCTTTAGTGGCCACCACAATGACTTCATCATAGTTACTGCCAACATTACTGCTTGAAAGAATGTGGAGGTCGATTTAATTT
>NC_087206.1:65590697-65633197 GCF_015104395.2 Macrobrachium nipponense | reverse complement strand
ACTCACGTGTGTCTGTGATTTATTGCATTCTTTTTTGTTAACGTAATTATTCTTATCGAATCTTTTCAAAAATTAAATTCTGAATTCTGGAAGACAATCTTAAAAGAAATAAAAAAAGATAAGTCCGAAATATAGGATCTTTTAGAAAAGGGATAAATGTCCTCTGAAACAAACAGGAAAATATAAATGTTACTTCATTCTTTCATGAAAGGGTAGATCTTTATTTTCTTATCTAGTTAACTCCATGGAAAAGCTGCTCTATCCCTTACGCCCCAACTTGAAGGGATAAAAAGAAAAAAAAATGAGACTCGGATGGAAGTTAAGAAATAATTGCTGAGATGACGAGAAAATCAATGACAAAAACCCAGTAACCTCTTTTTCATGACATCCCAAATTCTTCCCGTGTGTCAATTCCACACTTGTCTAATAAAGCTGGAAATGCTCTAATTGACAGTTGAGAGTGACAGAGCGTGAACACTCGTTACTCAAGAGCAGAAAGTATTTAGATATAATGAGCTTCCTTTCCTTTTTTTTAGACAGGGAGAACGACGGGAGATTAGGCAGATTGGTCTGCTAATACTTAGTACATACTAAGCCGATTAAAGCATATCATTAACCACCACTAATGGTATATAGTCTTTCAACTGTTATCAGGTATGCGATAACATATGTTTGCTTATAAGTTATCTACGTAGGGATGACCCCCTAGATGCTGACCCCTTGGCGTGGGTAGGGGGCTTAGGGACCAGCAGCTGTGCCTTGATGCCTGGTCGGTTCCTATTTCACTGGTCCTTGGGGCTCAGCTGCTGATCCAACTAAATTAGTCAGAACTTTTCCTTCTTTCTGCAATATTTTCATTCTTACTACATCCTTCTCCTTCATGTAATTTTTTTTTTTTCCTTTGGATTAATTGTGGAAATTTCCACCTTTGATAAAATTTACTGGACCTGGTAAACAGAAAAGATATCATAGCTGGGACTGGGTTTTATATCTGAAGCTAAATAGTGGGAACTGTGGCAGGACCATCAACTGCCCGATAATGTTCGGACCTGAGTGATATCAGGCGGAACTATTTTGCAGGGCTGGACCACGGATTCCAGGGGGGTCTAGTTTTGCGGATAGGACTCTTGGCATTCTGTCCTGTTTGCCCATAATGTGATTAGGGTGGGGATGATTGTATTCTGGTAATACTCTCAGTCCTATCAAGCGGGTTTGGCTTACACTTGGGCCACTCCAGTCATGTTGTGCCATCCCCTGTGGGGTAGGGTAGGGACGCGGACATTTGGGAGTCGGTTCTTACTTGTGCCATTAGTGGAAGAATAAACTTCATGAAAGGCTGATGATGTCTTTTTAAGGTTTTCAGGTTTATTTATCGTTTTTTTTTCTTCTTTTTTTTACCAATACTTTGATCTTTATGAATAATACAAATAAAGAATCAAGTACCCTGGACCCTTGATGGTAATGAATCGGCACACTTGATGACTGCAGGAACCTCCACTGGCAACCTTCCTCTGGAAAACTCAAAAATACCTTCCAGTGTAATCACACTGAAACCCTATGCTCCAGTACGGAGTAAGGGAAAATTTAGTAAAAATATAGTCACAGAAATAGGACCCGGAATGTTTGAAAACTCTTATGATAAATATTTGACTTTTAATTTGGAAGACTCTGATTGTGACATTTTTAATGTATATAAAGATATTGTCAGGTGCTGTGGCCGAGAGCCTAAGATTTCTTCTGAGGGGCGAGGAAAGCTGACAGTGGAATCTGCCTCAGCAAAGGAAAGTGAACAGTTAAAAACATTATCTCACCATAGAGGAGTTAAAGTAGAGTGTGCAGTACATGCTTTTTGGAATTACTCCAAGGGCATGATATATGCACCCCAGCTTGTGACTTACTCTGAGGAAAGGCTCGTAGAGGAATTAAGGGATCAAGGGGTAATAAGAATTGAAAGAATGAAGAAGAAGATAAATGAAGTCCTAGTCCCACTTCCCAATTTAATTGTTACCTTCAATTCCACCCGATTGCCTAGTATAGTGAAAGCAGCCTGGTTACGTTTTAAGGTTAAACAGTATATCCCAAGACCGAGGAGATGTTTTTATTGTCAAGAATTTGGACACATGTTGGGGTCATGCAGACAGAAATTACAAGGCAAGCCTGCTACTTGTGTTAAATGCAGTGAGCCAGAGCATGGCATATGTAATAAGGAGGCCAGATGTGTGCATTGTGGAGAAAATCATCCATCATCTTCACTTAATTGCGATGTATACATCATGGAAAAAGAAATTCAGACATTAAGGGTGACCGAACGTATCACATTTGGAGAGGCAAAAGAGAGAGTGTTGAGTCAGTACATTAGACCAGGAATATCAATGTCACCAAAACTAATGTTAATAAAACACCAGTTACGACCTGTACTCATGCCTCTTTGGAGGCAGCGCCAGTGATTGCTGGCGCTCATGCCTCTTCGGAGGCTGCGCCAGTGACTCCTGGCGCTCCTGCCTCTTCGGAGGCTGCGCCAGTGACTCCTGGCGCTCCTGCCTCTTTGGAGGCTGTGCCAGTAATTCCTGGCGCCCCTGCCTCTTCTGAGGCAGTGCCAGTAATTCCTGACGCCCCTGCCTCTTCGGAGGCAGTGCCAGTTGATTCTAGCACTCCCGCCTCTTTGGAGGTAGTGCCAGTGGTTTCTGGCACTTCTGCTTCTATGGAAGCAGAACCAATGATTTCTGGGACTCCTGCCTCTCTGGAGGCTGTGCCAGGTGTACCTGGCACTTCCACCTCACTGGAGGCTGTACCAGCTGCAAATGGTGCTTCTGATCCTTTGGAGAATGCACCAATGTCCAACCTTCACACCCCTCCTCAGGCAGCATCAGCTTTGTCTGGTGTTCCTGAGACCGATAACCCTCTGAAAAGGAAGGCAGCCATAAATAATCGGTGTCCTTCCAGAAATAAGGAGCAAGTCAGTAAGCTGAAAGCTCTTAAAAGAGGCTCTAATTTAACAGCCTCTAAAGGGAAGTAAATTCATTCATTTTCTACAGTGGAACTGTCAGGGATTAAGAGCTAAATGGGAAGAATTAAGGCTGCTCATATCAGAAGTGTCTCCTGTTTGTATAGCTCTGCAGGAGACAATGATTGGTAATAATATGTGCCCCAGCCCACGAGAGTATACATCCTATCACTCCACCTATAATTTGAATATTGGAAGCCATGGTGGTGTCGCTTTGTATGTTCGAAATGACACCCCACAAAATTCTATCAGTATCCAATCAGCATTGCAAGTGAGTGTGCAGATCCATTTGCAAAGAAAATATACAATATGCTCTCTCTATCTACCACCTAATGAAGCCTTCCCCATCAATGAATTTAAATCTCTCATTCAACAGTTACCACGCCCTTTTGTTATTTTGGGAGATATGAATAGCAGAAATCCTCTTTGGGGTGACATCATCACCAATCAAAGAGGAAGGTGTTTAGGTTCCATCATAGAAGATGAAAATGTTGGGATCCTCAACTCTGGGGAGTCTACGCATTTTCATGTTCAAACAGGCACGTTATCAGCAATTGATTTATCTATATGTAGTGATGACTGTATTATTGACTTTAATTGGAGAACTATAAATGATAGATTTACCAGTGACCATTTTCCGATAGTGGTGAGTGTGGCATCAAGTCCTCCATCTTCAAGGCTACCCAAATGGAACATTGGTAAAGCTGATTGGTCAACATTCCAGGAGCACAGCTCAATAGATGACTCTGCTGATGACTTTACCTGTGTAGATGACGCTCTTTACTTTTTGAATACAATGATGTTTTCAGCTGGTCTTCAATCTATACCTAGGACTTCGGGCAAATTTGTCCGCCGACCAGTTCCCTGGTGGACACGTAAATGCCAGGAAACTCATAGAAATATGAGATCTGCCTTCACCAGATACCGCAGACGAAAATGTGAGTATTATCGTGTAGAATTTCGAAAAGCGAGAGCTCATTTTCGCATGGAAATCAAAAAGGCACGAAAAGAATCTTGGACGATATTCATATCTTCACTAAATTCGAAAACTCCTCTGACTCTAGTTTGGAAGAGAGTTAGAAAAATAGCAGGCAAGTTTACTCCTTGTTAACCTCCCGTTATCAAGGTGAATGGTTGTGAGGTAGCAGATCCCCAGTCAGTGGCAAATGAGTTTGCTAATCATTTTGCTAATGTTGCGAAGAAAAATGATGATAGACCCTATTCAGCTCAAAGACGGATAATAGAACAGGTCGAAATTGATTTTAATACCTTAAGACATGAGCAGTACAATGCTCCTTTTACTATTAGAGAATTTGAATCAGCCTTGAATAAATGTAATGAATCAGCTCCTGGACTGGACGATATAACATATTCAATGATTAAGCATGCCCCTGAAAATACCAGACTTTTCATATTAAGCCTAATTAACAGAATTTACAGAGAACATATCTTCCCCAAGCTTTGGGAGAAGTTGAAATTACTGCCATTTGTGAAACCTGGAAAAGATCCATTCAAGACAGAAAAATTATCGTCCTATCGCATTAACTTCTTGTTTGTGTAAGATCATGGAAAAAATGGTGAACACACGATTGATGTGGTACTTGGAAAGAGGTAAATATCTGTCGCCTGCTCAGTGTGGTTTTCGGAGTATGCACTCCACAACTGATGTATTGGTACGAATGGAATCTTCAATATGTGAAGCTTTTGCCAACAGGCAACATCACATCACTGTTTTCTTTGACCTAGAGAAGGCTTATGATACAACATGGAGATATGGCATTTTGAGGGTCCTTTATGAATGTAACCTGAGAGGCAATTTGCCCATGTTTATTAAGGCTTTTTTAAAAAATAGGATATTTCAGGTTCAGGTTGGAGCAATAATGTCAGATGTATTCAATCAGGAAGAAGGAGTACCACAAGGAAGTGTTTTAAGTGTAACCTTGTTTGCCTTGGTAATCAATGGGGTTTCTAAAATAATTCCCCCAGATATAACATATACCCTTTTTGTTGATGACCTATCGATTTCCTTTGCAGCATCAAGGATGGCAGTGGCTGAACGCCGCCTTCAGCTCTGCATTGATAATATAATAAAGTGGGCTGAGGTTAATGGTTTTAGATTTTCTGCCAGTAAAACTGTAACTATGCACTTTTGTCGTATAAGGGGAATCCACCCTGATCCAGATCTATTCATTCATAGGCAGAGAATTCCATGTGTTGGTGAAACAAGGTTTCTTGGCTTGATTTTTGATAGGAAGCTGACCTGGATTCCACATCTGAAATATATTAAGGCAAAATGCTTAAAAGCAATGAATTTGCTGAAAGTCGTGTCTCACACTTCGTGGGGTGCAGACCGAACTCAGATGTTGAGATTATATAAAGCCTTGGTCTTTTCAAAATTAAGTTACGGGTGTGAGTTGTACACTTCTGCAAAACCAAATAGCCTTAAAATGCTCAACTCAATTCATCATGGAGGAATACGGTTGTGTACTGGAGCATTTAAATCATCTCCCACCGAGAGCATGCTTGTAGATGCTGATGAGGTGCCACTGGATCTTCATTACAAGCGTCTGCTGGTTCGGAGCTGGTATAGATTCCAGAGGCTACCTAAGTCTTTAACCAGCATTTGTATGAGAAATGAAAGGCATTGGCAGTTTTATGAAAATCACCCCAAGCAACCTCATCCATTCGCTTTTAGAGTCAATACCATTGTTCGTGAATTAAACATGCCAAGGGTCGAGATTTTACCAGTAAAATATTCAGTTAGTTCCCCCTGGAACTTCCCAGAGGTAAAATTCTGCAGATATTTCAATTTTACCAAAACAGAATTGTCCAGTGAGGCCACGCGGTCAATATTTTTAGAACATTCCTTGCAACATGACGACTCCGCTGCAGTTTTCACGGACGGCTCAAAGTCAGATGCTGGCGTCGGCTTTGGTGTAGTCTTCCCTGATGTAGAGAGGAGTGGCAGGTTATCATCTGTTGCTTCAATATTTACAGCAGAGTTATATGGAATTTTAAAGGCTTTAAAGGAAGTTTTAATTCGGAATGAAAGTAATTTTATTATATATTGTGACTCAAGAAGTGTTCTTCAGTCACTGGAATCTTTTAATCCTTTAAACCCTCTGATTTTATATATATTGGAATGGCTGATTTTACTAAAAAGAAGAGGAAAAGAAATAAAGTTCTGTTGGGTGCCTTCTCATGTTGGGGTGGCTGGGAATGAGAAAGCTGACCAACTTACAATGTCTGCGGCCAGCTCCCCAGAACCCACAAGATGCCTACTACCATATCGGGATTTGTATCCTCTAGTAGGTCAGAGAATTAAAAAATGTTGGCAGTCCCAGTGGGAGGATATTTTAAACAATCAAAAAATGCGTAGTGTCACGTCTTTAGTGTCTCCTTGGTCATATCCATATTTGCCAAGGAGACAAGAAACGATGTTGTGCAGATTGAGGATTGGACATACAAGACTCACCCATGGGTTCTTGATGTCTCGTGAAAATCCTCCGTTTTGCGAGAACTGTACTGTGCCCTTGACTGTGAGACATTTGCTGGTTGAATGTCCCAGACTTGGGAATTTGAGACATAGGTTCATGTCTTGGGGTCGTGACAGAGTAGGCAATTTTATCCTAGCTACAATTCTTGGAAAGGATTGTAATATAGAGCAGTTACATATTTTTATGAGGGAGGCTGGCCTCCTTAACCAAATTTAAATTATACATAGATTGTCTATGTAAGAACTTTTATATATGAAATTTTTTTTTTTTTATATATATATAATATATTTATAGATTTTATATGAAATTTATCAAAAATTTAATTTTTTTTATATTTAATTTATTTCGGTGTCAATTACCCAGATGTTGTGACGCCAGATATAATACACAATCAATCAATTACGTAGGGATGAACGCACAGATTCTGTGTATTTTTACACAGGTATGTTGCAGTTTATTAGGTCAGGGGATGGGACTTGTGTAACCTCCATCCGGAAAAAAAAAAGGAAGGGTAACGTCTTACGGTGCCTATCCAAGTGAAAATATAATTGTATACAAACATGTAAGTATACCCTTGTAATATACATTTTATGCATGTGTTCATATTGTGGAAACAGACAAATGTATGTATACACACACACACACACACACACACACACACACACACATATATATATATATATATATATATATATATATATATATATATATATATATATATATATATATAAGCACAATCACTCCACACTGCATTCTTGACACCACTTGTCATTATCCCACAAGTTTGCACTAATATCCACTGGCCTTTCTCTTGACATTTCACGTCACTTTATTATGAAAGATGTCTAAATAGCCATAGAGACATAATACACTCTGACTCAGCCTCATTTTTAATACCAAACCAGATTCCCTGTCTTCTACAGACGAGCACATCTGCAAACGTCAACATGGGCTTTAATTTAACACAGAATGTTGATATTGTTGTCAGCAACTTATATTATACATCCTAAGCAGCCTCCACATTGCCTCTGTCAGTTCAGTCATAAGTTTCTCTATGTCCATGTATGTCACATACAGCTTTGCCATTTTACTTGAAAAATTTTCGTTTAACAATTACTTAGCAAACATTCGATCCCCAGATTCTCTCCCCTTCCCAGTCTGAATCCCACCATATATTCTCCCTAGTATAAAAGTAAAGGTTTGGCCTGTTAATCTTTTGTCACCTTTTCCTCCATGCAAAGAAACAATATTTTTACAGAATCGTCTTGAACCTTAACCTCTTCCAGACAACACTTGCACACCCCCTGTCGACCTGTCAGTCTCATTACACCTAACACACTGGAGCTGCTGCTGCATTACATTTGGTATTCCGTGAATTCGAGGTGTCTCTCCATTCTTCGATTTGTTAACCGTCTACACGGTCGAACTTTGTCCGACAGACTTTGTCGGGCAAAGTTCGACCATGAACGGGGCTTTAATTTTCACATCCATTATAAAAGTAACTCAAACACAGTTTCTCCAGCCTATACAGCTCAGTAATATATATTATATTATAATATATTATATATATTATAATATTATATATATAGATTATATTATATTTATATGATATATATATATATATTATATATATATTTTATATAATATATATATATATTATTATAATATATTATATATATTATATTATATATATATATATATATATATCTATTTTATATATTATTATTTAAAATATTATATATAATTTTTTATATTAAATATTATTATATTATATATATATATATATATATATATATACATACATCTGGATCGAACCCGAGTCTCTCCAATGAAAGGGCAGGACGCTACCAATACAAAATACCACAGTGCAAAATGAAAAGGTACAAAATTCGATCAATTCACAAGATATTTCCAGGAGAAATAATACGTACCAACAGACGTATAGGTAGGGGGCAGTAAAAACGAACATACAGACGGTTGTTAAGATATTCACGCCCGATAGGAAAAAGGAGGAGCAGTCCACTCATTAGGGAATATAAATCTTACGTCCCACCTTTGCTGCTGTCAGGCACAGGTAAACTACCTTCCACTATTTCTATTGAAGTAGATGGATCGAGTTTTTACATTCCTCTTATATAAGGCTGGATTCAGTTGTATTTAATGACATCGTGTACTTTTAGGACCTGTTCTGTTAGTTGATGGCATGATTGTTTTTGCTAACATGATCGATAATTGGTGTTCTGTTCTCTCTTCGTGTGATTATCCTGTTTGGCCAGATCAAAATATGTCTCATAATTTATAAAGAATCCGCTATATACATATTTTAGCATTACTAGGAAGGTTTTTTAAAGTGCTTATTTTTTATTATATTAGACGTTAGTTTAGAGTTCTTAATGAGATGGGTAATAACTTTGCAGTTTTCACTCTAAGTTACTCTGAACATTTTTTGTGTTATATGTTTCTTTGTTGCTAACTTGTAACTACCATAGAAAGTTATTTTCACTGGTCTTGATGCATTAGCAAATGCAGATAAGGATATAGTTACATCTATTCATCATCAGTATGCTTTTAAAACCATGGATGTGGATGGTGATTTCTTTGGTGTATTACTGAGGCCAAATTGAAATTTCATAAACAGAAATTTACTTTGGGACAGCAACAAATGTGAGGGACCACTTACATGAGGAATCGTAGACACTAAAGAGGAAAGTTTTTGTTTTCAATTTCCAATTTTTATCAGTAATACAATCTATTGACATAATTGTGTATTTTTTTATGAACAGCAATTTAATCACGACATTGTGAATATATTTTTGAGCAGAGCAAGACTGGTTTTCACGGTGAATTTATGGCTCATACTTTCCTGTCAGGTGTCTTGACTTTTTCCAGTTGTCTTTATGTTTGTGTGCACTTCCACCTTAATGTATATCGTTTAGATTTCTGCAACTGAGCACCAGTCGTCTAGATGTCTTGGAATACTGAAGTCGAAACCAGTCAGAATTAATTTAATATTTTATTTTTCCCTGTAGTACGTCTTCATGTCTGCTTCACACACAAATATATATATATATATATATATATATATATATATAATATATATATATATATATATATATATATATATATATATATACAATGTAAATAGTGCGTGTACTTGTAATATGCTATATTAATCATATTAATTTCAAAAACTCCTGCATAATACATTAAGCCAGATCCGCCGACTTGATCTTTTAGTCTTTTAAGGTAATGTGGTAATTATGATAATGTATTCGTGGAAAAAAATTCAGTTATAATCCTGTACATCTTTGGCCCTCAAAGTTTCAGAATACACACTTGGCTAACAAAGCTGAGCTTTCATTCCTTTATTTTCATGATTTTTATTCTTCAATGTGCAGCTCGCAAATGGGTGTCAGCCATAAAATGAACGAGGGCTTTTAGCTGTTGAGCACCAAAGTGAATCCGATTAAATGCTTTGGGTACTGAGAACTCTATGCATCAGCTATAATCGGGTTTATACAGACATAGCGAGAATAATCAGTGGGATCCATAACAACATCGCCAACTATTTGTCTTATAATAGAAGCATTACGGTTAGTTTTTCTAGTTGGAGGGCGAGATGAACAGTTTTGGTTGTAGGACGAGACGAACGGAAACTGTTAAGAGCAACATATTTATCTCCTTAAAGGACTCCTCTCTCTCTCTCTCTCTCTCTCTCTCTCTCTCTCTCTCTCTCTCTCTCTCTCTCTCTCTCTCTCCATAAAGAAATAAAATAAAAAGTAAAAGCGCTAGTAGGCTGATTTATTTGTGGATATAATGAGATGCGAAGTGAATGTTGAATATTTTCATTATACATAATGCAGCAACCATGACTTTCGTGGTTGAATGATTCACGTGATATACTAAACCGAATCAGGGTCAACACTAATAAAAGTTCTTCTTTTAGCTAGTTAGATTATGAAGGGTTGAATTGTCTGTTTATAAAATAGGTTTTACTGTACTTTTGACAATGTGTACACGCTCCTCAGAAAAAGGAAAAGGCTTATTCAGCATTGCTTGGTAAGCTCCTTGTGGAAAATGAGAGACGGAAATAATCACAACTAAAATTGGCAAATCAAGGTGATAAAGTTATAAAGTACAAAATAGATTGTTATGATGTTATGTATGTAAGACCGTTACACAAGATATATACCATTCGATGTCGTTCGCGTAGATAACTCTTGATGCAGCTCGTCATTTAGTGTCAGCTCGGTTATTAAGCAGACATAGCCCGAAACAAAACGTCCTGCATATTTTGTGGAGATTAGGTTTAAATCATAAATTGCAGAGTAATGTTACAATCCAAAAATTAAGACTGGCGGCGTGTTCCTTCATTTTTGTTTTTGTTTCTTCAGGGGAATCATGAACGTCCATTGGTTTCTTCTTCATCATCATCTTCTTCTTCTTCTATTATAGTTGGATAAACAGCTCTAATTCGTGACGCTAATGTTTTTTCTTGTAAAAGCGATCCCCCAAAAGGAAAATTGCGTTTATTGGTTGCAATTGATTAAGATGTGACATGTTGGTTTGCAATACGTGTTAGTTCCATCACCAAATCAGATGAGTGACTAATTTATGCTGTCACATGAGGCACAATATTATGTGTTCAAACAATATCCGTGCTCCGTCCCATTGACGTTGCTTTGCTGAAATATCTTCACTGAATTATAAAAGGCTTAGCACTGATCAGTATGTTAAAAGCTGCCTCCTATAATAGTTACTGGTACATGTCAAAGCCGTGGTGTCAAGTGAAGTCGTAATCTCTATTTTTCAGTCCGTTCTTTAATTGTACGTATGATGATAATTTGTGGACCTTAGATCAGTCTTTTTCCTCAGTTTTCCGTTGTGTGATGTCAGTCCTGTCCGTTTAATTTGATGAAATAGCTCTTTCCACGTTGTATTTTTATACAATTTAAAATTTCGTGTAGGGCCTCCTCCACTACATAAAAATGCATTAACTTGAGGCAAATTAATCAGCTTTTGCATCTAACCCTCACATACCCAATTCTCAAGTTTCCCATCACCGTTTATACCTTCGTGGTTCTAAAGATTCCACATCACACTCCCAACCGCTATAGTAGATTCACATCAACCGTGCATTTGATGTCTAGACCCGTCCCTTCCTTACGACGCTCCTGATTGGCTGTTGATAATCCAATCAAAGGGCTGGAAACTCTCAGTCTCTCTCTCGAGAGAGTTTGCATAGGCAGGATGTATGTTCCACCTCTCTTGAGGGATATGTCTTTCAAAAGTACCACTCTCCTGAGGGATATGTCACAGGGCTGGAAACGCAGTCTCGCGAGAGAGTTCGCTTGGGCAGGACGTATGTTCCACCTATCCTGAGGGGTACTTTTGAGAGACATATCCCTCTGGAGAGGTGGAACATACATCCTGTCTATGTGAACTCTCTCGAGAGGCTAAGAGTTTCCAGCCCTATGATTGGCTTATCGACAGCCAATCAGGAGCGTCGTAAGGGACAGGCCTGGACATCAGACGCACGGGTGATGTGAATATACTATAGTAATGTTGTCCCGTTGCATTTGCCATGTTTCATTCATCTTCAGGACCGTTCTCTCTCCCATCATAAACAAGTAGTTATTGATGATACAGTAACTGAACAACCCTCGCTGTGCAGTTGCATTTGCCAGGAAGTTCCCTAAGGTTCTCATGTGACTTGGAATCCAGTGCAATTTTACATGATTACATTTATTATGTCAGTAAGCAGGTTGTGCGTATTTTTTTACCTTTATGAACACGTTTCTACTTCGAATCCATTTCAGTTCTTCATGGATAGCAAATATTTCAACACCCGGAATGGATGTAAATGGGTTTGATCTATAATTGCAGTAACAGTCAAGACTAGTAATGATTTAGACTCCAGCGGACGACAGTGCTGTGCACTGGTTCATTTTTAAATCGCTCTAATTATGTGGAAGTAGTTTTGAAACTTATTTTCCTCATTATATGCCTTATTAAATTTTATTTTCCCCATTTTATTCTCTATTAAATTTACAACATTTTAAGTCTAAAAGAGCAGTGATGCCATCCCTTTATAATGAAACTTTGGTGACGTGATCGTCGATGTGTATTTTTTTTTTTTTATAGTTATTAGAACGATTATTCAAAAGATATGGTTGGTTTCTTCCTGCTGAAGAATGCACCTCAATTCATATTCAATTTTCGTTTCTGTTGGCTATACTTTCAAGTTTACAGTATCAGTGCTTAGTTAGCGGTATCATAGTAATCTGCAAAAAGGACGAAGATTTACTTATGAAGCGTATCTCATGTGCCAACTAACCTTATCATTTCTATCAGTGAACAATTTCATCTTATGACCCAACCTGAACAGCTGGTCTCTGTGCTCCTTGGTTTCCTGAATCCCTCATGAGTGTCCCATTTTATTATCTAATAACGAACGTAGACATTTGTGAACCAAATGTACGTATGTACGTATTCATCTGCTCACACGAGGAAATCTCGTCAGTGACCTTCTTGCTCCTCGGACACACGTGCTACTGAGATGCACGAAGACTCCAAGTAAGAGAGAGGAAGGGTTGGAAGAAAGGAAATAAAGAGAGGTTGGAAAGAGAAGGGGATTTTTATAAGGAGGGTAAAATCAATTTGCTGCTCTTGGCATTGTGAAGGATGAAGATGAAGAGAAGGCATGGAGTGAGATTTACCATTCCGTAACTGTTTGTGATGTTTGTGAATTCTTGGGCGGTAAAAAAAAAAAAAGGTAACTTGTTATTGAACAGGATAACAGCGTTCCGTTTTGGCTTTGTGGCGGTTTTTCGTCGTAATTTTTTTTTTCTCGTTCTTGCTTCAGGTCTGATCTTTTTTCTAGTCTCTCCTCGTCTTTTCATGTTTTACTCTAGGTAACACAAAAAAAAAAAAATAATAATAATAATAATAATACGTAGAATCTTTGCAAACTATTGTTTTTTTTTTTTTTTTTTTTTTTTTTTTTTTACCTGATTAAGGTTCCTTACGTACACAACCTAAATGCCATTGTGCGACTTCCATAACACGGGTAAATATTTTGTTCTCCAAAATCTATTATTTTATGTTAGAAAAAATGCGTTAAAGGATTAAAGAATCTCTGAAGGAATTCTGTTATTTTCTCTTAGTTTATATTAGGGAAGCTTTCAGTTTTTTATTTATTTATTTTTTTTTGCCAGCTATTTATGAAATATATTTTTCAAGTATATTCAGCTATGGGACACTTTTCAACTTTTCTTCCTATTCTTCCTTTCTTCTTCTTTCTTCTTCTTCTTCTTCTTCTTCTTCTTCTTCGATTCTTCTTCTTCTTAAGATGCGCTGAAAAAGTTCTGTTTCCAATTATTAATCTCGATGAATAATTTCATGTCTTCTTTTGATGTTAATTAAATAAAGACATTTAATTACCAGCCATGTTGGCTTCTGATAAAAAAGATAAAAAGTGTAAAAACACACACACTATATATATATATATATATATATATATATATATATATATATATATATATATATATATATATATATATATATATATAAAGGGAGCCTATTTAAAGAATGGTTTATTATTAAAGGCATGTATCACTTTAAATACAGTTTAGAAGTAAAGTATCTGCAGTTCCTGGGAGGCATAAATCTTTTAAAGGAAAAGTTGAAAACCTCCCAGCCACCGTAGTAAATGAATTCATAAAACTTGCATCTAAGCTGTCACACGGAGATGGGTTAATATCTCGTTTGAAATTAATTTTAGGAGCCAAAGGAAAATCCAGCACCAAATTAGGCCAATGGTACTCTCTCTCTCTCTCTCTCTCTCTCTCTCTCTCTCTCTCTCTCTCTCTCTCTCTCTCTCTCTCTCGTCTTGGTGGAAAAAGTAAGGATTTTGTCTCTTTTTGCTGATGCCTTGTCTGAGGAATCCGTGGTATCTACTATTTCTTTTGAGGCTCAGAAAATCCTGTGAAGTCATACCCATATGCTAAGTAGGCAGAATGGGTGCTTCTTGTCTTTTCATTTCCTAATTCGGAGCATTTTGATCTTCTTTGTGTTATAAAAGTGTTCTGTCAGCCCGACGTTCGGTATTAGGAAGATTTTTCTGTCTCTGTCTCGCATATTTTGGAGGGATATGGTGTGAATGTGACACAGGGCGTCAGCAGCAATCCCCAAAACAGGGTGAGAGGAAAATTGTATTTACTCTTCGGTGTTCTTAGGATTCCGTGAGGTTAGAGTCATACGAAGGGGTTCTAGGTAATAATGTAATGAGGTTGGATCAGTCGGCAGTAACTGTTCAGTTCCACTCTACAATTCACTGGAATGGGGTATAACATGGGGGTTGAGGGGGGTGGTGTGACTCAAGAGGTGATAGGTGGGCGGAGGGAAGGAGGTGTGTGTTTGTGTATGAATATGCAGAGAAATCAATCAAGACTTCTTTCGTCGTTTTGTTAAAAATTTATATTTCTATATATTACGAGGAACAATTATTGTCATTGTAAGTCGATCAGCGTGGATTACGACTAAGAATTGTGAAACTTCATTGTTGATGCTCTCTCTGTCTACAGGTTTAGGAGATTAAGAGAAACACACACATATAATATATATATCTATATATATATATATATATATATATATATAATATATATATATATATATATATATATATATATACATATATATATATGATATATATTATAATATATATATATATAGCATAATTATAATATATATATATTTCCTTTGTTTTTTGTGTCTGCTTCAGCCTTAATCGTTCATTCCTTGTGTAATGTTTCTGGCAGATCTGTTGGGTGAGGTAGTCGTCCCCACGCTCTGTTTCCATTTATACAGGTGATCGGAAGGGGTGATCCACAGATCATGAAAACATGAGCAGTGTCACTGTGGTGCACCACTTAAGCTCAGGATACGTTGTGTCTGGTTTTATATATATATATATATATATATATATATATATATATATATATAAATATCTATATACATATATCGATTGCCCATGAGAAATTTAAAATGAGTTTATGATGCTTTTTCTTTACATTTTTTCGTTTCCTTTTCTTGTGTTCCTCGCACCTGGGCTAGAAAAGGGTATATAGTTGGCTGGTCTGTTAACACCCTTTGCATCTAACAAGAAGCACGATTGCGTAATGAAATGCAATTTTATTATGTATGTATGTATGTATGTATTATTAATATTATTATTATTATTATTATTATTATTATTATTATTATTATTATTATTATTATTATTATTATTATTATTTTCGTTTTGGTGGTAGGAGGTACTTCTTCTGTGATGTCGTTTCAGCAGATCATGTTTCCATTCATAGAAGAACCTAATTGTCATTGTCAGTACTTTTAATAATCTGAATTGCGAAAGCACCGATGAAGTAATCAAGAGTCTGTCTCCGTCTCAAAGAAGAACTCATAATTCGTCCAGCCATCTTTTATTCCTCGGTCCGTTCCACAGACGCAGTGACAAAAGGAATATTACTTTAATGAAAACCTCCAGCGGGTAATGGGGGATAGGGGAGGTTTGTGAGAGAGGTAAGAGGCATAGGGGCTTGGGGGAGGGCTTTTGGACCCCGCAACAAGGATAATAGTAGTAAGAGGATTGTAGTATTCTAAAAGACGACTTTCATTATGCTTGCGGGAGATGGATGATATGGACTTTCCGCTTCATCAGTTTCATTTTGGTCTCTGTGGGTTGGCATTGCTTCTGTGGGCATTGTCTTGTCTTTACGATAATATTTGTTATTTCCTCTTTTGCCTGATTCTTAGTGTGGGTCTTCTCCTTTTACCCTTTATGTTTTTTTTTTTTTTAATAACGTTTGTTTGTGCATTTTTGTGTTTTAGTCGTCATGTGCTCTAATCACTGGTACTCATTCATATGCATGTATTTGTGCCCTTGAATAATTATGATTTAAGTTGGGAAGAATTTCAGTTTGACCTATTTCCAAGTTGAGAAGATTCTCAGTTTGACCTGTTTCTTTTGGATTATTAATAAAATATGAATTATCCTAGCTTGTATTTTGCTTTCTGAAACTAGGGCAGAGTTGTCAAGATTGTATTATTCTTTTTGAAACAAGAACAAAGATGTCAAGATTGTATTTTGCTTTCTGAAACAAGGACAAAGAAGTCAAGATTGTATTTTTGCTTTCTGAAACAAGGACAGTGTTGTCAAAATTGTATTATGCTTTTTGAAACAAGGACCAAGATGTCAAAGCTTGTATTTTGCTTTCTGAAACAAGGACAAAGATGTCAAGATTGTATTATGCTTTCTTGAAACAAGGACCAAGATGTCAAAGATATCGGATAGCTGGCTACAGAAAACCATCATTTGACATTGCTCGAAGACTGTTGGTCATATTGAAGGCTACGGCTCGTGGATACTCAGTCTGAATTTCATTAGAGGACACTGTCAGAAATATTCCAATTATCATCCTTGGATGCTAGAGCATGCTGCTTATTGTTTCTTGAACAAATAAATGCTTAGAAACTTTTGAGAGGCCATAGGAAACTAGTATTAGTAGCAGTGGGTCCAAAATGAATCTCGTGAGGCCCAGAGGGCGAAGGGCGATGCAGTTCAGATTTGAAAAGGGTTTGAAATAATGGTATTAACATGATGTGTACATGGAAAGCCTTCCCGTGTTTATATTCAGTGTTCCTTTAGCGGTGATAAAATAGGTTTGCATCTACTTCATATGTCATGGTACACTGATAATTCACATTAGGATCACATTTGATTATGCGTATCATATCCGTGATTCTGAACATCTGGTGAAGAATACTCTGGGATGAGGCACTATTTTCTCTTATCGTTAAGTAATCTTGTAGTGTGTGGGTTTGAAGTACATTCTTATAAGTAATAAATGCTGTTTCTTCACAACAGTTTCACTCGAAAAATTTCAATGTTATTTACTAGTGTATCGTTGCTTGCATAATATCTTTAACAGTTCATTTTCCCAATAATTATTTGAGTTACAGAGATTTTTTCTTACGATGTTTTTACACTGCTTGTGGTAGATTCTGTCATTTTTCGAAGTACAAGTGTGTTTTTTTAATCTACAGTATGTCAGCATTTGAGATGGCGATAATTTAAGCGGGACAGTTTTTCATTTCTTATTTTTTTATATATATTTTCCCATTACTTTTATCATTATTTTGCGTATAAATTAGAACGTTATTATTAAATTGTTTATTTTCGAGAAACGAATAAAGGCTCCTTTATTAATACATTACCAAAAGATTCGTTTGCTTTAGTGGGTCACAAGGACTTCTTGGTTCGCTCATGTTGCTGGATGACACAACTGTCTTATGATGTGAATGTTTGTCGAGAGAGAGAGAGAGAGAGAGAGAGAGAGGAGAGATAGAGAGAGAGAGAGAGAGAGAGAGATCTGGGCGAAGAGGGGCACTGCATTTGTGCCGGTTCCCGAGATCCATACGGGCAGTCTAAGGGCCGTTGGCCTTCAAGGAATAGTCTACCAGTGCTGCCATGACGGGGCCTGATCGCTCATCTACCGGTAGCTTCGTGAATCTTCTGTCTACCGGCGTTATTGACTTCAGATTGATTTGCCAGCGTCTGCATAGGTGACTGATTCTTCTGTTCCGTTTCGAAATATATCAGTTTTATTTTTTTGGGGGGACGAGATGTTTGTCAACGATTGCATCAGCCGGTTTTGTTTCTGGTTCTCGGAGAGAAGTCACGTCGAGTTGGCAGTAGTGCAGCTACCTGCAAGCACATCTTTAAGGTGGTGTAGATCCCGGGTGGGCCCACACTGTCAGGGTGTGGGAGGAGATGAAGAAGAAGAAGAAGAAGAAGAAGAAGAAGCGGGTTTGGGGATCGTGGAGTGGGTAGGAAGGAGGAAATGGGAGTTGAAATGTACGGAGGAGAATGGGAGGTTTAAGGATGGCGCTCTAGAGTGAGAAACTCGGGTGAGAATGGAGGGAGAAGTTGAAGAAGGAGAAGGTAGAAGAAATGGGTAATATTCGATTCGGGGTCATGAGGCGTTCATCGTAAATAATCTGGGTATTGATTGACGCTGTCATGCAAGGGGAATTCTTGGCCAGAGTTCTCTTTTCTTTCTTTCTTTTTTGCGTCATAGGATGACAGCTAGAGTGACGTAACGCTTTCACAAAAGTACGTTGCCTCTACGCATACCCACTCATATTGATTGACAAATATAACAGCAAATAAACATACCGAATCCATAGAGGATTTCACAGAGGTGCGTTCACATCCGTTTATTCCCTCTGTGCCTCGTTTACTTGAATTGCACATTAAACACACGGCGGAAGATTGTCGATTGGGGCTGGTTGCAAGTAGGGGTGAAGAAGAAAATTGGACCAGTATAGCTTTATCTCAAGGAAACTGGCTGTATAGACAGGAAAGCCGATAAGTATGACCCATCACCTTCTGAGGAAAAAAAATTATATATATATGTGTGTATGTGTTTAGATAGATAGAGAGATAAACTAGAGGATATCCTTGGAGTTATAGATAGCAGACTTCGCAATGCTGCAGGAGTATGCGCGGTAGGACTTTTAGCCAAAGGAAGAAGGCGTAGTACCTGAACGCTAAGGAGCTCCCGAAAGCTAATTGTTTCAAGAGATTTTCTTTGTTGTAGGTAGAGAAGAGAGAGAGAGAGAGAGAGAGAGCTTAAGGGGACCAGCCCCATACCATCTCCAAACCCTTTGGCCTTCCAGCTAGCTCATCTCATCACACCTATAAGCATAACGTCTCTCTGCTTCCCATCCTCCTCCTCCTCCTCCTCCTCAACCGCCCGCTCCTAAACCCATCTGCCCCTACGCTTTAAGCGAATGGTACTATACCTTGAGATATACCTCAAACCCTCCTCCCCCTTTTGCCCTCCCATCGCAAGTTACCCATCCTTCAACGTTCCATGCTCTCTCCTCTCTCTCTCTCTCTCTCTCTCTCTCTCTCCTGAGCTATTGTATGCTTGTTGGAAATCTCTTAAGAAATCCAACTCGGTGCACCAGGTTGAATTGGATCTGTAGTCGGTCCCTCTTTTGCGTCTCCGGCTTCTGTTTTCTTTCAAGGCCTCGGAAGCGTCTCCCTAACCACTGTGGCTCCTCTGAAAGCAGTCAGGGACGCGCAGGCACGCAAGTGAATTTGAACAATAGACGCGAATAAATGAGTCTTGAAGAGTAATATTGTCTTCCGATCAGTCTGTCTTCGAAATACAACTGGTTAATATTTTGTTTTGATGTGGTTTCCTCAGATACTTTAGTTTTAATTCTGGAACATTTTTCTCACCCTAGGTCTTATGTCGGCCATTCGTTTTATTATCAATATAGATATCAGAAAACCTTATGCTGTTCTTGACGCTTATTAAAGAATTCGGTTCTTTTTCCCCTTTCCCAGAAGTCCACCTACTACTAGCAATTACATAAGAGAAGTCATATTAAGCGTTTCAAAAAACCAATTTTCCGAGCAAAATTCAAGTCCATTCATAACATGGAAGTAATTTCCTTAATGTTAACAATGTCCGCGTGGAAACCCATCCATTACCTTGGTCTCCTTCTTTTTTCAATCTTTATTCTAGGTTTTTACTCTCTCTAGTTAAAGAAAAAAAATGTTTTCTGCTTTCTTTTAGGATTTCTCTTGGGAAAGGCGTCAGGTATCTGCTGGAGCATTTAAACTCGTTCCTTACTTTTTTTTTAGTAGTAGCAGAAAAAATTATTCTGAGGGAGAAAAAAAAATAAAAGTCTTCGCCTATTCTTTCAAGAAGTCTTGGAAGACGAGCCGGCTATTATTTAATGAAGTCTTTCCCTTCCCCCTCCAACTACTACCACTACTTCTTCTTCTTCTTCTTCTTCTTCTTCTTCTTCTTCTTCTTCTTCTTCTTCTTCCTGGAAAGAATTTCCGAAAGCTCCGTGAATATGGCTATGCTTGGGTCCTGGGGAGATTGAAAAGGACACTGAGTGACAGATTTAAAAAAAAATGGTAGAAAGGGAACAAAAACGTGTGGATTAATGTACCGAAGGAACCGGAACGTCCAAAATTCTTTAAAACTATGGAGAGAGAGAGAGAGAGAGAGAGAGAGAGAGAGAGAGAGAGAGAGAGAGAGAGAGAGAGAGAGAGAGAGAGAGAGAGAGAGGTTTAGATTTTCCCCTGGAGTAATAACATCCTGGCTCTTAACAGTACCTTAGTTTGCGAACCCATTTGCTGTAATTGTTTTCATCGCTTCTACGATTTCGTTCAGTATATGAATTTTTCTGGATCATTAAATCGTTTGTAATTTCGTGACTTGCTAATGTTGTATGCTTTCTTTTTTATTGTTTTTCCAAATTTATTCCAAGTAGAATCTCAGGAAAAATTGAAAATAAAGCGTGACTTGTAAATTGTTAGTACATTATTATTTTATTACAATATTTGTGTATACAGTAATTGTATATATGTTGTTTTTATACGACTTTTAGTTTTCTGGAATGAAAACTAATGTAGCGGCTATGTTTGTCTGTCTGCACGTTTTCTGTCCTTACTTTTACTGTCCGCCCCCAGATCTTCAAAACCACTAAGGCTAGAGGGTTGCAAATTGTTATGTTGATCATCCACCCCCTAATCATAAAGCATACCAAATTGCAGCCCTCTAGCATCAGTAGTTTTTATTTTATACAAGGTTAAAGTTAGTCATATTCCTACGTCTGGCAACTGTATAGGGCCACTACCGGGCTGTGGTTAAAGTTTCGGCCACGGCTCATACAGCACCGAGACCAGAGAGAGACAGATCTATATTCGGTGGCTTTGGTTATACGATGTACAGAAAATTCGATTGCGCCGAAGAACTTTGGAGCATTTTTTACTGGTTTCTATTTATTTCGGAACGTGGTTGCTTTCACGACAAAGTTTTTTTTTTTTTTTTTTTTTTTTTTTTTGTTTTTTTTTTTTTTTTTTTTTTTGTTTTGCCGGTAGAGTTTATTGTTGAATTGATTACTTTTGCCCTCGTCTTGGCGCTTAGAAATCTTCAAAACTTGCAGTTGAGTTTTGGCCAGCTGTCTTTCAGGGTGGTTTTGGTAAGAGCCCTTTGTTGCCTTCCATTTCGTTCTTTCGGCGTCGATTACAGCTTTATCTAATTTTTAGTTTCTTTGTGTAGAAACGTTTCATTTATTTTCTTTCACTTTTACCTTACTTGGTTTATAATGAGTATAGTGAGTGGTCACCATAGTCTGACTTGGAGATTAGGTTTTCTGCCCAACAGTCTGTTGGTGACCACTCACTTACCACAAGGATATTAATAACCTCATTGACCATCAGCTCAGAATATCAGAGCGACAACAGGGGATTAACAACTCGTAAGAGGATGGAAACCAGGACAGCCATCGCCATCACATAAATGACAGATCTACAAAAAGAATTTCCAGAAGTCTGCTGGGCCTTACCCTGCCTGACCACCTACACACTTCTTGGGAAAGGGCCACAGGTAGGGCTTGAAAGAGTTCCAGTGTTAAGTAGAATACTGTGTAAATACTTACAAGTAACCAAGCTATACTCAGTGATTTTATGGGTTTATTTTCCATTATTATTATTGTTGGTGTCCCTGTAGTGCTTTATGAAAATGTGTAGACCAATCGCCCACCACTTATATGGTCAAGATCATTTTCATGAACCTTCATATATATATATATATATATATATATATATATATATATATAAATATATATGATATATATATTTATATATATATATATATTATATATATATATATATATATAAGCGAATACTAAGGAAACATATATATATATATATATATATATATATATAAGCGAATACTACAGGAAAACGATAGTCAGAAATCCAAACGCTTTCGTCTTTACTAAGACATTGTCAAGGAACGAATAAAATACAATTGGAGAGAAAGTTCTCCCCTTTTAATTTTTACCCTTTTGACATTTAATCATCTGGTATTCTTGATCTTGTTGTGTACCTGAGAACTTTCTCTCCAATTGTATTTCATTCGTTCTTTGACAATGTCTTAGTAAAGACGAAAGTGCTTGGATTTCTGACCATCATTTTCCTGTGGTATTCGCTTATTTAATGAAGTCACGTGCATATACTGTTTTTTAAGCATATATATGTGTGTGTGTATATATATATATATATATATATATATATATATATATATATATATATATATATATATAATTTTTTTTTTATGGAAAATGCCCAACCACAAGTGACAAAAAAGGGAGAGAATCCTTCTTACCAACAATTTTACGAGCCTCGTGACTTTAAAGTCTTGAATGTCAAAGACATCTGGCAAGGTTTTTTGGCACTCCCTTTTGCTTTGGACATTAGCCAGAATCCATTGCTTTGTTCATGACACTGAAGGTCAGCCTCACTCGAGGGCGGAATTGGAGGTCACTTTGCTGTGGGTGCCAAAATTGATGGGCACCTATTCCCAAAGAATGTTTTGAATTCCCATCTTAATTAACCGAGGTCACTTTTTGCCCTTCAGTATCCTTCAAAAATTCTTTGCAATTTAATTCTGAAATGTCAGGAAGTACTACTATGAATTTTCGTTTAACTCCTGCTAAGTGATATGAAGGAAGAATTTTGTTGAACTGAATGCATGTGAATGATCTGGTGTTTCTGATATCTTTTTTTAAGCTGCATTTTATGACATTTTTTAGGTGCTTCATGGTAATCACTTCATTGTTGTTAAGTGTAATGTCCATGTAATTGATAATTATTTGCTATTTTTTGCGTAATATGTAGACTTGCAGGTGCTGTCATTCTGACATTGTAATTTTTTGTTTGGTTTTTTTATTTAATTTTTTTTTTAGCTATAAATGAGTAAGAAAATACTAAGCGCTCCTCAGTTACTTTTTTAACTTTACATTTAGTCTACTCGCATAGAGGAGAAAACTACTACTTCTTCTTCTTCTTCTTCTGCTTCTTCTTCTTATTATTATTATATTACAAGCCAAAATGCAACCCTAGCGGAAAATGCGATACATTTTCATGTATAAAAAAAAATGTTAAGAACTTTTACTTTGTTCCTTGCAGTCCTTGCGTAGAAGGCGACGGGTCCTGAATCCCCATAAGGAAAGTTGAGAGAGAGGCAATTAGCCGTAAAAAGCGGCGCCATTACCATCCTGGTCCTTAAATAAGGTCGTTGTGCTGAATGAGTCAGGAAGGAGGCCTTTATAAAAGAGACCTCTGTGGACCTTGGCGTCTCTTCCAACTAGGGATTGCTGCAATTTAGCCTTCACTTATTCAGCAAGTTCACTGTTGTGTCCGTTTGCGATTATTATTTTTTCATGAGGTGATGTAGGAATGAAATTGTGCTTAGAGGGAGATTGGGAATTCAAATGACAGGAATCGTCCAATGATTTAGGAATCGTTACTGTTGAAAGTCTTGCTAGGGAAAAGATGGAGTGATGGGGACTGTACAATTTTGTATCACTATTTTTCTGAATGGTTACTGTTTGAAAATGTTTGATGGAGAACGTTTGTGGTGATGGTCAACACGAAGCGTCAGGAGATTCTCTCATATTTCGTCGATTAATATTTAAATGTATTTATGTGCATCATTGCTATTGAAAAAGCACGCATTTGTGATATGTAGTTTTGGAAGAAATATTAAAAATAGTCGGTACACTAGAATTCGCATTTTTAGATAAGTATCGGCTCTTAGGTGTCTCGTAAATTATAGAAATCACTGCTGGACAAATTTATTCTTGATTGGATGACAGTACGCATGCACTGATTTTCAGTTGACATGTGTTTTATTAAGGGTCACCTATAATACCTTCTGTTGAGATTATGATGACAGAAATGGCGGGTATAGTGCATGATTGGAGTGGAATTGTCATTGTGAATATGGCTGAATTGCTTTGAGTCAGAAGCTTATAACTGAAGTCGTTGTTCTCCCACCCTTAAAAGAATCGTCTATCGGGGCCATCGCCAGAAAGGTGCAGGTTACAGTATATTAATGTAATGCATGTTGTTCCAGTGGTTATTACACAGCCAGACGTAGATAATTGGCTACTCCTGCAGTGGCGTGTGTCATCGAAGTAAATATTAGAATAGTGGTTATTAAACTCATTTTTATGCCATGGCTAACGTCATACTGATTTTAATTAAAATTACCCGTGCGCTGTAGTTTTTAATGTGTGTAATGATTTTAAGGTTGCTGCTGGAATTGTTGGTGCCTCAAACCTTCTTTGCCTGACGTGTAATTATTACAACGTTTGGCGTTATTGGTGTACAACAGTACATAAGTGTTCCCGTGGTATCAAGAGCTGGGCAGTGGTTGGTACCCCACACATAACTATTGCTATAATGATATGCCCAATTATACTGTTACGATGTTACTCGTAGTATTGTAATGAACAGTACACTACGCTTTTATTGAATTTGATATGCCTCGTCATACATAAATGAAATGCTGACTGGTGCATTAATAAGATTCTTGTTGTCAAGGGTGACAGCTGAAAAGTGCATAGATAATTATTTAATGTTTATGAAACAAAGATTACTGCCAGCAACATCAAAATGTTGTTGAGTGGCTTGTTGGTTTTTCATGAATAATTATTTGCCACATTTGTCACCTTCAAGGATATTAGAGGACAGATGAAATCTGATTATGACTTGAATGTTTGATTGTTGTTAATATTGGTTAGTGTTAAAGGGAATAGTTAAGAAAGTTGTGGGACGATTGTTATCACAATTATATACATTGAGAAGATGACGGCCTCTTTTCAACTATTGAACTGTTGAATGTACGAGTTAAAGTGTAATTTCAGACAATGTTTTTGCGAAACAAACAACTAATGATCGTTTGTAGTATGTGGTCCATGTTATCGCTGGCGTTGGCTTTATTTGGAGATTAGAAGTGGAAATCTTTATGTTAAGGTTTCTGTTATCAAAACGTGTTTCAGTTAAATGTGTTGTTTATAATATAATATGAATATGCGTTGGCGCACGTTTTATAGAAATAGACATTTCACGTATAATGTGTTCATTGGTATGTAATGCAGACAAAGGTACTAAAAAATGCGTTGATTTCGTTCCTCTATACAATGTTATTACTGGGAATTGGTAAATCTTTGAAACAATGTTCTAGCCCTTCACGGCGTAGTATAATACTGTGTGTAAAATAGGAAATATATTTTTAAAGCATATATCTTAAGTTCTCTGCTTTAGCGAAAGATAAAATATCATTGCATCATAATGGCTATGTTTTTCTGTCAGGATATTGCGATTACAAAACTGCAGGAAAGTAAAGTTTTCGATTGCATCACATTTCTTTAGTATACATTTCCACTGAAAGCCTGGAGTCAGATTGTGAAGTGGAGCGAAGAAACTTCACACAAGAATTCGATGCTGGTTACTTGTTTGCTTGTTTTTATGGTGTTTTTACGTTGCATGGAACCAGTGGTTATTCAACAACGTGACCAACGGCTTTACGTAACTTCCGAACCACGTCGAGAGTGAACTTCTATCACCAGAAATACACATCTCTAACCCCTCAGTGGAATGCCCGAGAATCGAACTCGCGGCCACCGAGGTGGCAGGCCAAGACCATACCGATCAAGCCACTGAGGCGCTTTCGATGCTCTGGTTACGGCCATTACAAACACCATTGTTTTCCTAGTCATTACACCCTTATAGCCAGTTTCACGGAACCTAAGTCATTTTCGTTTAATTCATTTCACGGAACCTAAGTCATTTTCGTTTAATTCATTTCACGGAACCTAAGTCATTTTCGTTTAATTCATTTCACGGAACCTAAGTCATTTTCGTTTAACTCATTTCACGGAACCTAAGTCATTTTCGTTTAATTCATTTCACGGAACTTAAGTCATTTTCGTTTAATTCATTTCACGGAACTTAAGTCATTTTCGTTTAACTCATTTTTAACGAAACCTAAGTCATTTTCGTTTAATTCATTTCACGGAACCTAAGTCATTTTAGTTTAATTCATTTCACGGAACCTAAGTCATTTTCGTTTAACTCATTTCACGGAACCTAAGTCATTTTCGTTTAATTCATTTCACGGAACCTAAGTCATTTTCGTTTAAATCATTTCACGGAACCAAAGTCATTTTCGTTTAACTCATTTCACGAAACCTAAGTCATTTTCGTTTAACTCATTTCACGGAACCTAAGTCATTTTCGTTTAACTCATTTCACGGAACCTTAAGTCATTTTCGTTTAACTCATTTCACGAAACCTAAGTCATTTTCGTTTAACTCATTTCACGAAACCTAAGTCATTTTCGTTTAACTCATTTCACGGAACTTTAAGTCATTTTCGTTTAAACTCCATTTCAACCGAAAACCTAAAGGCATTTTTCGTTTAATTCATTTCACGGAACCAAAGTCATTTTCGTTTAACTCATTTCACGGAACCTTAAGTCATTTTCGTTTAACTCATTTCACGAAACCTAAGTCATTTTCGTTTAAATCATTTCCGAAAACCTAAGTCATTTTAGTTTTTAAACTCATTTCCACGGAAAACCTTAAGTCATTTTCGTTTAACTCATTTCACGGAACCTTAAGTCATTTTCGTTTAAATCATTTCACGGAACCTTAAGTCATTTTCGTTTAACTTCATTTCACGGAAACCTTAAGGTCATTTTCGTTTAAACTCATTTCACGTAACCTAATCATTTTCGTTTAATTCTTTTTCATTTCACAGAACCTTAAGTCGATTTTTTCGTTTTAACTTTTTTCAATTTTCATTTCACGGAACCTTAAGTCATTTTCGTTTAAACCAACTCATTTCCTTTCACGGAAACCACCTTTTAATCATTTTTTCCGTAAACACTCATTTCACGGGAACCTTAAGTTAATTTTTCAATTTATTCATTTCATCGGAACCTTTTAGAAGTCATTTTCGTTTAACTCATTTCACGGAACCTTAAGTCATTTTCGTTTAAACTTAATCATTTCACGAAAAACCTAAGTCTTTTTGTTTTAACCTCAATTTCATCACGGAACCAAGCCATTTTCGGTTTTTAAAACTTTCATTTCATTTTGGAACTTCCTAAGTCATTTTCGTTTAATTCATTTCACGGAAGTCATTTTCGTTTAATCATTTTCACGAAAACCTTAAAGTCATTTTTTCGTTTAAAACTTCACAAATCACGAAACTTTAGGTTCCTTTTTCCGTTTAACTCATTTCACGGAACCTAAGTCATTTTTTCGTTAACTCATTTCACTGGAAACCTAATCAGTCTTTAAATTTTTCATTTCATTGGAAAGTCATTTTCGTTTTAACTCATCACGGAAACTTAAGTTCTTTTCGTTTATAATTCATTTCACCGGAAAAAAACCTAAGTTTTCCGCTTTTCGGTTTAATTTTTCATTTTCACGGGAAGTCCAATTTTTCGTTTAATTCATTTTCAACAAGAGTTCATTTTCGTTTAATTCATTTCATGGAACCTAAGTCATTTTCGGTCAGCTCATTTCACGGAACTTAAGTCATTTTCATTTAATTCATTTCACGGAACCTAAGTCATTTTCGAGGAAATGTCGCGTTCGTCTTTCCAGGTTCATGGAAAAGGTTTATACAACTTTTTTTTTTTTCGTCGTATTATATTGAGGTGCTACCAAGACGCGGTGCGCTGCACCTCTCCTTTTCAGACAAAAGCTGCCAGAGGAGATATGTCCCTTCTGGACAAGGAAGGTTGTACTTATGAAGATTATAACAACAGGCTGTATTCAAATGCAGTGCTGCAGACGAAATTTGTTCTCGCTCTCTTTTTTTTTCTAGGAGCTGGGTTTTATTTACTTTTTTTCCCTGTCTTTAAAGTGGAACACTTGGGCCTCCCTTTTTAAGAGAATCGTTTACAGGTGGAATAAATGTACGAACATTACAAACTAATACTGACTATACATGAGTTGCTGTGGTTTGTGCTACAATGTTGTTTGTTTTGTATTTTACATTTATATTGTAATTATCTGTTGTGTTAGAATATTCTATATTCATCCATCTCTTCGTTTTTCATGTTAACAATGATAGTAGTAGTAGTAGTAGTAGTAGTAGAAGAAGAACAATCTTATTCTTATTGTCATCCTCCTCATTAATGATATTAAAAGCGCTGTCATTTTTGAACCATGAAATCCACAGAAAATGTCTTGGGTGATCTGAATTTATAGGCTTATTTACGTGAAATGCATCGGAAATGTGATTTTGATTAAGTATAGTGAAGGAAGGATAAATGACCTTAAACATTTTGCATTGATTTTATCACATGAATGTATGAGGCCTTACATATACTGCCAAACTACCGTGCGGCATTGGCTAACACTCATTAGATGTTTCTCAAAAGTTGGGTGTGAGTCAAAATTTACATCTAGATTGGTTAAAGGTTCAGTCTCATTCAGTAGTGTCCCGTCCACTTGAAGGAGAGGATGGGTTGGAAAATCTGTACGGGATCTACATATCAATAGTATTCTCGTTTTACTGGAGTTCAACCTCATACCCCACCGACTACACGAGTCACCGATACCCGTTCCTTGTTCCGATAGAGGCTGATAGTCCAGGCCCTGGCAATTAAGCCCGTATACATTTAAATGTCCCCTAATTTCCGGCCGCCATCTTGGATTATCACCCCTAACGGCCATTTGCCCCAATTTTGCAAAAAGCACTTGTCATTTATTTCAGCCTGAGCTAATATATTTTCAATAAGTAAAGTCGAAATTAGGCGACCTTGAAATGCATACGGGCTTAATTGCCAGGGCCAGGAGAATGAGGGCAGCTCCACTTCTCAAATGTTGCATCATCGGCGTACTGGAGAACAGTCTTGTTTTCAAGGCCAACAACCAAATGAGGTAATTAGGCCGAAATGCGAATCCGATTAAATTACTTCAGCAACTATCTTGTCATTAACTGCTGCTCTCACCACGGCAGGTTTGAGGTTATGTTATGTTTTAATACCAAATTTCTTCTTCATCATGTGTATCCTTGTATAAATGGATGAGGATGCCGTCATTGCCAGTACTACTTAGTGTTTATCCATATATTTATTTTTGCTAGTAATTCATATGGCTTACAGTAACTGAGGCCCCATGTTGATCACAAAATCATGAGAAAGCTAAGAGCAACATAGTGTTCTTGATATCAGTATGATGCAGTTGCAAAACTACTGAATTATTGTTATAAGTTCATCGGGACAGGTACCATCCAGGTGCACTGTAATTAAAGCGATAACAAGAATCCTGCATTCAGGTGCTGACTGGAATTCCCCCTTGGAATCCAGTCAGTTGTTCCAGGAAGTCAGTGGGAATCTTAAATTATTCTCTAATTGAAAACTGAACGCCTTTGGCTCAAGAAGTTTATTTGAAACTTTAACCACAACGTCAGGTTATTGCTTGAAACAAATATTTACAAACAATAAGTACAATTGCATCTCAGTGGCTAACTTATAAAGAAGGCTGTAAATGAAGAGGATAAAAATAATGTTTTTTTTTAAATGTAAAGCACAAGGGGCAGTGTAACAGAACATTCATAACCGAATTAAAAATCAGTATATGTAAATAGGTTCGCGTGACAGCAACAACAAACATTACCTTCTAGTAGATACCCAAATATTCTGGTAGTAAAAATTTCTAGCCAAAAAATGTAGCTGCAGTAATTTTCTGAAATAATTCCCAAGATAACTAGGGTTAGCTCTTTAATATTACGCAATGAAAAATCATATATATACATATATATATATATATATATATATATATATAGTGTGTGTGTGTGTGTGTGTGTGTGTGTGTGTATGTATATATATATATATATATATATATATATATATATATGTGTGTGTGTGTGTGTGTTGTTTGTTTGTGTACATATATATGTATACATAGTTTTATATGACGAACCTAGCTCTCTCACATTCAAGATATTTAAAACTTAGATCCTGAAAGAAAAACTCTGAATAGCCGTCATTATTTCAGTTGATATTTATACATAAATTCATATCCCTCCCATTGAAAGAGAACCTGGAACTGTTATTTTATCAGGGTGTAAAGAACCTAGCATTTAACCAATCTTCTTTAATCGTTCTACATGAAGAAAAAAATTCGATATTGCAACGTCAATAGACAGTTCAATTACAGCAATCATTAATTAGCAATGGAAAAGATCAGTACCGCAGCTCGATCTAATCGCCCTTCTGCGTCGAAGCCAATTAAGGGCGTCATTAGAGAAGAGCTCTCTCTCTCTCTCTCTCTCTCTCTCTCTCTCTCTCTCTCTCTCTCTCTCTCTCCTTGCTTCTGCGATATTCCTAAAGTCAGGCGACGTCCCTTTGGAACCTACTGACTCGGTACCCTCCACTTCCCTACTTTCTCCTTCCATCTATCTCTCTCTCTCTCTTTTCCCCCCTCTCTTTCTCTGTCTCTCCATGTCAGTACTTTGGTCTGGTCCCCACTAGGTCAGCAGTATAGCTTTAAGCGTCTCTCTCTCTCTCTCTCTCTCTCTCTCTCTCTCTTTACCATGCCACCCATATCCCCTTGCCACCCACAGGCGTCATCCATTCCCACCCACAGCCGGGTCCAACAGCTCCCATCATCTCATTCAAAGTCCTGACTGGATACCGATGACGGACTGGGTCGGTAGAGGAGGAGGGAGGGAGGGGTGTGGGGATGGGGGTGGATAAAGGAAAGTAGAGAGAGAGAGAGAGTAAAAGACGCTATTTCAACAGTGACGGCGCGCCGTTGGGAAGCGACCAAGGCGGTGTTACTGCTGCAGGTTATGGTGTTGATTGCGGCTGACTTCGTAGAGGAGTTTTTCGGGACTTGATGCACTCTGATCTTACGTAGATATGGGACCCCTTGATGAGTGATGTAGCTCTTCATTTGCATCAACTGTACTTGATCTATTTAAATACATTATCAGAGGGCCTGCCTCTCAGGTTTTGGGATTTTAACTCTACTACATCCATTTGTGTACATAATTTGATGATCTGCTTACTCAGATGTTAGCATTTTAGCAAGTAGGCTGCTCTCCTGGAAGCTGTGCGTATATATAGCCACGCTGATTATGGTGCATCAGTTTAAAGAGAACATAGCCCGCTGTAGGCTAATTGCCTGGAGACAAAATATGTAACTCCAATAGATCATTGTACTTTCAGAATAGGATAAATTGTCTCTTAGGATTATATTGGTCTTGGTAACAAGATTGCATTTTTCGTCCAGTAATTTCCAATAATACAAGACATCGAAAAATTCATATGTATTTTTTGATAACACAATAATTTATTGTTATATTTGACTATATTTGTCCTGTCCTTTGTTTTGTCTGATAGTCGACAGGACGAAAAGCAGTTGAATTTAATAGTGTCTACATACGACTAATAAGTTCTTTCATAATATGCATCCGAAGAAAAGTCATTGATAATTAGCGCAAAATACAAAGTTCCAAAATAAACTAGACGAAGCATGGTGATGTAAATACAGAATTCCTGTATGCAAAATGCCATTACATTATTTCACTGGAATCAAAATATTGCTGAGGAGCCAATGTAACGGACGACGCTCTCCATCCCAAGTTTAAAGAAAATTAACAAGAGAATATCTGTGTATAGCAAAGGTAGCTGAATATTCAGAATTCGGCTCTGTAAAATCACCCATAGTTTTTTGTTTTTTTTTCTGAGGGAGAATCGATCATTAAGGGGAGAATCGAACGACCTTCGATTTTGCGACGACAGTTGGTTACAAAAAGCACACAGCCTTTCAAAGCGCCTCAGTGGCGTGGTTGGTATGGTGATGGCGTCCCACCTCGGTGGTAGCGAGTTCGATTCTCTGCCATTCCATTGAGGAGTGAGAGAAGTGTATTTCTGGTGATAAAAGTTCACTCTCGACGTGGTTCGGAAGTCACGTAAAGCCGTTGGTCCTGTTGCTGAATAACCACTAGTTCCATGCAATGTAAAAACACCATACAAGCAAGCAACACAGCCTTCCAGCAGACCGACAAAAACGCTGAGAACGATTATCTTCAACTCCAAAATAGGTTAAGTTGACTTATAATAGATGGGAGAGAAGTAGTTTCCCATTCACCGAATCATGAGGTTGTCTGTGATACGATATGGACAGTTTCTTCTTGGGGAACCATTTTTTCGGTTGATAACGTTTCATGGATGATTTTTACCATATTCTTTCAAGATCGGGTATTCATTGCATCTCTCTCTCTCTCTCTCTCTCTCTCTCTCTCTCTCTCTCTCTCTCCTCTTACCCATATAAGGTCTATCGCATCCATCGCGATTAGTTTAACCCTATTTTCTCTCGTCAACTTCGACAAAATAATATTAGAAAATATATTCTGTAGCTAAATGCAGATGAGATCACGGCCTTAAGAAATGGAAATGTCACTTGGGATGGAAAAGAAAATGCTGGCAGAAGCACTTTGGAAAGCACCCCCTCTTGATAGCGCAGTCATGTGAAGCCCAGGAGAATTTATTATCTTGAGAAGTAAGTCAAAAGTTTTCCTTCTCTCTCTCTCTCTCTCTCTCTCTCTCTCTCTCTCTCTCTCTCTCTCTCTCTCTCTCTCTCTCAACGGAACCTCTTTTCTTCGTTCCCCAAAAGCTCTTCGGCTGGAAAATAAGAGGAACGGCATAAGGAAGTGCACAGAGAAAAGAAGAGACGGAGGAGTGGAAGACTTTCTTTTATGTTGGCTCTCTTGTTTATCTCCCGTCCTGAGATGCAGTGGCTTTGGGATTACGTGTTCCGATGTGTCCCCTGTATATTTCGTAGGCGAAGATCAAGATGCGTTCCAAGGGTTTGTTTTTATTTACTTATTTATTTATTTTTTGTATCTTCCATTATCCTTTTAAAATTTGTTTCATTTTTCGATTGATATCTTCTGATAAGAGTTTCGGAGAAAAAAGGAGCTTTTCGTCATTCGCTGCCTTAGTTTGTAAATAAAAGATGCTATTAAGGTCCGTTTTTAACTGTCTTACAGATGTAAGTCCTCGTTATAGCGTCAAAGGGAATAATTCTTTCAGCGTTTTGAAGGATTTGAGTTCTCTTCATATACAAGTAAAATAAAACGTCTGCATGACTTTCCAGTGAAAGGTATCCAGAGCTACTTTATTTATGAGTAGAAATTTGTATAACTATCAAGTAATATATATATATATATATATATATATATATTATATATATATATATATATATATATATGTGTATATAATATATATGTATATGTGTATATATATTATATTAAGCCTCAGAGGCCTTTATTTATACATTCAACACGTTCCATATATTCGTGAATCAGTTATGACAATTAACCATCTGGTATTCTTGATCTTGTTGTGTACCTGAGACCTTTCTCTCCAATTGTATTTCATTCGCTCTTTGACAATGTCTTAGTAAAGACGAAAGTGCTTGGATTTCTGACTATCATTTTCCTGTGGTATTCGCTTATTTAATAAAGTCACGTGCATCTACTGTGATTTTTTAAGCATGTGTATATATATATATATATATATATATATATATATATATATATATATTATGTCGTGAAAACAAATTTTTTTAAATGTATAACGAAGGAGCCATGTCATACACCTGAAAATCTAAATAATTGAGAAGTTCAGATATGGTTGCATGACTTGGGCGAAACAGCAGCAGCCTTCCAATATGGATGATTGTACCTGAATATTAGAATTTCGGTTGTGAGAATAAGATATATTCCAGTGTGCATATAATGAATGAGAGTCGTTTTCCGGCAGGTTCATAGATATACTATATATATGTGTGTGTGTGTGTGTGTGTGTCTCTGTGTGTATTCTGAAACTTAATTTATTCCACACAAAAAGTCTACTCGGAAACTACTCTCATTCATTATACACACGCAAAAACACACACACACACACACACACACACACACACACACAACACACACACACACACATATATAGATTATATATATATATATATATATATATAATGTATATATATTGTGTTCGTGTCTCTCTGGGGAAACATGAGAGTAATTCCTAAGTAGAATTCTTGTGTGGAATAAAACATCAGAAAATGGTGTCTGAGGCGAATGTTACAATGCTGAAGTGGAAAAGTGATTAAAATGAATAAAATTGACTAAGTGGAATATCGGTGATAAATTATATGAGTGACAGAATTAATTTGGTTTAATTTAATAATAATAATAATAAGTGAACTAAAGAAATGGAAAACTTCCTCTTAAAAGGAATAAGTTGAGATTTTGAGATGAGGGGAGTATTTTAACAGAGAAATAAAATTATTAAATTGTGTACCCATGAAGAAGGAAATCAAGTGATTGTATGTTGGGAAAACATTGGCTGTTTGAATAAAACACTTAGGTTAGAGGAATGAATTGTGCATCGTTGATTAAGTGGCTAGTAGTAGGGAAATTAAAGTAGGTGTCACGTGACACAGCGTGTCAGTAAGAAGTGGGTAAAGTAAGCTTTAGAAGTGTCAAAAGTAAGTGAAGTACAAATTTTTAAAAAATGAAGTACTTGTCAAGGGTGTATGTCTTTAATAGGGATATGTGGATAAATTGCTAAAGAAGGAATTGTAGATCGTATTGCGAGAAAACTGTAAGCGACAAAGAGATATATTTCCTAAAGTCTCACATGAGCGAGACAATTGCCAGAGAAGTTTTAAAGTGAACTTGAAGAGGAAATAATGTAAGTGATCGTGATGAATAAAGGGGAGAGTCAGTGATGAAGGAGGTGAGTGTCACTTTCGAATAAAGTGAGTGTCTGCGCCTTAAGAGGTAAATGTCAGAGAGAAATGATACCCCAGCGGGAGACGAATGTTCATGAGGATAAAGTACGATTTAATTATGACAGAATAATGCACCACTGAAGGTAAAATTATTTAACTTTTTAAGAGTCTATAGATGACAGTGTGTCAGTGAGAAGTAATATTTTATAATTATTATTATATATATATATACACACGCACACACACACATAATATATATATATATATATATATATATATATATATATATATATATATATATATATATATTATATATATATAAATATATATATATATATACACACACACACATACATACATATACATAGGCAAGGAAGATACAGTGTTAAATGACAAAGAGTTGCAACGTAAATGTCAGGAATATTCAACTAAATGAGTGTCAGAGACGAATTGTGTAAACGTCAGTGAATAAAATTATATTATTTTCAGAATTTGGGTTGGAAGTTAAACATTCCTAATTCAAGGTAATGTCAAGTAGTTGTCGGGGAATAAACAGCACAGACTTTTCGTTGCCGGTCTAAGGTGCCCCGATTCCGTCATAAAGTTGGTTTTTCGTTCGATATTTACTTTGGATGTAAACTTTGATTCTTCTACGCAAGTGATGCTGTCTGTTCTCTTGAATCGGACACCCATTATCCCTGTCATAATTAAGTCTTCTTTTTGTTATAGATAGATATATAGATAGATATTTTATTGACCATTCTCCACAGAAACATCAAATACAATATTATGAAATTACACAACAGTTCAAATACATAAACTCATTTCACAAGTTACATTTCCCAAAAAGGAAAAAAGAAAATGAAAAAGAACTGTATTCAAAACAAATGGCAACAATAATTAATATCAATTTTTTAAATAACACAAAAGAGATCATATCGAAAGCTGTTTAGAATATCCAATTCTATATCACATAGCAACAACAATATAATATAGACTAATAAACATCACATTCAGATTAGACAGGAAATGCATTAAAATTGGAACGCAAAATTAAGTCAGCTTGGTGAGGCACAATGGGAGAGTTTGCATCTTATTATTTGAAAACCTTCAAAATTAAGCTTGCGATATGACAAGCATTTGCAGTCTGATCTTTCTACCATCAAGTCGCTCATTGATGAGATATCAAACTGGGTCCGAATCTGCTAGGTCCTGGGGCATGCTTCGATTACATGTTGCTCAGTTTGTATTTGGCCACACATACACAACCTCTCCTCTACAGGTAACCGGCCCCTCCCTCCCTCTTCTGTTCCAACGGCCAACCTCATGTCGGTTTAAATTTCAGTTCCATCAAAGATGCGGAGTAATTCATAGGCATCGTGGTTTATTTTGATGATATATCCTTATGGTGACCGGGTTGGATATTGACTATTTTTGTCTGTTCTGGTGTGAGGTAATAGTAATTGTTTGTCACAACCTTTGCGGCAATGTTTTGTCTACTTAAAAACGAGAAAAGTTTCGGGCCCCATTGTTTCAAGTTCTAATTAGCATTATTATTTAATAGATAAAAAAAATGTCCATAAATTTTTATGAAAGGACTTGCTGAGCATAATCGTAGCATAACGCTGCGTGATAATGGCATTAATGACCTATTTTTATGCTCACTGATTATACATTCACTCTTCTTTGTAACATTCATTTCATGCAAATTCTGTAATCACCTTTCTGGGGAAAGGTATTGCAGCCCCTTTGTTTGCTGAGTAATATACTTAATTTGTTTTTTTAATTTGAGCGTACTTTAGTCATTATATTCTAATGCTTTCTTCTTTTTTATTTTTACTATTTTTGCTTTCATGCTTCTATTTTTGCTTTCATGCTTCAGTTTGCTATTTGGAAAATCCTTCCATATCCCCAGAACCCTTGACCTAACCGTCTTCCTTGGTTCAGTCCTGTAGCTGTGTAAAAGTTTAGATTAATATCGTTTTCTCTTAACATTTCTAGAAAACTATATTCTTCTTGACAGTTGTTTTACCTAGTAAAGCATGGAAAATGAGGCTTTTACAGCTTTTTTAACAGTTCGTTTACATTGCGAATTCAACTTCCATGTATGCAATTTTCTACTTAAATCGTGTGAGCTTGAAATTATATTCCCTCTTACATATTCTTGAAATAATGATTTAAAATCTTGCTTGTTCTTCTTGGTTGCAGTATTGACATTCATCCTTGAAGCCTCCCTGTTTTAAGATAGATTGAAACGAATTTATGCAAAGCTTATACAGAATCCGTGAAGCATTGCTTTGAAATTTTACCTCTACATGATTACGAAATTTTAGTGCATACAAGAAAGGAAAATACACCATGTATTAAGTAAAGGGTGAAAAAAAGATGACAGGTTTCCGAAAGGCTCCATATGTGGGCTGGTAAAAGTCTTAGTAATATTCTATAATGAAAAATGACGTGTACATTGTTGGGAAATGAGGAATGGGCCTTTTCAGTGTATGGGCAGGGCAGATGGAAGAGTTGAGAGAGAGAGAGAGAGAGAGAGAGAGAGAGAGAGAGAGAGGATATCCCAAGTCCCCCTAATCAGCTTAAAAGCTTTTGTTGAGCTAATCCACCCTTTTATTCCCTACCGACACCTCCCTAGCTGCAATACTTTAAGTGGGTTTTAAAGCCTTTTGGCTAAAAACCGGTGATCAGTCTATTCATGGATGTAAATTACTATATAATGAGGGTATTTCCCTGCCCAGAGAAAGAGGGAAAGAGAAAAGTCGTATATTTTTGCATGGCTCTATCCACTGATGTCTTCAGCAATCAAAGAATCTTTGTTTTAAAAATGAATGGGAGAGCAAGTATAAGTACAGTTACCCCCTTCCCTTTTAAGCCAGTTAAATTTCTATTGTAATGGCGTTTTTCAGTAATTATTCAAAAGTGTCAGATGAAATGAATCTCTTTTTACGTTGTATTCTAAGGTTGTATGTTGGAGTTTTGTGTTCTGCAAAGCATTTTATTGTAACCCAAAGCCAGTTTACCCTGACCTTTGCGTAGTCACTTTAGGAAAGGAATGAGAGAAAGAAGGCAGTATATGCATATAAGTTTCCAGGATTATTATTTTTTTTTAACTGGTGGTAGGTCTGCCACTTAAACAATGTAAACTGTACCTTAATCATGGAAAAAATAGAGGATCAGTATCTTTGAAGCCTAGATATTATTAGTTGTTGCAGAATGGCTGGTTGTAGTCAGTGGGTAGACTGTTGTGCTGATTGATGCTGGTGTCCGATTGTGATGACGTTTCGACCTGCTAACTAGCCAGTGGTCGGAGAATGGAAGTGACCCCCCCCCCCCTCTCTCTCTCTCTCTCTCTCTCTCTCTCTCTCTCTCTCTCTCTCTCTCTCTCTCCTAGTTGTTTACTACAAGTTGGTACCTGCTGATATCTTACGTTTGTTCCTGGTAATAGTGGGACGCAATTTGTGTGTGTTGATGCTGTGCTTTTATCACAGTCTGGGCACCGATTCAAGAAGGTGTAGACATCTACAAACTATTGCTTGATTTATTTTTTATACGTCCTGTCACCTCTACTCTTTTTGCTGGTAGTTGGCTGTAGATAGCCCTCCTCTGAAATTGGTCCAAATCCTGACTGATGATTAGAAAGTTCAAACAATCATCAAGAACCCCATCGAGAACATCTGATAAGATATGAATATGATCTCTGCTTTGAGAAGTGCCCCCAGACTCTTCCTTTTCAAGGGTGACTTTCAAAGAGAAATCTCAAACAGCAATTCAAGAACCCACTCGCCTGGAAACGCTATGCCAGGTACCGACACCGAACTCCAACTTTCAGCATCGCCAAGAGACTTGATGCCCTCCTAACTCCGGTCATCCACGACAGTGAATGTCTCCAGTCGTCTACAGACGTCCTACGGAAATTCCAGAGCTCCTTGTATGCAGGTATCATCCCCTCGTTGGACGTCAAGCGCTACATTTGGTCCTGTTCGCCAATTTCTACGTGGGTGTTGTAGAGTATTGGTTCTTTGTACGATCTCCGCCTCTTCCCCTATTACCACCGGTGGTGTGTGTGTATATGTGTGTATATATATATATATATATATATATATATATATATATATATCTATATATATATATTATATATCACTTCAGGAAAGCGAAGACAAGGATGTTTTAAAAGAAGATGTATTCATTAAGAAACGTTTCTTAATTAATAGATCTTCTTTTAAAACATCCATGTGTCTTCGGCTTTCCTGAAGTGATATAAGATATATATATATATGATATATATATATATATATATATATATATATATATATATATATATATATATATATATATATATATAGATGGCTCCTTCATGAGAATGGACAATAAAGAGGACGAGAAATTTTTAGGGAAAATTCTCCATTCTCTGGTTCACTTATGAACGCATTGTAGTGCCGCTGGCGCCCTTCTCTTCCTGGAAATAGGCGTACAGCAGACGTTGACAGGTTATAGTACGAGTCAATAAAAAGCCTATGAACCCGAGCTTCTTTTCTACCTTAGTGGCTCGAGCAGAAGTCCGGACAGGTATACTACTAGATCTATGGTGGATTACTTCGTCCGTCCGTCGTGTCCTCACTCACACTGTTCCACATTGAGGGTCACCATCAAAGAGATCGAAAAGCTTGCAAAGAAACCTATTAACATCAATTACTCAGATAACATGGTGGAAATAGCAAACCCTGGTCGCCGTGAATGATAGGCAAACGAAAGAGCGTCCAACAAAACTAATGGCTCGAGAGGTCTCATAAAACTCGACTGTAAGAATTCTATGCACCACAGTGCATTGAAGTAGAGCAAGCACCCTGGAAAACTAATCAATAATATTTCGTCCAACGCAGAAAGAGAAAAAAATCAACCATGTGTTTTACGTACAAGAATATGGAACCCAGCGTGACCTCGTCAAGAGCATCTGTTCTACACACACACACACACACACACACCTCTCTCTCTCTCTCTCTCTCTCTCTCTCTCTCTCTCTCTCTCTCTCTCTCTCTCTCTCCACCCACTGAAGGGGCCTGTCTTGAATCATTACAAGCAAAACCATAATAAAAATCGAGGAATGGAAGCTGTCATTGAAAAAAAAAAAGGTAGGAAAATTACATCGCCATCTCCTCTGTCATCATTATTATTATTATTATTATTATTGAGGATTACATTCCAAAATACCTAGGCCTGATGTGTACTGTTAATGTAATTCGAATTCGACTGGATTTAAGGGAATTTTCACTTTTTCTTTTTCTTTTAGAATTATATCTTCGTTTTTACTCAGATTTTTTATTTAATTTTCCTTATTTCTTTCTCTTCTTACCCTGCTAAAGTCTGGTTTCTTCCGTTTTCCCCAATAATTGATGTATTGTACCCATTTAAGTGTTGGTTCATTTTTTCCAAAACATTGCTTAAAGAATTTTCATTTTGAGACTATGTTTGATGCACTGCTGGCATCACATTTCCCCCTATTTTCTTAAATTTTCGCTTTCTCGGAGAGTAAACCTACAAACTATTTTGTTGTTGTTATTATTGTTGTTCTTGTTCCTTTTCTTGTTGGGGGTTGGTAAAGGTCTAAAAGAAAAGCGTAAAAAGGTCTGAAAAAGGTGTTTCGCCTTGAGTTAAAGATACAGGAATTTTAGGATAGGATATTATGATTTATTCATTAGAATGAAAATGTAAAAAATAATGTGCATGTTAAACAATTATTTCTAATAAAATGTAGCGCATTTAGTTTCATTTTCATTTTAGCTGCCCTTTGTAAGCTGGAGGTCGGATCACGCATTTTTTTTTACCTTCGTCATATTCAGCTTTTAAAGAAAAAAAAACTTTTCATACTACCAGTCGCAATGCTGAATAATTAAATATTGATCTTTTAGCTTTCAGACGAGCCACTCTAAAGTTTCTTTTTTGGACCCTAGAATGACTGACAGAATGTGAAATCATAATGACACAGGAAGTAAAGTGTGAAAAGAAATACAGTATTTCCGAGCTGTTGCCTATTATTGCCACCATGGAACGGGTGTTTTGCATCCGGCATCCAAGATATTGATGTACGTACTTATTATTGAGAAGACGTTCACTGGAAAATTTAACTAGAAACTTTTTAATGAACTCAACGGAAGTATCTTTTATTTTTGTGTGCATAGTTTCTTAATCATTGAGATGAATTTCATATTTAAGCCTGGTAGAAAACTTAACTTGTTCAAGAAACTTTTCAAGGCATCAAAGTTGTTGAAATGTTTGGCATGTAGCAGCCTGCAAGACGTTGGAGATTCTGAAAGCTCACATCAATGAATTTAAAGATAGAATAATTGCAGATTTTATGTCAACAAGTAATAGTTTTAGAAACTAAACTCTAGGCATCGATTTTAATAAATTAATTATCGTTTAACGACGTGCCACAAGTCGGGATTTCTAAACGCGCTAATCAGTCAGTCAAAATGAAATGACATTTTATTGTTTCGTAATGAAATTATGTTCCCGCAATTAACCTCTGCAGCAGCTTATCGGTTGTCATTGTCTGATGCTGCATGCTTTCGACTCGCGTCCAGAACCACCAGAGTGTACCTGTCGACCTGTCGCGGAGCATTATGGGGAAAACAGGTATAGAGGTCGTAATGTTTGACGTACCTTGAAAGGAATCCAGGTGCCAGGACTGGATCTGAGACGACGGCGGGAGCTTTCGTTGATGGATCGACGATTAAGAAGCAGATTAATTGCCAAACCCGTTGATTGCGCCGTGTTTTCTGTTCAACTCATTTATCAGGCTGCGATGCTGCTACTCAATTAAATTTTTCTCAGACATTTGAGAACCTCGAGGAGGGGCTCAGAGATTGAAAATTATTCTGGCGAGGATTTTACAAGCAGGATTTTGAGGTGAATTCCAAGTCCTGGGTTTTGTGTTTTCCTTTACTGTATTACTCAGTCCTCTTTGTGTTCGACTGCCACGTTTAGCGTAACCATTTACACTTAGAAAACCTAGGAATCGTCATTTGATTGGAAGCTGTAGCTTTAAATCATATACGCAGTGAAAATGGTGCTTAAGAAATTGCTGTTGTTTGCACAGATGGGGTCCTGCTTATTTTACAAGAAATAAATTGACGACGGCAACTCCAGTAACTGCATCAACGGAATTCTCTCTCTCTCTCTCTCTCTCTCTCTCTCTCTCTCTCTCTCTCTCTCTCTCTCTCTCTCGTTGTTTCTAAGGAATGTGTACCCGGACATAATTAAAATCCCGCCATATCACATCA
>NC_087206.1:65563197-65588197 GCF_015104395.2 Macrobrachium nipponense | reverse complement strand
TGCACAGGAATATCAGCAGATAAGAAGACTATCAAGCCCAGGATTTCCAGGTACTATGAGAGTAAATTTCAGTACAGCCAGGGAATTATTTTGCCTTTTGTCTGTATTTCATTTCCATTCTTCCAAGGCGACTTTCCCCCTCCTTTGTTTAGCTTCTCACTCCCCCAATTTTGGTTAAATGCTGTGATTAATCCCCTTGTGGTGCTAGTAAATATCCCCTAGTTAATTCAAGCAACATAATAGTTCTTTCTGTGTAAACTCCCATTCATTTTCATTCCCCTTGAGTGGCCTGTAAAATTTTAGACTGAAAGAAAGTAGTGTGTAATGCTCCCCCATGTATCAATCGCCTTAGTACTAATTCTAGGATGCAAGCTCTTTGCAGACAAACACCGTGCCTGATTGTGGGAGAAATTGGGAACCCCTTGGAATAAGTCTTGCAGTAAAATAACCCGTTTGCACAAAATTCTGAACTCCATGTCTAGTTGCCCAGCCACGTGTTTCCGGTGGATCGACAATCAGCCTGTGTAAATTAATGTAAATATAGTGCATTTAAAACAAAAGTCCAGCTTTTATGTAAATTCCTCTTTCCTCAGTTATATCGGCTCTCTGCCATAGTTTTTTTTTTCTTTTCTTTTGTTGTGATCTCTTATTCCTCCATTTAAGGCCAATTTCTTTTAGTGTTAGATTACATTTTCCAGGAGTGAATGAGCAGTTCAAAACAAAATGGCGACCTTATGCTAGAATCGTGAGAAAAATTATTTTTATTTCCAGCCGTAGCAATTTTTAAACTGGTATCACAAAAGAAACGAATCTGAATTCCTTTAATGTTTTTATGAGCAAGCAAAACAAGGTTTTTCAGTTCTCCACAACAGGAAAAGGTAAATTTTATTTTCTAGTTATTTGTGTAGAACTAGGCATTCTAGTTAGGGGTATAAAATCTGACTGCCATTATAGCAATAGGATAATAGACCACGCGTATGCCGATAGACTAGAGAGAGGAAAATTTTAACCTTGGCTTCCCTTTTTATGTGCCGTTGCATAAAGCATAGAGGTATTTAGGGAGTAAAATTCAAAACGAAAATAAGTGCCATATTTCGTGAATTGCAAGCTTAAATGGGCGAATCTCGCGTTGTAAAGATATTTCTTCATTTTTATTTTTTAACATGAATCAACGCGCTTTTCATTGTCTGAGCGCGCTCTTCTCCTCTCTCCTCTCTCCTCTCTCCTCTTCTCTCTCTCTCATCCTCGTCTGCGTCTCTCTCAAAATCATCGTCTCTCTCTCTTCTCTCTCTCTCTCTCTCTCTCTCGCTCCTCTCTCCGTCTCTCTCCTCGTCTCGCTAAACTCTCTCTCTCTCTCACAATTAAGGAAGCAGTTAAAGACCTTGGTGTGATGATGAATAGGAACATGTTATGCAATGATCAAATAGCAATTCTATTGGCAAAATGTAAAGCAAAAATGGGAATGTTGTTACGGCACTTCAAAACAAGAAAATCTGAACACATGATTATGCTTTATAAAACATATGTTCGTAGTCCACTTGAATATTGCAATATGATATGGTACCCACACTATTAAAAGGATATTGCACAAATAGAGAGTGTACAATGGTCCTTTACATCTACAATAGAAGAAGTTAAGGACCTTGACTACTGGGAAAGACTACAATTATTAAAATTATATAGTCTAGAAAGGAGAAGAGAACGCTACATGATAATTCAGGCATTGAAACAGATAGAAGGAATTGCCGAAAACATCATGGAGCTAAATCAGCAGAGGTAGATTAATAGTGCCCAAAACTATACCAGGAAAAATAAGGAAAGCATACAGGACATTAATCCATTACGCACCAGCATCGATAATGCAGCTTCTATTCAATGCGTTGCCAGCTCATCTGAGGAATATATCAGGAGTGAGCGTAGATGTGTTTAAGAATAAGGTCGACAAATATCTCAGCTGCATCCCAGACCATCCAAGACTGGAAGATGCAAAATATACCGGAAGATGTACTAGCAACTCTCTGGTAGACATTAGAGGTGCCTCACACTGAGGGACCTGGGAAACCGGAACAAGATGTAAGGTCTGTAAGGTAAGGTCTCTCTCTCTCTGTCACTTGCAGGTCTAAACAGGATAGAATTAAATCTCTGGCCACGTGTCTACTCGAGCCCTATCCATTGCCGTTTATGAACATAAGAACAGAAGAGTCAATAAAAAAAGAAAAACAAAATGTTAGTGTATATTCTTAATATCAGAATAAGGAAAATCAATGATAGGCTTTTTTTTCCTGTGCAGAGAGGAATAATAAGGGCAAATACTTATTACACAAAGGGCACATAGTACCCTTACCCTTACTTTCCCCAAACGCGGTCTTGAAAAGCAGGTGTGATATTGCCCTTCTGTCTAGCCAACCTGTGTGCAGGCCTAATTCTCTGGGGATTTAAATTGGCGGAATTGGAGGGTTTAAGGTTCCTGAGAGATAGTTAGAGTGAAAAGGGGTATATGTTAGGTAGTTGGGTGTAGGCGGTAGATTATACAGCGGTGAGAGATTTTAATTCTGGTTCTTCCTCTTCCCTGTAATGTAAACGAGCTAGCATTTAAAATACAAATTCTGACCATAGCTATGTTGAAAGGGTAAGATAGACCAGGGATTTTTATCCCTTTTTCAGCTTCGTCCTCGATACGATAAAAGAGAGAGAAAAAAAGGGGAGACCACACATTTACATTTTATATTCTCAACTGCATGGACCACGTTTTTTCACTTTGAGTCTTTCGTGAATTCGTGACAAGATTCTTTCTGTTTATTCACAAACCCGTACTCACGCTGAGATTTCCACGTTTACGAAATTCATTTGCTACCCCAAGACTTTTCACGTTGAGTTTTCTGTGGATTCGTGGGCAGATTCTTTCTTTTTTATTCACAAACCGTATTCTCGTTGAGATTGCCGCATTTACGAAATTCATTTGCTACCCTTCAACTTTTTACGTTGAGTTTTCTGTGGATTCATGGCCAGATTCCTTCCTTTTTATTCACACAGCTGTATTTGCATTGAGTTTTACGCGTTTACGAAATTCATTTGCTACCCCACGACATTTCACATTGAGTTTTCCGTGGATTCTTGGCCAGATTCCTTCCTTTTTATTCACACAGCTGTATTCGCATTGAGTTTTCCGCGTTTACGAAATTAATTTGCTACCCCACAACTTTTCACGTTGAGTCTTCCGTGAATTCATGACAAGGTTCTTTCTTTTATGTACAGACCCGTACTCACGTTGAGGTTTCCGCATTTACGGAATTTATTGCCAAATCCATTATTGGTGTCGAGTTTTCCGCCGAACTGTAAATTACAGAAATGTTACAGTGTGAGTTTTCTGCCGTGCTACGCGCCAGTAGTAACTGTATTTGCAGCGATTTTATGGTCATCTTGCCAAGTATCTGCATTGAGTATTCTGCATACCCCTGGCGACATTTGCAGTTTTACTGCTGAGGAGATGGCCAGTAACACAGCACTGGAGGAGGCTAAGGCCTTCACAGAAGTTGGAAGAGCCATGAAGCTGGAGGGCGCATAACTTATTAATTGGGTGAACAAAAATCTGAAGGAAGCAGCCCAAGAGAGAGCAGTCGAAATGGAGAAGGAGAGGAAAACACAAGAGAAAAGAGAAGCAGCTGAAAGAGCTTTCCAAGCAGCTGAGAGGGAAGCACGAGAGAAAAGAGAAGCAGCTGAGAGGGCATTCCTAGCAGCTGAAAGGGAGAAAGGTAGTGCACACCAACTGGCTATGGCAGTCCAGAGTGCCACTCTGGCACCCCAGAGTGCCACACCCCCTGTGCCCCCTCCTTCACACACTCACCACAGCCTGGGCACCCTCACTTGGGACGGTAACGAACCCGACACCTGGCTTGATCATGTCGAGCAGGTGTTCGAGAACTTCAGTCCAACCCCTCAGGAAGTGGCCCTCCTCCTTGGCAAGCATCTTGCTGGCAAAGGGCGAACTGCATTCGACGCCCTTCCCTGATTGAGCGACAATATCTCGCCTTCATCCGAGAGGCAATCTTTGGGGCTTATGAGGTGACTCCAGACTGGTGGAGGCAGAAATGGAGGACTATGCCCAAGGAGGCTAACCAGACATGGACAGAGTGGGTAGCTAAGAAGACAACGGCACTCCATAGGTGAACGAAGTCCTCCAACGCAACATCCGTTGAGGAGATCTTAGAACTCTTTCAGTCAGAGAACTTCATTTCCTATGCTCCCCATAATCTTGCCACCCACTTGGTGGACAAGGCCCCTAAAACTATTCTGGAGTGCTGTAAATGGGCAGACGCCTATGACACCCACCATCCGCTGCAGAGTTCTTTAAAGAAGAAAATACGTCCTACTCTCCCTCTCACTCCTGCTGCCACCTCTCAGTCTACCCAGCGCCCCAATGTTCCGCCACGGAAACCTGTGTGTAGGCGTTGCAATAAGCCAGGTCACACCACGGAGCAGTGGTGGAGGACTATGCCCAAGGAGGGTAACCAGACATGGACAGAGTGGGTAGCTAAGAAGACACCGGCACTCCATAGATGAACGAAGTCCTCCAACGCAACATCCGTTGAGGAGATCTTAGAACTCTTTCAGTCAGAGTACTTCATTTCCTATGCTTCCCATAATCTTGCCACCCACTTGGTGGACAAGGCCCCTTAAACTATTCTGGAGTGCTGTAAATGGGCAGATGCCTATGACACCCACCATCCGCTGCAGAGTTCTTTAAAGAAGAAAATACGCCCTACTCTCCCTCTCACTCCTGCTGCCACCTCTCAGTCTACCCAGCGCCCCAATGTTCCGCCACGGAAACCTGTGTGTAGGCGTTGCAATAAGCCTGGTCACACCACGGAGCAGTGCCTCTCAAAGGTGGATCCTACTCAGCAAGCTGCCGCTACCCCTCCGAATAGACTACCCCCATCATTCTAATAACAAGAACAATGGCCATTGGAACAGAAACAACAGGCCCGGGCCTGATTTTAGCAAAGGGCATGGGCACACTGCTGCCTGGGCAGGATGCCCCAAGAAAGCTCCTGTTTCTGTCATTGCTATGGCCGTGATGAATCCGTCAGCTCTAGGCCCTCCTCCTCAGGGCCCCATATTTGTCGCACCTCCTAGAGGTCGCTATCCTGCCCACCAGGTCCGAGCTTCCGACGACACTGGTGCTCAGGTATCCATCATTCGAGAGGATAAAATTCTTCATGGAGCTCAGGTTGATAAGCACCAATTCATCACAATAGAGAGGCTCAACCACATCAAGATGTTCTTGCCTACTGTCCGGTTGAGAGTCACATGACCTCACCGTTCTAAGATATATAACATTGCAGTAGCAACCTATATACCAGGAGGTTATGACGTCCTGCTAGGACAAGATTTTAAGTCTTCTCCTATCTTTGTACCGTATCAGGGCCGCCGCCCTCACATAGCTCCAGACCCGTGCCATGGGCCGCCAAGAACTACCTCTGCAAAGCCAGTGCCACTTGAAGGTGCCTGGCAGGGCTAGGCTCCGTCTCTCATGGATGTAGAGCCACATTCGAGGCCCCTCACTAAGCCAGGAAAGGCCTCAGTGTCAGTGCCAAGGCAAGACTCGAGTCTCCCTCCTGGAGCTCTAAGTCCCGATCGCTTTCCCTCTGCTGGCTTGGCCCCACTACCCATGCCAGCAGTTGAGGAAGAGACAATTCCAATAGGAATCCTCCAGGACCCCCATGACCATAGTGGACGCTCCACCAATGGTGCAGCCTCGCAAACCGCCACAGTGTTGGTCCTCCCAACGGGTAAGCCCATCCCAAATACCATTACCTCATCCAATCCCCCTCTGTCAGCAGTTAACCAGTCCAGGAGTAATGACTCTGCCGAATCCTATTTGGGATGAGTGCCAAGGCCCTGGTTGTCACAGCAGCCGGAGTCGATGCCCCTCCGGCATCTTCAAAGGGCTTGAGTCTTAGGCCCCCCCATGGCATTGTCAAACCAACCTCAGAGAGGTCGAAGGAAGAAGGCAAAAGAGCGTTGAGGTTTTCAGAAACCTTACGAGAGTCAATAGTCTCTCCGCACTAGTGCCTGTCACAGTGCCACCCTCTTCACAGTGCCACCCTCTTATAGAAAATTCTTACCCTTTCCATACTGAGGAGCGTGCCAGATTCTGCTACTTCTACTTCCTTCTTATCCTTTTGTAACTTACTATTTTTTTTGTACTGTCTCTATCTTCTCTTCCATAGTTTCCTTTCCTCTTCTTTACTGCCTTTAGGCATTTACTGCTTAGGCAGAGCCACACCCGCCAGCTATTCTGGCCTTATAAATTAGTACTTCATTATGAACTACTATCATAACGGTGCCACAATTGGCACAGTGGCCTATCCTAGGCACTTAGCATTCCCAACTAGGGAAAATTTTAGCCAGCAAATATTGCTATAGCTTTTGAGATATTTTTGAAGCCTGGCTCATTTATACATTGTTTTGATTTGATTTCTGATTTAGTGTTACTTCCTAGTCTCTATATTTTGTGAAATTGCCATTGTCTCTGGTGAGACTTACATTTTGGGTAATCTTATTTCTTCTCTACGGAGAATTACTTCATTAATTTCATACTTGTTAGTTTTCACTATTGTTTACACTGATGTAATTAATACTGTTAGGCGTCTTGTTCTTACGAGACAAAGTCACTTAACAAAATTGTAGGGCTATTAACACACCTGAACATCTCGCTTATATTATAAGTCCACTCAAGGGAGTATGGAAGGTTCAGTAATTTATATTTGTCATTTGTCCTTGTTTCTGGCTTGTCTTGTCCATTCCAACCCGTCTAGGGTTGAAATGTCCTCTAGAATGGGGAGGTGTTCAAGGTTTTAAGCCAGAACCAAGGAAAGTTAAGATTTCTTGTAACAAGACTCATTCATCCTTGTCCATATGCAAGTTGCCCCTTTGAACTGAAAGCCTCCATTCTCTAGAAAAGTTCTCTTTGCTCCCATTGGCTGTCCTGAATTTATCCCCCACAGGGAAAATCCGGATTTGGGCTTAGCCAACCAGGCAAGATTTTAAAAGAGCAAGGGTACAGCAGCTCAGAACAAGAAGAACTCAGAACTTTCCCAGACCATCTCTGAACTGTCTCAGACCTCGCCCTGCAGAATCCACATCACCCTCTCTGTTCCCCCTGCCTCCTCTGGGAAAATCCCAAGTATTTTTATACTTCTGTAGTGCACAGGAATATCAACAGATAAGAAGAGTATCAAGCCCAGGATTTCCAGATACTGTGAGAGTAAATTTCAGTTCAGCCAGGGAATTGTTTTGCCTTTTGCCTGTATTTCATTTCCATTTATCCAAGCTGATTTTCCCCTTACTTTGTTTAGCTTCTCACTCCCCCAATTTTGTTTAAATGCTGCGATTAATCCCTTTGTGGTGCTAGTAAATATCCCTTAGTTAATTCAAGCAATGTAATAGTTCTTTCTGTGTATACTCCCAGTCATTTTCATCCCCCTTGAGTGGCCTGTAAAATTTTAGATTGAAAGAAAGTAGTGTGTAATGCTCCCCCATATGTCAATCGCCTTAGTACTCATGCTAGGATGCAATCTCTTTGCAGACAAACACCGTGCCTGATTGTGGGAGAAATTGGGAATTCCTTGGAATAAGTCTTGCCTTACAATAACCCATTTGCGCAAAATTCTGAACTCCATATCTGGTTGCCCAGCCACGTGTTTCCGGAAGCTCGACAAGCCACCTTATTAGTTCCTGGACCTATGTAAATTAATGTACGTAAATATAGTGTATTTAAAACTAAAGTCCAGTTTTTATGTAAATTCTTCCTTACTCGGTTATATCAGCCTTCTGCCAATTTTTTTTAGTGTTAGATTACATTTTCCAGGAGTGAATGAGCAGTTCAGAACAAAATGGCGACCTTATGATAGAATCGTGAGAAAAATTATTTTTATTTCCAGCCTTAGGGATTGTTAAACTGGTATCACAAAAGAAACGAATTTGAATTCCTTTAATGTTTTTATGAGCAAGCAAAACAAGGTTTCCCAATTCTCCACAACCGGAATAGGTAAATTTTATTTTCTATTTATTTGTGTAGAACTAGGCATTCCATTTAGGGTATAAAATCTGACTACCATCATAACAATAGGAAAATAGACCACGTGTATGCCGATAGACTAGAGAGAGGGAAATTTTAACCTTAGCTTCCTTTTTATGTGCCATTGCATAAAGCATAGAGGTATTTAGGGAGTAAAATTCAAAACGAAAATAAGTGCCATATTTCGTGAATTGCAAGCTTAAATGGACAAATCTCGCGTTGTAAAGATATTTCTTCATTTTTATTTTTTAACATGAATTAACGCGCTGTTCATTGTCTGAGCGCACTCTCTCTCTCTCTCTCTCTCTCTCTCTCTCTCTCTCTCTCTCTCTCTGTCACTTGCAGGTCTAAACAGGATAGAATTAAATCTCTAGCCACGTGTCTACTCGAGCCCTATCCATTCATTTTCACTTTGAGTTTTCTGTGGATTCGTGGCCAGATTCCTTCCTTTTTATTCACACAGCTGTATTCGCATTGAGTTTTCCGCATTTACGAAATTCATTTGCTACCCCACGACTTTTCACGTCGAGTCTTCCGTGAATTCATGACAAGGTTCTTTCTTTTATTTACAAACCCATACTCGCGTTGAGGTGTCTGCTTTTACGGAATTTATTGCCAAATCCATTATCGGCGCCAAGTTTTCTGCCGAACTGTAAATTACAGAGATGTTACGGCATGAGTTTTCCGTCGTGCAAGGCGCCAGTAGTAACTGTATTTGCAGGGATTTTACCGTCATCTTGCCAAGTATCAGCGTTGAGTATTCCGCATACCCCTGGCAACATTTGCAGTTTTGCCACTACCTTCCATCCTATTATTCTCAGACTAGTCTACTAGCATTTTACTGCTGAGGAGATGGCCAGTAACGCAGCACTGGAGGAGCCTAAGGCCTTCACAGAAGCCGGAAGAGCCATGGGGCTGGAGGGTGCAAAACTTATCAATTGGGTGAACGATAAGCTGAAGGAAGCAGCCCAAGAGAGAGAAGTCGAAAGGGAGAAGGAGAGGGAAGCACAAGAGAAAAGAGAAGCAGCTGAAAGAGCATTCCAAGCAGCTGAGAGGGAAGCACGAGAGAAAAGAGAGGCAGCTGAGAGGGCATTTCAAGCAGCCAATAGGGAGAAAGAAAGAGCTCATCAACTGGCTATGGCAGTCGAGAGTGCCACTCTGGCACCCCCGAGTGCCACACCACCTGCGCTCCCTCCTTCACACTACCTCCACAGCATGGGCGCCCTCATTAGGACTTGGGACGATAACGAACCCGAGCCGGGACGATAACGAACCCGACACATGGCTCGATGATGTTGAGCAGGTTTTAGAGAACTTCAGTCCAACCTCTCAGGAAGTGACCCTCCTCCTTGGCAAGCATCTTGCTGGCAAAGGCGGACTGCATTCGAGGCCCTTCCCCTGATTGAGCGACAAGGTCTCACCCTCGTCCGAGAGGCAATCTTTGGGGCTTACGAGTTGACTCCAGACTGGTGGAGGCAGAAATGGAGGACTATGCCTAAGGAGGCTAACCAGACTTGGACAGAGCGGGTAGCTAAGAAGACATCGGTGCTCCATAGTTGGACGAAGGCCTCCACTGCAACATCTATTAAGAAGGTCTTGGAACTTTTTCAGTTAGAGGACTGCCTTTCCTATGCTCTCCCTGATCTTACCACCCACTTGTAGGACAAGGCCCCTATAACTATTCTGGAGTGCTGTAAATGGGCAGACCCCTATGACACCTACCATCCACTGCAGAGTTCTTTAAAGAAGAAAATACGCCCTACTCTCCCTCTCACTCCTGCTGCCACTTCTCAGCCTAGCTAGCGCCCAAATGTTCCGCCACAGAAACGTGTGTGGGCGTTGCAATAAGCCATGGAGCAGTGCCTCTCAAAGGTGGATCCTACTCAGCAAGCTGCCGCTACTCCTCCGAATGGACTACCCCATCATTCAAATAACAAGAACAATGGCCATTGGATCAGAAACAACAGGCCCAGTCCTGATTTTAGCAAGAGTTTTTGTGACTGCACAGCCAGTGCCACTTGAAGGTGCCAGGCAGGTCCAGGCCGTCCCTCACGGATGTTGAGCCACGTTTGAGTCCCCTCATTAAGCCAGGAAAGGCCTCGGTGCCAGTACTACGGCAAGACTCGAGTCTCCCTCCTGGAGCTCTAAGTCCCGATCGCTTTCCCTCTGCTGGCTTGGCCCCACTACCCATGCCGGCAGTCGTGGAAGAGATAATTCCAGTAGGAATCCTCCAGGACACCCATGACCATAGTGGACACTCCACCAACAGTGCAGCCTCGCAAACCACCCCAGAGTCAGTCCTCCCAACAGGTAAGCCCATCCCTAATACTGTTACCTCATCCACTCCCCCTCTTTCAGCAGTTAACCAGTCCAGGAGTAATGACTGCCGAATCCTATTTGGCCGAAGAACTCAGGGAACCGAGCCACACTGCATTAGGCATGGGGACGAGTGGGCAACTTCAGAGGGCTTGAGTCTTTCAAGGCCCCCCATGGCATCGTCAAACCAACCTCAGAGAGGTTGAAGGAAGAAGGGAAAAGGGCGTTGAGGTTTTCAGAAAACTTATGAGAGTCAATAGTCTCTTTGCACTAGTGCCTGTCATAGTGCCACCCTCTTATAGAGAATTCAGACCCTCTCCATACAGAGGAGAGTGCCAGATTCTGCTACTTTTACTTCCTTCTTATCCTTTTGTAACTTTCTCTTTTTTATGTACAAGTTTCTTCTCTTCCATAGTTTCCTTTCCTCCTCTTTACTGCCTTTAAGCATTTACTGTACATTGTATGCTCTGCTTAGGCAGAGCCACACCCGCCAGCTATTCTGGCCTTATAAATTAGTACTTCATTATGAACTACTATCATAAAGGTGCCATAATTGGCACAGTGGCCTATCCTAGGCACTTAGCATTCCCGACTAGGGAAAACTTTAGCCAGCAAACGTTGCTATAGCTTCAGAGATATTTTTTAATCTGGCTCATTTATACATTGTTTTGATTTGATTTCTGATTTAGTGTTACTTCCTAGTCTATATTTTGTGAAAATGCCATTGTCTCTGGTGAGACTTACATTTTGTGTAATCTTATTTCCTCTCTATGGAGAATTATTTCATTATTTCCATACTTGTTAGTTTTCACTAATGTTTACTATGGTGTAATTAATACTGTTAGGCATCATCTTGTGACGAGGCAAAGTCACTTAACAAAATCGTAGGGCTATTAACACACCTGAAAACGTCATATCGCCCCATCAGGTTAAACTAATAGTGTGTGCTGCCTTAAACAATTAAGTTGGCAATATTATATATGATATAATTACCCCTTTAAGTTAAGTTTTATCTAATCATTATTTGCTATTCATTTTAATAGTCATTCACAGTGTGACATTATATTTTAAGAGTATTCTTTATTGGAATATAGCAAGTGGTTAGTCTTTAGTCACGTCACACTTAATTTTTTAATTAATCATTAATCCTCCTCCTGTCGAGTAAATCTTCATGAATATCATCGGCAGTGTTTGAATAAGCCACTCGAGGGAGTAAGGAAGGCTCAGTAATTTATATTTGTCATTTGTCCTTGTTTCTGGCTTGTCTTGTCCAATCCAACCTGTCTAGGGTTGAAATGTCCCCTCTAGAATTGGGAGGTGTTCAAGATTTTAAGCCAGAACCAAGGAAAGTCAAGATCTTGTATAACAAGACTTGTTCATCCTTGTCTATATGCAAGTTGCCCCCTTGAACTGAAAGCCTCCATTCTCTAGAAAAATTCTGTTTGCTCCCATTGGCTGTCCTGAATTTATCCCCCCCGTATTTGGGCGGAGCCTACCAGGCAAGATTTTAAAAGAGCAGGGGCAGAGCAGCTCAGAACGAGAAGAACTCAGAACTTTCCCAGACCCGCTCTGAACTGTCTCAGACCTCGCCCTGCAGAATCCACATCACCCCCTCTGTTCCCCCTGCCTCCTCTGGGGAAATCCCAAGTACTTTTATACTTCTATAGTGCACAGGAATATCAACAGATAAGAAGTGTATCAAGCCCAGGATTTCCAGATACTGTGAGAGTAAATTTCAGTTCATCCAGAGAATTATTTTGCCTTTTGTTTGTATTTCATTTCCATTCTTCCAAGACGACTTTCCCCCTCCTTTGTTTAATTTCTCACTCCCCCAATTTTGTTTAAAAGCTGTGATTAATCCCCTTGTGGTGCTATTAAATTTCCCCTAGTTAATTCAAGCAACGTAGTAGTTCTTTCTGTGTAAACTCCCAGTCATTTTCATTCCCCTTGAGTGGCATGTAAAATTTTAGACTGAAAGAAAGTAGTGTGTAACTGTGATGGTAATTGCTTCATAGCAAAGGAAGTTAAAGGAAAGGAAAACGCATTTTCGAGAAGTTCGGCAATAAGGAGGCTTTCGCGCCCGTGTTGTAGGCGCCTGTTCTGGAATCGTCGGGCGTGTTGTGGACTGCAACACGCGCCTAAGTGTCGGGAGAAACGCAGCGAAATATGATGCAATATTCCGTCGAGAGTCTTCTAAGAAGTTCTAGTAATCTCGGGAGCCTGTGACATTCGCTGTAGGCTCCGCCCCCAGAGTGCCGTATAAATACAACGGTCGTAGCAGGAGAAAGCAGAGATCGTAAAAGAGAGACACCAGTTAGTCATAGAGATAGATCCTCAGTAAGAGCCACAGATCAGATTATCAGTGAGAGATCAGCAGCAGCAGAGATCATCCGTGAGAGATTAGACAGAAAGGGACCGACGAAGGATCAGAAGAAAAGTTGCTCGAGAGTTGGTTGGATTTTGGTCAACCCATCTTCATGAGTGGACGACCGAGTTATCTCGACGTTGAGCAAACTTCAAAGAAGAAAATGTCATGCTAGAGATTTTGGGGAGTTCCTGCCTTTCAAGTATCAAGAGTAGACTATTTTCTGCAATACGGAGTCAAGGGGACGTCTGCAATCACCATTCTCCTTTTGTGAAGCCATCGCTTCGAGTCGCTAAACTAAGCAGCAAGTATTTGAATTACCTCACTGTTCCCCCAGTTCATGCAGTGTAAAATTCTATCTTTTTATGTAAATAGGAGATACCATTCTGCATTTACTTACGTTAGTAAGCTTGTAAATAAACCTTTGTTGTGTTAGTGTTTCTTTCTATATTCGTATCCCCAGTTTCAACTGTTGGTGTTGAAATATTTTTTTTTTATTTATTTCATATCGAACCTGAAGCAGACCTCTCTCAGAGGCCGTAACAGTAACGCTCCCTCATGTGTCAATCGCCTTAATACTCATGGTAGGAAGCAATTTCTTTGCAGACAAACACTGTGCCTGATTGTGGGAGAAATTGGGAACCCCTTGGTATAAGTCATGCATTACAATACCCAGTTTGCGCAAAATTCGGAACTCCGTGTGTAGCTGCCCAGCCACATGTTTCCGGTGGATCGTCAGTCAACCACCTTATTAGTTCCTGGACCTATGTAAATTAATGTAAATATAGTGCATTTAAAACTAAAGTCGAGCTTTTATGTAAATTCCTTCTTCCTCAGTTATATCGGCCTTCTGCCAGAGTTTTTTTAATTGTTTTCTTTTGTGATCTCTCGTTCCTCCATTCAAGGCCAATTTTTTTCAGTGTTAGATTACATTTTCCAGGAGTGAACGAGCAGTTCAGAACATATATATATATTATATATATATATATATATATATATATATATATATATAATATATATATATATACATACATACATCCCAGAAATAAAAAAAAAAAGTTCCGGAATCTGTAATTTTTTACAATATTACTTGAAACATTTTTCATATGATGGTACGGAAAGAGAGAGAGAGAGAGAAAGAGAGAGATAATAACCTTGGTATCTTTTGATAATCAACGAAATGAAGTTCGCAGCTGCGTAGAATTGTAAAACTTTATTTCTTCACTAATGAGGCAAAGTTTCATCTTGAGTCTGGATATTTCGCTTAGAAAATCAAGAAACTCTTCTTGAAAATTGTTAATGCGATTGTCAGCCAAGATGATCGCGACACCCTTTGGGGGTCTGGATGCCAACGAACTTTTCCTCTTCCTCCTCCTCCTCCTCCTCCTCCGAGGAAAATTCCACCTTCATTATATTTTACATCGTTAGACATATTTTGTCTTGGACGGGAAAAAAAGAATTATGGATTTACATCATATCTTCACAAACATTTTTCTTTTGAAGTTTATGTGCACTGTGGTAAATCCACCTTCTAGCTATTAGTCCATATGATTGTCAGTCAGTCTATTCGCCAGTCGTTAAAGCTGTTAATGGATTTGATTTTAAAGGAATCTCACCTCATTAGGTTTACTGGGATTATAGAGCTGTGTGCGCCAAGATTTAATGGGATTATAGAGCTGTGTGCCAAAATATCGCGTACTAGGTTCCAGCCTTTTTAAAGTCTCTCTCATCGCCTTATGTGTAATTGTGTACATTAAATAACTGGCGCAGACACCCATAGCACGCTTAATTCACAGACACTCCCGTGTGTTGTGTGTGTGTGTGTGTGTGTGTCTGTCACATGTCACGCTTTCGAAAGGCCATAGGTTCTATTTGTAATCATTTTAAATGCGTTGAGACGTGTTATTTGTGCTTTAAATGTAAAAGCATAATAATACTGGTAAAAATAACAGAGTATAAAATACTATATATATATATATATATATATATTTTATAGTGTCAGTTATTTTTGCCAGAGTATGCTTTTACATTTAAAGCACAAACAACATTTTCGCCTCAGTGGCGTGATTGGTATGGTCTTGGCCTGCCACCTCGGTGTCCGCGAGTTCGATTCTCGGGCATTCCATTGAGCAGTCAGAGATGTGTATTTCTGGTGATAGAAGTTCACTCTCGATGTGTTTCAGAAGTCACGTAAAGCCGTTGGTCCCGTTGCTGAATAACCACTGGTTCCATGCAACGTTAAAACACCATACAAACAAACTCAAACAACATGCCTGAATGCATTTAATGTGATTAAAAATAGAACCTATGGCATTTTCGAAGATGGACATCAGTGCCATCATTAATCTATCAATAGAGATAAGGAATTATTTCAGCTCTGCTGTACTTTATCTTGTTATTCTGTGCTTAAAATCTAAGTCAACCTTCAACACCATGATAGCTCACCACTAATCTTGTAGCACATGGCCAACTTTATGTATGACAGTTTACATTGTAGATTCATGGTGATAATAAGTCTCTGGTTAATTTCCTTAATTCTCTTTGCGTGTCGAGTCTTGGTAATCGATTTCTGTAGTCTTTTTCTGTGTAGAGTTTCAGTAATTATCTTCGTGAATCGAGTCGGTAAATCACTTTCCGTGTCGAGTCTCTGCGATTCTCAGAAAAAATTATGATTCATCAAACAATCTCTGAACAATTCCTTACCGCCTCTGAGCCCTCAATACATCGAGTGAGATATCAAGGGATCGTGACTTAAATATGATGGGATGATCGATGAACTTCCAACATTGAGCTGGACTTGCCTCCGTCTCCAATCGAGGAATAATGGTCTCTCTCAATTTGATGACGGGAGGAGAGACAGTGTCTCTCATCAGGCAGTGGATTGGACTCGTTAACTCGGAAGAGTATTCATTGGTGAATTTACAAGTTTGTAGCCAGTACATGATTATAAGAAATTTCTACTCTTTGAAAGGAATAGGCACAGAAATGCAAGGAATGACTATATAGTGTCAGAAATATCGGATAAAACTCTTTAGACTGAACCATGTAATAATACTATGGCTCCTACTAAATAAACTGATAATCACATGGAGTGCCGTACCTTCCTTCTTTACAGAAGTAGAGATGGCAAAGAGTTATATATTGTAAGTAAGGAATCACACGTACAAGAAAATCGTGCGTGTTTTCAGTGGTGTGCAGCGCGCTCACTCAAGGGCTTTCTTAACACGATCTGCCCTTTATAAAGTCTCGGAAATCGTGCTTGCTTTGACAGCAGACGCCCAGTCGGGCACACGAATGCCCCCCTACCTCGAGGGCCTTGTGCCTTCTTCCTCTATCAGGGTATTGTTTATGGGCGCTGACCCACTCTCACGCCCGCACGACGACGTGATTTTACAATCTGATTTGTAGTACCGAACTTGAATGTAGTTTCCAAGGAACGCTGGAAGTGACGTGCTTAGAAACCTGGGGGAAAAATGCATAATTTTTCCAGAATATCATCTTTTATTGTATGTTTCGTTGGAGGATTTTTATAAAGTACAAGTTTTTAAACGCGAACCGACATTTCTGGAAAGGCAATGAGAGATATCTTCAAAGAAATGACAGTATAGAACATTAGTAAAATGTGAATTTAAGTGAACAATATAGATGAAACAAGGTTAAAAAAAAAAGATATATACTAAAATTTAAGAAAATGTGAGGATGAAAGGTATGATTACGTAATAAAGACATACGGTTCGGTCAATTTCAGAACAGGAAAGGAATTATATAGAAAATGAGAAAAAAAAAAAAATGACTACTCAGAATTCCTACGTAAAATCTGAAGGATTAAGAGAGACGAAGTGGTGGCGAAAGAAAACTTGAATAGCAATATGGGAGTTTAAAATAATATCAAGGGAAAACGAGATGTGTATATATATAATATTATATATATATATATATATATATATATATATATATATATATTATATATATATATATATATGAGATTGCATGGTGAGAACTAATTTAAAAAATGTAAATGCGAGTGAACGTTATTTACAAACGATTGATAAAATGGATGACCATTATACAAACTCAGCCAGAGCATTAAAAAATGAAAGATAAATTGAAGAATGGACACTGAGAAATATATAAAAAAAAAGCTTGGAAGAGCATACCGAAAAATACATGGAATTACTTTATAAAAGCTAAAGGAAAACTCAGATTTTCGAACACAGAAATTGGTATTATGAACATTTCAGTACACAAAAGAAGGGCCATGCTTTATAGAGAGGAGAGGGGCGCTCTCCCCAACAAGAGACTTGACAAAGTTATTGTTGTTTGAGATTAAGCTGGCCTTATGCCAGCACGGGCTCTTGCTCATAGAGCAGCCCGTAATTTGACAAGGCTAATCGAATCTTACCTGAACGCTGATTGACCCTGTGGGTCCCAGTGCTTGGCTTTTATGCCTAAGTCACAATTTTTATTTTTGCTTACCGTTAGAGAGATGAGGAAAAAAAGAAATGATAAATAAAAATAAAATAAATAAATATCTAAATAAGATAAAGGAAAGGAAAAAAGTAACAAAGGGGTGATACATAAATAAGCCATATGATTATTAAAAGGGGATTGCATAGATAGAAAAAAAATAGATTTCAGTAGGAAATAATGAGAAGGAAGATCACGTGAATAGTGGAAGATGGCAAGAGGAGTAAAGCAGACCGGGGGGGGGGGGGGGGGGGGGGGGGGGCAATAGTTATAAGCAGGTAGAGTGGAGGGCTGTGCCCTATGCTCGGACTAATCACAATCAGCCTAAAATCCTGACGTCGAATAATAATGGAATATAATTGCAGATTTGGAGCTAATCAACATTTACAGCGAATAACGAAGTTACCTCGGCCAATTACAGGGAGATCTGACTGCTGCTTCTTGCTCAGATTTCAATCTACCCCACCTCATTAATGAATCTGTTTGGAAACAGGATGAACTTTGGAGATGAGAAAAGACGAGATATTTCCTGCATCACGACGAATATTTCAGAATTTGATCATCCGTTGATATTGTCCTCACTAATGTGTGTGTGTGTGCTCGTAGTACAGATTGATAGATACGTATATATCATATTATTGATAAAATATAACTTACTGTACTGATTTAGAGAAGTCACAGGTTATAGTTAGTCAAGGTGTAATTCATATCTATTATTAGGATATTGTAAAATATGTATATATATATATATATATATATATATATATATATATATATATATATATATATATATATATATTATATAACTGGTAAAAATGTTCTGTAACAACAGAATTCCATCTAATAAAAGGAGCCCATAAAACACCAAAATGTAGAGAGAAAAGTACTATATTTCAGAGACTGCTTGTCTCTCTCTTCAGGTATATGAATGAGAAAAGTTTACAGAAAAGGTGGTATTTATACCAAGAGATTCGTCCACAAGTAAGCCAATTTAGGTCACCCCCGCTGATAATCTTCCTTTAATCTTCTTAAGCGTTGGTTGAATGAACACTGCGTCGACGATATCTGATATCCAAGCCCCTTTTGAGATGTTCATTACCTGCTTCTCTTTTATTAAGGCCGATTCCATCATTTGACTCTTGTACCGGCAGTTGCTGCTATAAATTACACGTGACATATTCCAGTTTATTCTATGGTTATGTTCATTTATATGGTTGAAAATAGCCGAGTTCTGTTGTCCATACCTAACTGACCGTTTGTGTTGTATTAATCTCTGGGGAAGTGATTTACCTGTAAATCCGATGTAAGATTGGTCACAGTCCTGGCATGGGATCTCATATACCCAGAGTCTTTGGGAGATGTCTTTTGTTGGACACGTTAATCAGGGATTTGGCTAAGGTATTTGGTAGGTAAATGCAAAAGGGTTGGATTTCCCAAAAGGGGTGTGAGTTACTCTCTTAATCGTCTCCAGGTGGGGAATTTTTATTTTATTGTTGGGTGTGCTCTGGTCTTGTCTTTAGGGGGTCGGTAGAAAATTACGTTTGCTTTTTGAATTGCTTTCTCAATTATATGGTCAGGATACTTTAAAGATGAAAGTTGCTTGCGAATTAGTTCAAATTCTTTTTCCAGGAAATCTGGGGAACAAATTCGTAAGGCTCTTAAGAATAGGTTGGCTAGCTACAGCTATCTTGATAGTAATGTCATGATAGCTTAAAGTAGTGAAATATATGAAAGTGAGAACGTTGGTTTTCTGTATATGGTAAATTTGTATTCTGTCGTGTCTCTGATTATTAAAACATCAAGAAAAGGAATTTTGTTGTCTGTTTCCCATTCAACTTTAAATTTGATGCTGGGCACTAATGCGTTTAATTTTGAGAGGAATTCATTAAAAATTACCCCACTTATTATCCCAAATGTTAGTATGTTCATCCACGTATCTCATCCACAGCATGTTTTTGGGTTTATTGCATTTATTACTGTAGTTTCAAAGTATTCCATGTACAGATTGGCTAAAATAGGACTTAAAGGACTACCCATTAACTACACCCGAATTTTTGCTTGTAGAATGATTCCCCGAATGAAAATACGTTATTAGATGCACATAATTCAACTAACTTTAATTTAATTTTTGTCAAGCGCCAAAGGGAAATGATCTGAATAGGGGGATAATTTTTCCCTTAAAAACTGAGGAACGTCCTGTACTGGTACTTTTGTGAATATGGAGTCTACGTCAAGGCTTAAAAGTTTTATGTTGTGAAGTGGTATATGTGCTTCTCTGTATATGTGGTCCGTATACAGGTATCTGATTTCATTCTGTTCCGACATTGCTGCCTATAATAGCGTGACTCATTCCAAGACAGACTTACGCAAGTTAAATAACCTAATAGATAATAGCGCATGGAATAATCTTGAACAACAAGACAAAGTTTTAAACTTATCCAACACTCCCCTTACTGTAAATCAACATTTAGTTTTTAAATTTAGGCTTATCCTTTGCCCTTATGCCAGACCGCAAAAACAACCTAGACTTCATAGTGGCTTTTGATAAATTCATATCTAACAAAAACTACAGCCGTGAAGAGATATGTTTAAAAGGAGTGTTACTAAATGCTTTAACTGACCTTCATAAGAAATATCCTGTTCCCCGCAGATTCATGATAGCCATCCACTCGCTAAAAAGTTAGATGTTATAATAAGTAGATCCGACAAAGACGGCAAAATTGTAATAATGGACAAAGACTTCTTTACCTCGACAAAATCCAAACCAGCTCCTTAGCGACACAAATACTTACGAAAAACTGACGAAAAATCCCCTCCAGAACGTTCCCACAGAATTTTTTCGGAAAGTAAGATTAATTGGCCAAGACAAAAAGAGTATTGAACTATTAGAGAAATTTAAAGTAATTAATCCTAAATTACCCTACTTTTATGGTCTTCCCAAAACTCACAAAGACAATCTTCCATTCAGACCATCGTTTCATGCGCCGGAGCTTTTCAATTACAAAATTTTCTAAATGGTTAGCTGGCCTCCTTTCTCCTTTTTTAGGCACTTTTTCTCCCAGTCACATCAAACATTCGGAAGACTTTTGTCACAAATTCAGAGAAGCACATATACCACTTCACAACATAAAACTTTTAAGCCTTGACGTAGACTCCCTATTCACAAAAGTACCAGTACAGGACGTTCTTCAGTTTTTAAGGGAAAAATTATCCCCCTATTCAGATCATTTCCCTTTGGCACTTGACAAAATAATAAAGTCAGTTGAATTATGTGCATCTAATAACGTATTTTCATTCGGGGAATCATTCTACAAGCAAAAATTAGGGTGTAGTATGGGTAGTCCTTTAAGTCCTATTTTAGCCAATCTGTACATGGAATACTTTGAAACTACAGTAATAAATGCAATAAAACCCAAAAACATGCTGTGGATGAGATACGTGGATGACATACTAACATTTTGGGATAATAAGTGGGGTAATTTTAATGAATTCCTCTCAAAATTAAACGCATTAGTGCCCAGCATCAAATTTAAAGTTGAATGGGAAACAGACAACAAAATTCCTTTTCTTGATGTTTTAATAATCAGAGACACGACAGAATACAAATTTACCATATACAGAAAACCAAACGTTTTCTCACTTTCATATATTCACTACTTAGCTATCACGACATTACTATCAAGATAGGTGTAGCTAGCAACCTATTCTTAAGAGCCTTATGAATTTGTTCCCCAGATTTCCTGGAAAAAGAATTTGAACTAATTCGCAAGCAACTTTCATCTTTAAAGTATCCTGACCATATAATTGAGAAAGCAATTCAAAAAGCAAACGTAATTTTCTACCGACCCCCTAAAGACAAGACCAGAGACACACCAACAATAAAATAAAAAATTCCCCACCTGGAGACGATTAAGAGAGTAACTCACACCCTTGGGAAATCCAACCCTTTTGCATTTACCTACCCAAATACCCTAGCCAAATCCCTGATTAACGTCCAACAAAAGACATCTCCCAAAGACTCTGGGGTATATGAGATCCCATGCCAGGACTGTGACCAATCTTACATCGGATTTACAGGTAAATCACTTCCCCAGAGATTAATACAACACAAACGGTCAGTTAGGTATGGACAACAGAACTCGGCTATTTTCAACCATATAAATGAACATAACCATAGAATAAACTGGAATATGTCACGTGTAATTTATAGCAGCAACTGCCGGTACAAGAGTCAAATGATGGAATCGGCCTTAATAAAAGAGAAGCAGGTAATGAACATCTCAAAAGGGGCTTGGATATCAGATATCGTCGACGCAGTGTTCATTCAACCAACGCTTAAGAAGATTAAAGGAAGATTATCAGCGGGGGTGACCTAAATTGGCCTTTACTTGTGGACGAATCTCTTGGTATAAATACCACCTTTTCTGTAAACTTTTCTCATTCATATACCTGAAGAGAGAGACAGCAGTCTCTGAAATATAGTACTTTTCTCTCTACATTTTGGTGTTTTTATGGGCTCCTTTTATTAGATATATATATATATATATATATTATTACGTTATTGCCCGCCTCGTCTACCCAGCAATTATTTAATTTATTCCATTTCTAGAAGAGTAGCCATTTTTTTCCTAATCAGCTGACTTTGGGAGGGAAACATGAGGCAGGCCGATAGATCGGAATTGCCATAGTAGCGGGGGGGGGGGGGGGGATTAAGATCCTGTAAGCCTGGGAGGGACGTATCCCAAAAAGGAAGTGTGTAGCTATCTAGGTACTTCTTAGGCTTACTCTTAAGATCTTTTATCCTGTGAACCTCTCGCTGGCAATATGTTCTGCTCCCAGGATGACCGGCCAGAAAGGGGGGATAAGCTGACCCCAACACCCAAGCTTCGTGCCCGAAGAGGGTCTCAGTCCACTCCAGTCCATGACCTATGACAGATGTCCGAAGCCAGCCTTCCAATAAGGCCTACAAAAGGGGGCTAACTGGCGCCCCAGACCTCGGACAAAGCCGACGCCATATTCTACAAAGGTCCACTACATAAGGCATCCAGGTACGTCTTGACAAACGTATGTCTTGATCGTCCCAGACAAAACCAAGTCTTCATTGAATATTTCATTTAAACACTAATTTGTGCAAGAAGTCTTTATTTTATTTTGTGTCTAATCTGGGAACTTTTCCAGATCTTTGCTGAGTCACGTGTCCATGTCTCCTTGCCCTCAAGTGCCACCTTAATGCAAGATAACTATGAGTTGAAGTAAATCTGGTTTTGGCCAGCTTTCCCCTATTGTGAGAGATAGGATTGGTCCACATGCGGACAAGTTGCTTTTACTTTATCCCAGGCCATTCACAGCCTCTTGTAAATAAAAAACGTAGATTAATTAGCTGGTTTTTAATGGCGACCTTTCTAGAGTAAAAATAACCAAATCAATCCTTTTTAAGGTAAGTTAACCCTCTTACGCCGATTGGACGTATTAAACGTCAAGTCAAAATGTCTCCCGTATGCCGATTGGACGTATCATACGTCGACTCAAAAAAGTTTTTTAAAAATTTGCGGAAAAATACTTATAGTCCTACCAGCCGAAAACTTTTGAATCACACGCCTTGGGGGATGCTGGGAGTTCACGGATCAAGGCGTTGTTTTGTTTACAATCGCTACGCAGGCGCGCAAGCGCGAATTTCTTTCTTATCACACTAAAAAGTATCAGTGACACATCTCAAAAATTATTTCGTCACTTTGACATAATTTTTGCACCATTTTAAATTATCCTTTACATGAAGTATTATATATGAAAATGTGCGCAATTTCATTTAAAATACAACAAAAATTTAGAATACAAAAAAAAATACTCATGATTGTAGCTTTTATCAGTTTTGAAATATTTTCATATAAATAACGATAAGTGCAAAAATTTCAACCTTCGGTCAACTTTGACTCTACCGAAATGGTCGAGAAACGCAATTGTAAGCTAAAATTCTTATATTATAGTAATATTCAATTATTTGCCTTCATTTTGCAACAAATTGGACGTCTTTAGCACAATATGTCGATTTATGGTGAATTTATAAAAAAACCTTTTCCTTACGTTCGTGCGATTGTCCTAATGTTTGCACCCTTTTAAATTTGCCGTTACATAAAGTTTTATATATGGAAATGTGCGCAATTTCATGCACAATACAACAATAAACAACCCATGGTTGTAGATTTTATCAGTTTCGAAATATTTTCATATAAATAACGTTAAGTGCAAAAATTTCAACTTTCGGTCAACTTTGACTCTACAGAAATGGTCGAAAAACGCAATTGTAAGCTAAAACTCTTATATTCTAGTAATGTTCAATCATTTACCTTCATTTTGCAACGACTTGGAAGTCTCTAGCACAATATTTCGATTTATGGTGAATTTATGAAAAAAAATAAAAAAAATTTCCTTACGTCCACGCGGTAACTCTTCCGAAAAAATCAGAATTTTTTGTGTGCGATTGTCGAAATGTTTTCACCATTTAAAATTAGCTGTTACATAAAGTTTTATATATGAAAATGTGCGCAATTTCATGTAGAATACAACTAAAAATGATTGAAGGTTGTAGCTTTTCTCTTTTTTAGAAATGTTTGCATATAAATCACGATAAATAGAAAAAAACCACGTTCGGTCAAATTTGACTCTACCGAAATAGTTGAAAAACGCAATTGTAAGCTAAAACTCTTACGGCCTAGTAATATTCCGTAATTTTTCTTCATTTTGAAACAAATTTGAAGTCTCTAGTACAATATTGTGATTTATGGTGAATTTTTGAAAAATATATTTACCTTCACTCCGCGCGCCGATTCGCGGCCGCAAGTCTCCGAAATACGTACATCGCATTATCCTAATATTTGCTCCTTTTCATATTAGTGGTTTTATAGAGTTTCATATATCAAAATGTGCGCAAATGCATGAAGAATACAATAAAAAATAATTGAAGGTTGTAGCTTTTTCCATCTCCGAAATATGTGCATATAAGAAAATATATATATAACAATTTCGACATTCGGTCAAATTTAACTCGTCCGAAATGGTCGAAATCTGCAATTCTAATCTAAAACTCTTACAGTATCGTAATATTCAATCATTTGTCTTAATTTTGAAACAAATTGGAAGTCTCTAGAACAATATTTAGAATTACGGTGAATTTTTGAAAATAAAATTTTTTTACGTCCGCGCGTTACGAATTCGTACATCATTTTGTGATAATATTTTTCCGGTGTTGCTTTCATTGTTTTACTATGTATTATATATCAAAATGATTGCAATTTAGTGTACAATACAACGAAAAAAAAGTAACTCGGTAGCTCTGACCGTTTTTTGCACAGCGTGATTTGAATACAATTATCTATAAATTTTTTTTTTCGCTACCATATATCGCATTATTTACATATGATAATGATATCATTATTTTTCATTTTCTTTTATGACGGAAATGGCTATCTAAACTTCAGGCAATGACAAAAAAATGAGCCAAAAATGAACTCTTAATCTTCAAAACTAAGCACGCTGTGATTTTTTGAAAAAATTATTTTTTCCGCTTCCGCGCTCACTCCAAACCGGCGCCGCCATACGGGAGAGGTTTTGATTTTTAGGGCTTCAGCGTAAGAGGGTTAAAAGCACTTTACTCTCCATTATTCCCTCTAATATTTTTCCTTTACGTATTTGGGTTCTCAAGGCTATCAATATGTAAGAATATATATATATATATATATATATATATATATATATATATATATATATATATATAT
>NC_087206.1:65525697-65558197 GCF_015104395.2 Macrobrachium nipponense | reverse complement strand
CTCTCAGGAACAAGTGAATATTATACAGTAACTAAAGAAATTAAAGATGAATATTATACAGTAACGATAGAAATTAAAGACTGTACGCCCACGAGCGCTTCCGTCAGGTATATGTACATAATTAAATGTATAATATATATGTGTGTGTAATATATACGTACATCCGTATATATACATGTGTGTGTATGTATATATATATATATATATATATATATATATATATATATATATATATATATATTATATTGTAGGAAGCCCTCTAATATTTGGAAAAAAGTGTCTATATAAATCTAATATATATATGTGTGTGTGTGTGTGTATGTATGTATGTATGTATGTATATACAATATATACATGAGTATATATATACTTGTATTTATATATTATATTGACTTACCTATTTATCTACTTCTTCAGTTAACAGAGTGAGATAGTCAGACAGTTACAGAGATGACAATCAAAACATGACGTTCACTCTTAACTTTAGCACTAGCAAGTTAGAATATTAATTCTGTATTTTTATTTCCTTTTGGAACTTTTTTTCTCTGTAGTTCTTTCTTCTCATGTGTTGCTTAGCGGATGTATATATATCCCGGAGTTACTTGGGGGTATCTGGAAGGTCTGGGGTATTGGGGTCGAGGGGGATGGAGAGGGATATGGTCAGACACTCTAACTTGCTTCGGATTTGTCTTCGTCTGTGTTAAGGAAAGGATATGTAATTGGTTTAAGGGGCGCTCGAGAGACTTTTGCTGACATGTACTGGGCTCTCTCTCTCTCTCTCTCTCTCTCTCTGTGTGAAAAAGATTTTTACAGGTTCCTTGTAATTCGTTTAGACGTCAGTCCTTCGGTTTCATTGGTATCAATGTCTGTATGGAGTCTATTTCTGAGCTTTTGATTCGATCTTTACGAAAAATTAACCCATTCACCTTTTCTCGTCTCTGCGTTAGTGGCGCTTTTTGTTGCAGCTTCTTTCTTTTCCATTTCCGCGTACTTGATCGCAGTGGTTTCGGTTACAGTGTACGGAAGTGTATATTCTGTGTATATTGAAGTGTATATTCTGTATATTTTCCCCCTATTCTATGTGGATGGTTCTTTTATCCAGATTATGCCTGGCCGCTTGTTGCTTTGGCCCTTTGAGCCAGCTGCATAAGCAGAAAGCGCTGAAGCAGAATTTGGTAAGCCAATTGACAGATCTAATCCAGAGACAGTTTTCACGGATGGCTCAAAGCCAGTTGTTGGCGTCGGCTGTAGAGGCTGTAGAGTGGCCATCTCTGATGTAGAAAGAAGCGGGAGATTATCGTCAATTGCTTCTATTTTTACAGGAGAACTGCATGCAGTTATAAAGGCCATGAAAATGTTTTAACTCTGAATGTATCTAGTTTTATTATATAAATTTTGAATCGAGAAGTATTCTTCAGTCATTGGAATTGTTTAGCTCTTTACACCCGATGACTTTAGACATATTGGAATGGCTGCTTGTAGTGAAGAGAGGCAAAGAAATAATTTTTTTATGGGTGCCTTCCCATGGTTGGGAACGAGGCAGCTGATCAACTTGCTAAGTCAGCAGTAGGCCCTCAGAACCCAGATGCCAAGTACCAAAACGGGATGTTTATCCTCTTGTTGGGCAGAAAATGAAAAACCACTGGCAGGAATTGAAACAAATCAAAAGATGCTCAGTATTATGTCATCAGTATATCCTTGGTCATATCCGTCTATGAGACAAGAAACAATGGTGTGCAGGCTAAGGAATGGACATAAAAGACTTATTCATGGGTTCTAGATGTCGGGTGAAAATCCTCCATTTTGCAGTGACTGTATTGTGCCCTTGACTGAGAGACATTTGCTGGTCGATTTCCCCAGTCTTTGGAATCTAAAACGTACGTTTCTCTCTTGGGGGCGTGGCAGAGAAGGACACTTTATCCTCGCTACAGTTTTCGGTGAGGATTGGAATATGGAGCATTTATGTATATTTGATAAGGAGGCAGGCCTCCTCAACAAATTTTAAAGTTTACATACAGTATGTGTATATGAATAGATATTATATTTAAATAGATGATTAAAGATACATATTTATAGTTTTCATTATTTGTCATATGAACTTTTAAATGTATTTGTTTGTTTATACGATAGTTTCATATTTTGATGTATTACGGTGTCGATAACCTAGATATCGCGATGCCAGTTTTATTAGCCATGATCACTCAGTACATCACAGATATGTATGTCAAGTATTTGATTACAGTTAAGAAACAAAATGTCACTTGGCTTAAAATCTTTATATAAAACTTCGAAGGGTAAAGGAAACAGATGAAGAACAATGTTAAAGTCTGTTTTGAAAAAGGAACATCGTCAGTTCTATCCAGTGTTGACCGACTCCCTGAAAGATCAACTAGCATTGAGCACATGGAAGAAGAAGACCTCTTAAATGTTAGAAGATAAAAGGACTATGGAAGCACAGAGGATCACCTCTAAATTGCTGGAAAATCAAAGCGACCGGGGAGCATAGGCAGTCCTTTATTTCTTCGAGGATCAAAGAGATATCTACAACCACAGAGGGAGTCCCTTCGAATATTTACGGGCATAGGGGGAGGGGGACCTCTTAATTGCTGGAAACCTAAGCTATGGAAAAATAGCCAGGAAACCCTCCTGAGTGTTGGAAGTACAAAGGAAGATCTGGATAGGAAGACAAAACCAATATTTATATGCCGAAGGGTATAAAGCCGTTGGCGAGGTGCATGTCAAATTTTGAAATCGGTCATTTCAATAATGCGATGGCCGTGAGGGTTGAAGGGAAGCCCCTGTTAAAGATAACAAGGAAGGAGTTTACTTAACACTTCGAGGAACAATGGAAATATGACTGATAATAGGGAACAAGTATTACGTCACGCGGACGAATGAAGCTAATACAACACCAAGCACCATCCTTCTTGCGACCTACAGACATGCATGACACTTAGCAGCTATCTCTCTAATCTTGAAATATTAAATGAAATGAAAGACAGAATTTAAGAAATGGAAAGCGTTACACGGAAATACTAGGATTTTAAAAATGGAAAAACAAGAACGATGTGCGGTTGGAAAAAGTATGGTATATTAATTTACATTTCGCCCCAGAAAAAGGAGGCATTATTCGGTCTATCAAGAGTGCTAATGCTGATTATAGTGGATAGTTCTTTTTATAATTTATTAAAACAAAGTTTTTGGAGTATCCTGTTATATATAAAAAAGAAAAAAAAAAGACCAGTAACCGACAAATCACTGTCGTTGATATACGTCACATGTATTTTATCTATTTTTTCATATTGCACGTGCGTCTGTGTGCTTATATGTATGGCTTCATTCCTTCCTTATTTTTTCGGTATAAGGAAAAGCATTATTTCAGACAGCAGATATCCTGCAAAAAAAAGATGACTTAGACAAATGAACTCTGGGAGGCCGGAGTTTGTCAAGCTACCAGTCATTTCACGCATGTGTCCACAATGAGGCCTTTTATTTTATTTTTTTTTTCCGAAGGGGCGTAGGGAGGAAGGGTGTGCGGATGGAGTGGGAGGGGTGGGGGAAGGTTGATTGATTGGGCAACATCCTTTAAGTGCTTAACATGCGGTTAAGAGCAGTTTATTAGCATAGGGATCTCATTTGTCAGGGGAGGATAGAAGGGAGGGCTTTATATTCCGTTGCCCGAGAGGTCATATTTCACTGACTTTGGCGTTACTTGCCAATTTTGGAATGGCTCCGTAGGTACGATCCTACATCAGGAATCAATAGAGGAACTTCCTCTCTCTCTCTCTCTCTCTCTCTCTCTCTCTCTCTCTCTCTTATCTCTCTCTCTCTCTCTCTCTCTCTCTCTGTTCGTCTGCCTATCCGTCAGTGTCATTTATTTGTTGTCATTCCTCTAGCAGATGAAAAGCGAAGGTTATTGGGACGTTATAGCAAAGAGCTGTGTTGTGAATATTTACATGGTATGACTGTCAAGTATTCTGAGTAAATAGTATTTTCTTGTTGTGTTTCATCTCATTATCAGTGCCAGTAGTCATTACCGCTGACACACTGCAGATTAATGTATTATCTGCGAGTCGAAGGTCTGACTAATATATAGAGTCCATTTCAACGTTGAAATCTAATAATCCGCACCATGAGCATTAGAAAACCCATCATTGAATTCATCATCATTATTATTAGCATAATTTCAAGTATTAGGAACGTTTATTGTCATCATTCTGATGTTCATCGTGGTAACGGAGATGAGTAACTATATTGTATTTAACAAATACTAGAAAAATTCGTATTTAAATTTATGTTGAACTTTCATAAGAAAAAAACCTTTAAGATTTGAGGTTTTCCTTGGGATTTAAATGTTTTCTAGGAATGACGTCTAATCGTGTGAAATTCAGGTTCTGTATTTACAGTCGACTTCATCCCATCTCCACCATGAGATGGAGTTGCTAAGCTCTCTCTCTCTCTCTCTCTCTCTCTCTCTCTCTCTCTCTCTCTCTCTCTCTCTCTCTCGTAATATCTGTAATTTTTAGCCGTTCATAATGCAAAGTCCGAAAGTTGATACAGAGTTTATGTATTTTTTATTCTTTAAATTATTTACCAGTATCTCCGAGACTCCATTAAAATTAATAAAAGAAACCTTATTAAATTATCAATATTTTTAATTGCTTCCCTGCAGGAAATCTACTTTTTTTCCATTGAATGTATATTTTAAGATTGTGTGATATGACGACATTCAACCAGAATATAAGTCATTTCAGTTATTCGTTGAATTTATTATGAACGCCGTTGAGCGTCATTTATAGTTCCAATTAGGTCTGTATAGATTTTTCTCTATATTGAATTTTTTCAGATTTTTTACCTTTCAATTTTCATCTTTTCCTTCGAAAACTTCCCGCTCGTTTTGGCAAATACGCCAATATGTATTCCAGAGTTTAGGGTCTCGCAAAAATAGTAATATATGTAGATGGAATTTCATGTTTTTTTCTTCAAGAAGGATTATAACCATCCTGTCTTGTGGTTTGAATTTCATATACTGCAAAGTAAGGGCTCATACGCAGTAGCTAGTTGAAGGAACGATTTATATATATATATATATATATATATATATATATATATATATTATATATATATATATATATATATATATATATATATATAAAGTAGATAGGTGGAAATATTCTCATGAGTTGGGGGTGAAAACGTGACAGTTTCATTCAGTAATTTAAAAGGCGGGTGCCAAATTTAAAACAATATAAAAAAAATTAGAGATTATATACTAGTAATATTGAGAGCTGAAGAGACGGTAATCTGAGCACTGTTCAAGGAGTTTTTGATAACCTGGATTATTATACAGGTTGTAAATGGAACGTAGGAACTTCAGGAATTAATGAATCGGTAGTATTTTTGAGGATTGGAATGAGAAAATTTTTTGAAGTGTTTCATATGTTCGAGTAATCTCTTATCTTTCAAGATTGAAGGATAAGAATGTTTTCATTGGGAGAATGCCGGAGTAGGAAGTCATCAGATAAAGTAAAGGATTAGTCATTTGAAAAACCGGAAGTTATTTCAAGAATGTGCCCGAGGCGTCAGGATAGTCACTTAAGGAATTCGATGTTGGTTAGTTATTATGGAGAGGACTTTCTTGGAAAATGAGGATTAGGAAATAAAAATCCAAGGAATAAAGGGCGGAAGTTTGTAATTTGACGGAGGGATGAGAAGCAGTCCTTCCCAGAAATAGGGGTAAGCATTACGAAAAATGATTTGATACAGCAGTGGCCATTTGGGGTAAAAGTTTGAAAACAGGAGGAGGCAACTGAATTCTAATAAGTAAGCGAGTGTGATTGTTAGGAAGCACTCAGTTTTGTTCACTTTATCAGAGATGGACCCTGAAAACTCTGGCGGCCTTTATCAGTCGTTGAGATAAGACCTAATGAGATAAAGTTTTGATAAGTGATTATGAAAGCTACCATAACGTGGTACAGAACAAATATTTGTGTACCATTACTGTTTGACCCACATATTGATGGTGGAAAGTACCTGTTTTAAGTTTTTTTTTATGGGAGGGGGTGGGGGGACGATGGGAGAGAGTTGTCCATGGAGAATTTGTGAGGATTAGTGGTCCCTAACCTAATATAATGAACCACCATAGGGTACCCTCTCTTAACTATTACACCTGTCAAACCTAACTACTCTGAATTTCCTTTCTAGCGCTGAATGACCTCATAGGTTCCAGTGCTTGGCCTTTAGACCTAAACTCTATATTCCATTCCGATAACGCATGAATAATATTTAGGAGACAAAACTAGGAATCTGGAGTCCTTGCCCGCCATGTGGCCTCAGCCGCAGTTTGGTGTCAACAGTATCACTTAATTTAGGCTTCTTGAAGAGCAAAGGTCCTTGCTGGTACATCCCTGCATAGTATTTGCTCCATCTCCATCTCATGATTACCACTAATGGGAACTGAGGTTTCAGGAAACTAGCCTGCGTAAACTGACATGCTCAAGTACGTAGAAATGATAGACATTGTTCCCAGGGGTCGATGGTCAGTTTTGTATTTAATGTCAGTTTAAGGGTAATATGTCTCTTAAGTATAAAATGATTTTCCCCCTTCGATTATTTTGTAGATCCATCACGTTAAGGCTTATAACTTGAAGTCCATTGTACTTTGCATAGTGTATTTTAAAATATTTCAACGTGTAAAGTTTTGTCATACATCCTCACAACAAATGCGGAGAATTGTACCCTAATAAACAAAAATAAATGTTTGGTATATCTTCTCTGTTGACACTAGCATCAAAAGATAAGCCCTCATCGTTGGAAAGATAACAAAATCTATGAGATGAAGTGGCAGAGGCCATTCATAGAAAGTGAGATAACAATTTCAAGGAGAGAGAGAGAGAGAGAGAGAGAGTTTTCTAACTAGATTTACATCTTTTGTATGGAACAAGTTTTATTTTCATTCATCTGTCGCGATGAACGTTTTTGTTTGATTTTTCGTGTAAAATTTTCAGCAGAATACTTTTCCTGCGAAGCTAAGTGACTGAAATCGTAATCAGGACAAACAGTTTAAAATGGTCGATCCCTAATTGCCCAATTGATATACAGCTGAATTAAGCTATGATTTGTGCCATTTGGCATATATTGGAGTCGCGCTAATGAGCCATTTAGCCCTAATTACCTCTGTAGAAGAAGAGCAGAAACTATGAGATAATTAGCGCAGAGTTTTCTGACTTTGGGCCAATCAACTTAACAGCCTTGATGATGATAATAAGCCCATTTATTATTACCGTCTTTTAAGGTTCGAAATATAGTGCTTCTTTTCGTTCGACGCGAATAATGGTTGCAGTGGAATTAAATTATTTTTATGTATTTATAAATTATATCTTAATTATGTCTATAATGAAAATATGCCGTAATATTGATGAACTTAAGGTGAATATCGAAAATTGATGGGTTTTTTTACGTTAACGTCAGTTTGTTCTTAATCTCCATCAACAGTCAAACACTTTTTATTCTCTTCTTCACATCACTTCATATTGAGGTGTAAGATATTTCTATTCAAACTAACTTGTGTGTTTGTGTGTGTATATATATATGTGTATATATATATATATATATATATATATATATATATATATATATATATATACTATATATATATATATATGTATATATATATATATATTATATATATAATATAATATTATGTTAATAATATATATATTATATTTATATATTTTATATTAATTTATGTATGTATTAGTTTCTACCCAGTTTCGATGTATATCTCTCGTTGAAAGTTATTTTGAGAAATCTTTCAAGTCATTTCACCTTGAAGGCACAAAGGTTTTACATTCCTAGGAAAATGAGTTTATAAATGGCGTGCATAGGATGTGAATATTTTAGCTCTTATGTGGTAAGAAGCACTGGACAGCAGGAACCAGTTGATCGCCTTCATAGCACTGGAATGGGATTAAAAAAGGTTTGGAAACTATTCATCATTTAAGTGTTCATACGTTTGAACATTTTGTAACTGGATATATACTAACATATGATCCTATGATCTCGCCATGATTAGTCCGTTGTTCTGAGACGTGCAACATTCCACGCGAAGCTTCGAGATGTCTATATGTCCTTAAGCCAAAGTATCCACATTAATATTCCTTTTATATCTCTCAGAATGTTCTGGTCCTTATCTCAGGCAATCATCTTTATGCGAAGCATTTGTGCTCTGTGGAGCACTTCCTGTTGACGACTGTTTGATCTATGGGTGTTGATGAGACACATTTTTCAACCACTTGTTGTGAGTCAAGGGCTGTCCTTAAAAAGCCCTTTGTTCGAGTGGGGACAATTGTGGAAGGTATATGTGAATAGTTCTGTTATGTCTTCATCATTATTCTCTCTCTCTCTCTCTCTCTCTGCAGTAATTGCAGCACACAGTTGTCGAGGGATGCTGGTGTTCGATTGCAGGGCTGGGCGAAACAGATCAGAGTATTTCTGTTGACTCAAACACAGAATTAGGTACCGTGTTGTTGTTAGACTGTCGTTCGTCCTAGATGGGTGTGGAGAGTGGGAGAGGGAAATAATTGCCATGAGTGATCCGTGCTCTGTCAAAAGGTAGGATATCGCTTGTAAGAGGAGGAGAGCATCGACAACATAATCCTCACCTCACAGAGAGGTAAAACCACACAGCAAATGGGCAAAAACAATCCGAATATCACAATTTATGCTATATTACCTTTTCTGTTTACTCTCAGCATTGGTTAGTATGAGGTCTAGAATTCCCCGAAATTGCTCGAGATCGAATTCACGCGAACAACTGATTGGCTTATCCTCTCATAACCTGGAAGCCTTCAATTTACCATTTTCCAAATCTCCATATAGTCGAACTTCCAACTCCCGGGCTGAGTCCGGGAGCTTGCTGCAGTGATAAAGTGATCCTTGAGGCCAGTCGGTGTGCTTACCTATTTTATATTCGGGTAAGCAACGATACCGCCCCTTTGTTTAACGTTTAAACCTCCTTTTGCTTTTACAAGCAGCCCGCGCTCCTGAGGGACTCTCGCCCGGAGCGGCAAATTCGAAAGGCGAGCTTCTGTTTGCTCTGCTCCCTTGCCAGGTGTTTGTCCAAGGGCCTAAGCAAGCATAACCCATGCCTATGTATATTTTCCTCTCTCTCTTCTCTCTCTCTCTCTCTCTCTCTCTCTCTCTCTGTAGCGCTATATGGTACGAACGGTGTTCGATCCCAGCCGAGCACGAGGAAACGATCGACTTTGGCAGTTGCCAAGAAAATCCTGTATGCTGCTGCGTCTGTTTATACATATCCAGTGAATTATATATACCTGGCTGTTTGGCGAGTGTTATGGGTCGTAAATGTCGTGGAAAGAGACAGCGCATTAAGGTGACAGACGTGATAGATCAGAGCTACATTTGAAGTATACTACGTTATTATCATATCATAATAAAAGATGAGAGGACCTCAAGTAAGTAATACTTTCGCATCGGCGCTTAAACTTCATAAAAGATCTCTCTCTCTCTCTCTCTCATCGCTCTTCTCTCTCTCTCCTTCTCTCTCTCTCTCTCTCTCTCTCTAGATATATTATATATAATATATATATATAATATATATATATATATAATATATATTATATATATATATATATATATAATTAAGATATATATAAGGCCTAAGCCGATGTTACTTCATTTTTAATTTTAGAAGAGGAATGAATGAATATATATATATATTCATTCATTCCTCTTCTAAAATTAAAAATGAAGTAACATTGGCTTAGGCCTTATATATATATATATATATATATATATATATATATATATATATATATATATATATATATATATATGTAGTATGTATGTATGTATGTATGTATGTATATAATTTTATATATTTTTTGTTGACATTTTACGTTGATTCCGACGACAGATAAAAAATTCCTAAATTTTTCTTCCTTGACATTTCAAGCGTATTTCTCAATATCTTCCACACTACCCATAACCTATATCTTACTATTCTTAGTCTGCATATATATATATATATATATATATATATATATATATATATATATATATACATGTAACTGAGTTAAATGATCTTCCTTCGTCTCCAGATAGCCCTTTCCCAGTTATCTTCATTTCCAAGTGATGTGTTCGAAGCTATGAGCAGAAGTGATTCATGTCGAGTTAGGCTGTATGACTGGCCGCCCCAACGCACGTTGATATCTGCCCGCTCAGGTGTGAAAATGCCCGGGATACTCGGTTTGACTGGAGCTGAGGAGGAGGGGGAGGAGGAGGAGGAGGTACACGTTCAGTTGAAAGGAGAATAGTACTACTACATTTCCCCTTTTGTAAAAAAGAAGGACTCTCGGCTTTTCTCACTCTGCTGTGGGCAAAGTTTTGCGTTAGCATTTCGCTCTGGCTATCGGGTTTTATCTTTCCCTACTTGCATAATCCGTCAAGACGAGAGGGAATTCATTTTTTGTTAGTGAAATTTAATGGATACACGAATCCTTGTCCATTTGCAGGTAAAATAAATAACATCTTTGAACATAGAGTACGCGTGCTATCTCTTGTTAAGTTAGTCCTCATATTCATTCTGAATACCCAGAAGCTACAAATGAGTAATCAAAGTCGTCTTTATCCGTAACTGAGTCTTCCTGCATTAATTCCGAGGTACTGGCTAGCGATTTGCGTGAATATAAAAGAAAAGATTATCTTCTATTGGGAACAAATAAACGGAACCTAAATCAAGTAAAAGTTGCTGATGACTGAACCTTAAATGACATTTGACCACGCCCCCCTTCAGTTCATTTCCTCACTTCATTTTAAGCAAAGTGAAGGGCTGAGTTAAAGTTTATTATTGTGATTACACACTGAATACTATTCTGAGATTTCATCAAGGATTACTGCTGCTTGTATGTGGAGCGTACTTCCTGTTACGTCTGTCACCATGAAAACGCACGAGAACGTAATGGAAGCAAGTAAATGAATACACAGGTATTAGGAGACGAGAGATATTCCGTGTCGTTATCAGTCCCAGCTGAACGCTGCTCTTATCGAAGCCTCTCTCAGATCCTATCTGAATGGCAGAGGTAGGATTTATATCTCCCTTCCAATCCTCTTCCCCTTCCCCCCTCCCCTCACATTTCCTGCGATCATAAAAAACATATGAAGGAGAGAAAAGTCTGATTGATTCTCTTTCCAGGGCTTGAAGTGACGTGCCTCGGATCTAGTTGTTTTGATAGATGGGGGTGGGGGACCAAGCAGCATCAATTGAATTTGTTTTTAACTTTTTTTTTTTATCTATAACTTTCCAGTTACTTTTTATTAGCGCTTAATTTGGTGAGAGATTGATTTTTTACTGGTGTCATCTGCCATGAGGATTAAAAAGTCAGAGTGACAACTGAATGAATTTTTTTACACATTTTTGTCATTTACTAGATATACATAACGTACACTGTAGTTTCTGAAGGCGGCATTGTTTTCGAACTCACTTTGTTCTCTAATTTCTTTTCTCTTTTTGCCATTTAATTGCTTTGACTTACAAGAATGTAATAGATTTATAGACTGGATTACAAGAATATAATAGATTTATAGACTGGATTACAAGAATGTAATAGATTTATAGACTGGATTACAAGAATGTAATAGATTTATAGACTTGATTACAAGAATGTAATAGATTTATAGACTTAATTACAAGAATGTAATAGATTTATAGACTTGGATTACAAAATGTAATAGATAATAGACTTTGGATCAAGAAGTACTAAATTTATAGAGATTACAAGAATGTAATAGATTTATAGACTGGATTACAAGAATGTAATAGATGTATAGACTGGATTGCAAGAATGTAATAGATGTATAGACTGGATTCCATGAAGTTTTCACTGAAAATCAGCCAGAATCTTGGAGCTAATGTTTTTCCTTGTTCGGAAAGAATTCAATAACTATATGTATATATATGTATGTATATATATATAATATATATATATATATATATATATATGTATATATATATAGGTATGTATATATACATACATTCATATACACACACATATGTATATATAGTTATATACTATATATATATCCTATATATATATGTATTATTCTATTAATTAATCTATATATATATATATATGTTAATTATATATATATATACATACATACATACTACATATAACATACATACATACATCCATACATACATTACATACATACCCACATACATACATATACATAGTTATTGAATTCTTTCCGAAGAAGGGCAAGCACCACAAGGAAAAAACATTAGCTCCAAGATTCTGGCTGATTTTCAGTGAAACTTTATGGCCATCCCATCTTATTTTTTACCATTCTATTAACATTCAGTGAAACTTTATGGAATCCAGTCTATACATCTATTTACATTCTTGTAATCCCAGTCTATAATCATTAAACTATTACATTCTTGTAATCAAGTCTATAAATCTATTACATTCTTGTAATCAAGTTCTGTAAATCTATACATTCTGTATTCAGTTCTATACATTCTGTTACATTTCTGTCAATCCAATCTATAACTCTATTACTTGTTTCTAATCCATCGTCTACAAATTTATTACATTCTGGTAATCCAATCTATAATCTATTACATTCTTCTATTCCAGTCTATAAATCTATTACATTCTTGTAATTAAGTCTATAAATCTATTAATTCTTGTAATCAAGTATATAATCTATTACATTCTTGTAATCAAGTCTATAAATCTATTAACATTCTTGTAATCAAGTCTTATATATTAAGTTAATTTGATAAATTTTATTAATTAAAATCTATAATATTCCTTGTAAATCCAGTTCTATAGAAATCTATTTACCATTCCTCGTAATCCAGTCTAATAAATCTATTAACCAGTCTAGTAATCCAGTCTATACATCTTATTACATTCTTGTAATCTCCAGGCCTATACAGCTATTACCAATTCTTGTAATCCAGTCTATAAATTCGATTACATTCTTGTAATCCAATCTATAAATCTATTTACATTCTTGTAATACCAGTCTTAAAACTATTACATTCTTGTAAAATTAAGTCTATTAATAAATCCTATTTACATTCTTGTAAATCAAGTCTATAAAATCTATTACATTCTTTGTTAATTAAAGTCTATAAAATCTAAATTACAATTCTTGTAATCAAGTCATAAAATCTATTTACATTCTTAGTAATCCAGTCTTATGAATGCCCATTACATCTTGTAATCTAGTTCATAAATAAATATTTACATTCTCGTAATCCAGTCTATAAAATCTATTTACATTCTTGTAATTAAAATATATATATATATAATTATATTACTATATATCTATATATATATATATAAATCAAGTCTATAAATCTATTGCAGTCTTGTAATATATATATATATTATATATATATATATATATATATATATATATAATATGTGTGTGTATGTGTGTGTGTATGTATATAGATATATATATATATATATATATATATATATATATATATATATATATATATATATATTATATACTAAGCCAAATCAAGGCTCTTCAATATCCTATGTTGATTTTTGCAACTGGATATCTTTACAAAAAAACTATTAGCAAGCTATTATTATTATTGTTAATAAGCACAGTAACTTGAGAAATGGGTCTTGGGTTCGATCACAACGTTAGGTAGAAATTTACTGCTATTATATGTTGATTTTTTGCCTCAGGATATATGTGACAAATTAACCTTCGTGTTTTCTGTATACATTTTTTATGAGGATAGTAGCGTCCATCATGATAATCATTGATCTAAATATAGTGAGGCATTTACAGAGGTTTCCATCAGTCTGGTGGAAAGTCGAAATAGGTCGGTCATAAATCGATTTTTTTTTCTTTTTAGATCCGGAACCAAATCTGGACCCAAATTAATTCCCGAAATGTGAATCTCATAAAATCCTTTTGTCAATCGCACCACTGGTTCCTCTTGTGATTATAGTCGAGTTAATAAAATCGTTTCAATACTGTATCTTAATTTGAAATGAGTTTCAGAAGTTTTAACAATTTGTAAAGAGTTATTTTGTATAGGATTTAACTATATCTTCAAAAGACTATTGTAAGCTTTAAAGGAATTCAATGTAATCTCTGACGATATGTATTGTTCATAATAAAAAGTAAACAAGGACTGAGAAAAATATCCATGAGACGGGGGAAAAAATTCACAGAATATAAAATGAGCGAATATATATATATATATATAATATATATATATATACTATCTATATATATATATATATATATATATATATATATATAAAAGCTGATGCTAACACTTGGAAGGTGGCTTCTTCAGATAAGTGATATGCTTGGAAACGAGCTCCCCGAATTATCATATAGATGGTCTGGGGTCATCATAGTCAGTTTGGAAAATTCAGGCTCTTTGTTTGTATATCAGGAAGTGCTTTTAGGATACCTTAGAAATGAATCTGTGTCTCTCTCCATCTTCCCGTGAATTTTATGTATGTGTGTGTATATATGTGTATAGATATGTGTTGACAATATTTTACGTATCTCACATTTTTTCTAGGTATGTAGGTGCTGCGTGCGTTTTTGCATTCAACATATCCGCTCTCATGTTTAATACAGCCTCATTGGCTATTTCCCTTTCCTTCGTATACATCCTGAGGCCCTTTCCTAATGGCTGTTCGCAGCTGAAAGGAAGAGATAGCCTGGCCATCCTTTTGAGGTTCCGCATAAGTTATTCAAATCCTAACTGGAATAAATCTCTGGTCGTCGTAACTTCGGGGCAAAAGAGGAGTCAGGGCGAGCAACTGACAGAGAGAGAGAGAGAGAGAGAGAGAGAGAGAGAGAGAGAGAGAGAGATGTCAGTACGATTTTTGGTATTACAGATATATATATATATATATATATATATATATATATATATATATATATATATATATATATATATATATATATATATATCTGTGTGTGTGTGAGAGAGAGAGAGAGAGTGTGTGTGTGTGTTATAGACTGTTCCTCGTGTATCTGGCATCCAAAATGAAAGCAAAATTTTAGAGACTTAGAACAAAAAGAAATTGTTGACGTGCGTAATAGAAAATAGATAAGTTTGAAGAGTTGTATGTGTGTGTGTATCTTTTATTCTATAAAAAATCCCCATCTTCCATCGAACAGAAACAATTCCAGAGGTAATGAAGTTCTAAATTAAATGCACCTTGGCACTTTGCCTGTCGAGAACCTTCCAGAGAAGGGAAACAGTTTCGATAGAAACTCTCCCAAGTATTTTTTCGCTCGTCATTAACAAAGCAATCAAGGAAGCATTGTGGCCTGTTTCATGGCCTCAAGGCTCTTATAAGGCCTCATTAAGTCCTATTGTCGTAGTCTTCTTCCTTCAGATAGTAGTCTCAACAAATTACTGATTCCAGTTAAGATTGCATAGTCGGAGGTCGTCTCCTTGAACTTAATCTTCCGCTTATTTTCTCTCCTCCTCCTCCTCCTCCTCCCTCCTTCCTCCTCCTCCTCCTCCTCCTCCTCCTCCTCCTCAACTCTCAGATCCTTCTCGACTTCTTTATTTCCTCTTTCAAAGACTTTTTGTGACCTGCACCTCTGATGGGGTATTTAATATCGTAAAAAAAAATAAATAAAAAATAAGCGATAAAGCAGACCAAATCCTCCTACACTTATTTCATTTTTCCTTACAGTATTCTGTGACCTGAGGGGAAGCTTTGAGTAGGTATACTGGAAAAAAAAAGAAAAAAAGAAAGGACCAGATAGACGTGTGGGAGCGATACTTTGTATGAGCAATTGGATGATACAATCAGTGTGACGCTCAGGTTGCAACTGCGAGATGGGTTATCAGTAGATGATGAATGGACTCTGCACAAACGCGAATATTGAAGTGGGAAAACAAGCTCTGTGGGAGTTATTGATTGTGCGAAGGACGGATTGCCAGGCTCGGTGCGTTCGCTAGAGAAGGATGTTGGGCGACGGACGGACGGATGGGTTTTATATGTATGATATGACTTTGTCCGTTGTCCGGCATGTTGACTTCCGTTTGAAGATACGCCATGCATGCTGAATGTTTTTTTGATGTGTCTTTTGTTTGAACGTACGATAGCACCACAAAATATGATTCAGAATGGTTTCCTCGGTTAGCTTTTTGTGTGCTTCATATGTGTCCCTTTTTCTTTGTCATAATGCCTTGCGGGTTGCGTTTTATCAGGGGTGTTAAATGCGTCTGTAAGAATATGCAAGTAAGACAATTCTCTACCCTGTATACCTATACATACATATATGTGTGTGCGTGTTTCTGGATACGTGTGGGCTCATGAGAAATGTGCCAGGTCCTCTCACCTCCCCCGTAATGAAAGTGAAGAGCGTTGTATCGTAACATACTTATAACACATGATTATTATGTTATTTCTACACCCATCTTCAGTGAACCAATGATGGAATTACAATGTTCTTCGTAGATCGTGTGAGGAGAATTGCACCAAAAGGCATGGCCAGTTATAGAATATTTTCGTCGGATAGATCATCTCTTTCCTCACTGAGCTACTGGTGGTCTTGCGAGGCCTGAGAAGGCATTCATTGCAGGATATCCTTTCAATGTTCTGTGGTGCCGGCACTGGTGCCAACGGTTCTTTATGGAAAGGGCAGCAGTAAGTATTGGTCTGGGATGAGAAGAAGAATATTTCATTATTTTTATGCAGAGATGTATGGACTTGTTTATAAAAGGCCTGTATTAGGCATACTTGGGGCCTGTCGGGTTTGGTATCAAGAATCTCTACTCTCAGTATTAATGTAGGCAATAGATTTATGTACCCCCATTCTGTAAGTAGCAAAACAAATTTTTGGAGAAGTGGGAGATTGTCATGCCCTTGTAAGACTGAAGGTTTTCATCCTATTGGTAATTTAGCTGGTATTCCACCTCTTGAAGCTAACAAGATTGCCATGTTGTTTTTAAGGATGTCGCCTTTATGGGAATATTTGTAATAATGAACAGAAACAATTTGGTCATATCCTCTTCAGGTGATACAAGGATCATCAAGACATTAAATTCTTCAAAAGAGTTTGACATTGATAAAGGAGTTAGAATGCTCTATTGGGTGGGGGGAACTTTTCTAAGACAAAGGAGTCAGAATGCTCTATTGGGAGGAGGAAACTTTTCTATGACAAAGGAGTCAGAATGCTCTATTGGGAGGAGGGAACTTTTCTATGACAAAAGTGTCAGAATGCTCTATTGGGAGGAGGAAACTTTTCTATGACAAAGGAGTCAGAATACTCTATTGGGAGGAGGGAACTTTTATATGACAAAGGAGTCAGAATGCTTTATTGTGAATGGGAAACTTTTCTGTGATAAAGGGGTCAGAATGCTTTATTGGGAAGAGGAAATTTTTCTATGACAAAGGAGTCAGAATGCTTTATTGTGAATGGGAAACTTTTCTATGACAAAGGAGTCAGAATGCTCTATTGGGAGGAGGAAACTTTTCTATGACAAAGGAGTCAGAATGCTCTATTGGGAGGAGGGAACTTTTCTGTGACAAAGGAGTCCGAATGCTTTATTGTGAATTGGAAACTTTTCTATGACAAAGGAGTCAGAATGCTCTATTGGGAGGAGGAAACTTTTTTATGACAAAGGAGTCAGAATGCTTTATTGTGAATGGGAAACTTTTCTATGATAAAGGAGTCATAATGCTCTATTGGGAGGAGAAAACTTTTCATGGCAAAGGATTCAGAATGCTCTATTGGGAGGAGGAAACTTTTCTATGACAAAGGAGTCAGGATGCTCTATTGGGAGGAGGGAACTTTTCTATGACAAAGGAGTCAGAATGCTCTATTGGGAGGTGGAAACTTTTCTATGACAAAGGAGTCGTAATGCTCTATTGGGAGGAGGAAACTTTTCTATGACAAAGGAGTCAGAATGCTTTATTGGGAGGAGGAAACTTTTCTATGACACAGGAGTCTGGATGCTTTATTGTGAACGGGAAATTTTTCTATGACAGGATTCAGAATGCTTTATCGGAATGGGAAACTTTTTTATGACAGAGGAGATCATAATGCTCTATTGGGAGGAGGAAACTTTCTTAATGACAAGGAGTCAGAATCTCCTATTGGAGGGAGGAAACTTTTCTATGGACACAGGGAGTCAGAAATCTTATTTGTGAACGGGAAAGTTTTCTATGACAAGGAGTCCAGAATGATTTATTTGAATGGGGAACTTTTCTATGACATAGGATCAGAATGCTCTATTTTTTGGGAGGAGAACTTTTCTACGACAAAGGAGTCCCAAATGGCTCTATTGTGGGGGGGGACTTTCTTGACAAAGGAGTCGAATGGGCTTAATTGTGATGGGAAACTTTCTATTTTGACATAATGAGTCAGATGCTTTTGTTGCGAGGAGGATCTTTTCTAACAAAGGAAAGTCGGAATGTCTATTGGGAGAGGGAACTTTTTCTTATGACAAAGGAGATTAGGAATGCTTGGGTTATTGTGAATGGAAAACTTTTCTTTTTTATGAAAAAGGAGTCAGAATTCTCTATTGGGAGGAGCGAAACTTTTTCTATGGACAACGTGAGTCAGAATGCCTTATGTGAAATCGGGAAAAGTTTTCTAGACACAGGGGAGTCAGAATGATTATTGTGAATGGGAACTTTCTCTGACATAGGAGCAGAATGCTCTATTGGGAGGAGGAAACTTTTCTACGACAAAGGAGTCAGAATGCTCTATTGGGGGGGGGGGGGAACTTTTCTATGCAAAACAAAAAGTCAGAATGCTTAATTGTGAATGGGAAACTTTTCTATGACAAATGAGTCAGAATGCTTTGTTGCGAGGAGGAATCTTTTCTATGACAAAGGAGTCAGAATGTTCTATTGGGAGGAGGGAACTTTTCTATGACAAAGGAGTAGGAATGCTTTATTGTGAATGGAAAACTTTTCTATGACAAAGGAGTCAGGATGCTTTATTTGGAATGGGAAAGTTTTTTGTGACAAAGGAGTTAGAATGCTTTATTGTGAATGAGAAACTTTTCTGTGACAAAGGAGTTATTTAATGCTTTATTGGAATGGGAAAGTTTTTCTATGACAAAGGATCAGAATGCTTTTATTTTGAATGGGAAACTTTTTCTATGAAAAAAAGGATCAGATGGTTTTATTGTGAATGGGGAAACTTTTCATGACTAAGGAGTCAGAATGCTCTAATTTGTTGAGGAGGAATTTTTTATATGACAAAGAGAATGAGAATGCATTTATGAGAGGGATCTTTTCTATGACAAAGAAGTCAGAATGCTTTTTTGTGAATGGGAAACTTTTCTATGACAAAGGAGTCAGAATGCTTTATTGTGAATGGGAAACTTTTCTATGACAAAGGAGTCAGAATGCTCTATTGGGAGGAAGGAACTCTTCTATGACAAAGGAGTCAGAATGCTCTATTGGGAGGAGGGAACTTTTCTATGACAAAGGAGTCAGAATGCTTTGTTGGGAGTGGGAAGCTTCTATGACAAAGGAGTCAGAAAGCACTATTGAGAGGGGGGGGACTTTTTTATGACAAAGGAGTCAGAATGCTTTATTGTGAATGGGAAGCTTTTCTATGATAAAGGAGTCAGAATGCTCTATTGGGAGGAGGAAACTTTTCTATGACAAAGGAGTCAGAATGCTTTATTGGGAATGGGAAACTTTTCTATGACAAAGGAGTCAGAATGCTTTATTGGGAGGAGGAATCTTTTGTATGACAAAGGAGTCAGGATGCTCTATTGGGAGGAGGGAACTTTTCTATGACAAAGGAGTCAGAATGCTTTATTATGAATGTGAAACATTTCTATGACAAAGGAGTCAGAATGCTTTATTGGGAGAAGGAAACTTTTCTATGACAAAGGAGTCAGAATGCTCTATTGGGAGGAGGAAACTTTTCTATAACAAAGGAGTCAGAATGCTTTATTATGAATGGGAAACTTTTCTATAACAAAGGAGTCTGAATGCTTTATCGGGAATGGGAAACTTTTCTATTACCAAGGAGTCAGAATGCTCTATTGGGAGGAGGAAACTTTTCTATGACAAAGGAGTCAGAATGCTTTATTATGAATGGGAAACTTTTCTATGGCAAAGGAGTCAGAATGGTTTATTGTGAATGGGAAATTTTTACTATGACAAAGGAGCCAGGATGCTCTATTGGGAGGAGGAAACTTTTCTGTGACAAAGGAGTCAGAATGCTCTATTGGGATGAGGAAATTTTTCTGTGACAAAGGAGTCATAATGCTTTATTGGGAGGAGGAAACCTTTCCTAAAGGACAAAGGATCAGGAATGCTTAATGTTTGAATTGGGTAAACTTTTCATGGACAAAGGAAAGTCAGAATTTGCTTCTATGGGAGAGGAAACTGTCTATGAAAAAGGAGTCAGGAATGCTTAATTGGGAGGTGAACTTCTACGACAAAGGAAAGGCAAATGTAAATTTGGGAGGAGAAACTTTTGTATGACAAAAGGGAGTCAAAGAATGCTCTATGGGAGGAGGAAACTTTCTGTGACAAAGGGAGTCAGAATTGGGCTCTATTGAGAGGATGGAAAACTCTATGACAAAGGAGTCAGGAATGCCCTAGGGAGTATTTTCGAAGAGAAATTTCTATGACAAAGGAAGCGGCGTAATGCTTTATTGGAGGAGGAACTGTTCTTTATGACAAAAGGAGTCAGGGAAAAGCTCTATTGGGAGGAGAAACTTTTCCTATGGACAAAGGATTCATAATGTTCTAGTGGGAAGGTAGGGAACTTTTCTATGACAAAGAAGTCAGAATTGGCTATGTGGAATGGGAAACTCTTCTAGACAAAGGAGGCAAAGAATGATTCATTGGGAGGAGTAACACTTTTCTATGGACAAAGGATTAGATGCTCTATATTTGGAAGGAAGGAAAACTTTATGACAAAGGAGCCAGAATGCTCTATTGGGAGGAATAAACTTTTCTATGACAAGAGAGTCAGAATGCTTTATTGTGAATGGGAAACTTTTCTATGGCAAAGGAGTCAGAATGATTTATTGGGAATGGGAAACTTTTCTATGACAAAGGAGTCAGAATGCTATTATTGGGAGGAGGAAATTTTTCTATGACAAAGGAGTCAGAACGCTTTATTGGGAGGAGGAAACTTTTCTATGACAAAGGAGTCAGAATGCTCTATTGGGAGGAGGAAACTTTTCTATGACAAAGGAGTCAGAATGCTTCATTGGGAGTGGGAAACTTTTCTGTGACAAAGGAGTCAGAATACTCTATCAGGAGATGAAACTTCTATGACAAAGGAGTCAGAATGCTTTATTGTGAATGGGAAACTTTTCTATGACAAAGGAGTCAGAATGCTTTATTGGGAGTGGGAAACTTTTCTATGACAAAGGAGTCAGAATGCTTTATTTTGAATGGGAAAGTTTTCTATGACAAAGGAGTCAGAATGCTTTATTGGGAGTGGGCTTTTAATTCTATGACAAAGGAGTCAGAATTGCTTTATTGGGAGTGGGAAGCTTTTCTATGACAAAGGAGTCAGAATGCTTTATTTTGAATGGAAAGCTTTTCTATGACAAAAGAGTGAATGCTCTATTGGGAGGAGGGAACTTTTCTATGACAAAGGAGTCAGAATGCTCTATTGGGAGGAGGAAACTTTTCTATGACAAAGGAGTCAGAATGCTCTATTGGGAGTGGGAAGCTTTTCTATAACAAAGGAGTCAGAATGCTTTATTGGGAGTGGGAAACTTTTCTATGACAAAGGAGTCAGAATGCTTTATTGGGAGTTGGAAGCTTTTCTATGACAAAGGAGTCAGAATGCTTTATTTTGAATGAAAAGCTTTTCTATGACAAAAGTCAGAATGCTCTATTGGGAGGAGGAAACTTTTCTATGACAAAGGAGTCAGAATGCTCTATTTGGGAGGAGAAACTTTCTTATGACAAAGGAGTCAGATGCTTTATTGGGGAGTGGGAAGCTTTTCTATAACAAAGGAGTCAGAATGCTTTATTTGAATGGGAAACTTTTATATGACAAAAGGAGTCAGAATGCTTTATTGGGAGGAGGAAGCTTTTCTATGACGAAGGAGTCAGAATGCTATATTGGGAATGGGAAACCTTTGTATGACAAAGGAGTCAGAATTCTCTTTTGAGAGGGGGGAACTTTTCTATGATAAAGGAGTCAGAATGCTCTTTTGGGAGGGGGGAACTTTTCTATGACAAAGGAGGCAGAATGCTCTATTGGGAGGGGGAAACTTTTCTATGACAATGGAGGCAGAATGCTTCATTGGGAGGAGGAAACTTTTCTATGACAATGGAGGCAGAATGCTCTATTGTGAATGGGAAACATTTCTATGACAAAGGAGTCAGAATGCTTTATTTTGAGTGGGAAGAGGGAACTTTTCTATGGCAAAGGAGTCAGAATGGTTTATTGTGAATGGGAAATTTTTACTATGACAAAGGAGCCAGGATGATTTATTGGGAATGGGAAACTTTTCTGTGACAAAGGAGTCAGAATGCTCTATTGGGATGAGGAAATTTTTTATGACAAAGGAGTCAGAATGCTCTATGGGGAGGAGGAAACTTTTAAAACTTTTCTATGACAAAGGAGTCAGAATGCATCTATTGGGAGGAGGAAACCTCGTTTTCTATGACAAAGGGAGATGGCAGGAATGCTCTATTGGAGGAGGGGGAGAAACTTTTCTATTATTGACAAAGGAGTTAGAATGCTTTTTTTTTGGGATGAGGAGGAACTTTTCTATGACACCGGAGTAAGAAGTGCTCTATTGGGAGGAGGAAACTTTTCTGTGATAAAGGAGTCAGAATGCTCTATCGTGAATGGGAAACTTTTCTATGACAAAGGAGTCCGAATGCTTTATTGGTAGGCAGAAACTTTTCTATGACAAAGGAGTCAGAATGCTCTATTGGGAGGGGGAAACTTCTCTATGACAAAGGAGTCAGAATGCTTTATTGGGAGGAGGAAACTTTTCTATGATAAAGGAGTCAGAATGATCTATCGTGAATGGGAAACTTTTCTATGACAAAGGAGTCAGAATGCTCTATAGGGAGGAGGATACTATGACAAAGTAGCAAGAATGCTCTTAAATTTGGGAAAGGGGGAACTTCTCTATGGGAACACAGAGTCCAAGAATGCTTTATTGGGAAGAGGAGGGAAAAACTTTTCTATTGGGGGATAAAGGAGTTCAAAGAATGGAGTCTAAATAGTGAATGAAACTTTGCGTAAATGACATAGGAAGTCAAATGCTCTATAGGGAGGAGGATACTTTTTTTATGACAAAGAAGTCAGATTGTTCTATTGGGAGGAGGAAACTTTTCTATGACAAAGGTGTCAGAATGCTCCTATTGGGAGGAGAAACTTTTCTTTGCAACGGGTCAGAATGCTCTATCGTGAATGGGAAACTTTTCTATGACAAACAAGTCCGAATGCTCTATTGGGACGGAAACGTTTCGATGACAAAGGAGTCAGAATGATTTATTGGGAATGGGAAACTTTTCTATGACAAAGGAGTCAGAATGCTCTATTGGGAGGAGGAAACTTTTCTATGACAAAGGAGCAGAATGCTCTATTGGGAGGAGGAAACTTTTCTATGACAAAGGAGTCGTAATGCTCTATTGGGAGGAGGAAACTTTTCTATGACAAAGGAGTCGTAATGCTCTACTTGGGAGGAGGAACTTTTCTATGACAAAGGTTTGCAGAATGCTCTATTGGGAGGAGGAAACTTTTCTATGACAAAGGAGTCAGAATGCTCTATCGGGAGGAGGAAACTTTTCTATGACAAAGGAGTCAGAATGCTCTATTGGGAGTAGGAAACTTTTCTATGACAAAGGAGTCAGAATGCTTTATTGTGAATGGGAAACTTTTCTATGACAAAGGAGTCAGAATGATTTATTGGGAATGGGAAACTTTTCTATGACAAAGGAGTCAGAACGCTTTATTGGGAGGAGGAAACTTTTCTATGACAAAGGAGTCAGAATGCTCTATTGGGAGGGGCGAACTTTTCTATGACAAAGGAGTCAGTGTGCTCTATTGGGAGGAGGAAATTTTACTATTACAAAGGAGTCATAATGCTTTATTGGGAGGAGGAAACTTTTCTATGACAAAGGAGTCGTAATGCTCTATTGGGAGGAGGAAACTTTTCTATGACAAAGGAGTCGTAATGCTCTATTGGGAGGAGGAAACTTTTCTATGACAAAGGTGTCAGAATGCTCTATTGGGAGGAGGAAACTTTTCTATGACAAAGGAGTCAGAATGCTCTATTGGGAGGAGGAAACTTTTTTATGACAAAGGAGTCAGAATGCTCTATTGGGAGGAGGAAACTTTTCTATGACAAAGGAGTCAGAATGCTTCATTGGGAGTGGGAAACTTTTCTGTGACAAAGGTAGTCAGAATGCTTTATTGGGAATGGGAAACTTTTCTATGCCAAAGGAGTCAGAATGCTCTATTGAGAGGGGGGAACTTTTCTATGGACAGAGTCAGAATGCTCTATTGGGAGGGGCGAACTTTTCTATGACCAAAGGAGTCAGTGTGCTCTATTGGGAGGAGGAAACAATTTTACTATTACAAAGGAGTCATAATGCTTTATTGGGAGGAGGAAACTTTTCTATGACAAAGGAGTCAGAATGCTCTATTGGGAGGAGGGAACTTTTCTTTGACAAAGGAGTCAGAATGCTCTATTGAGAGGGGGGAACTTTTCTATGACAAAGGAGTCAGAATGCTCTATTGAGAGGAGGAAATTTTTCTATGACAAAGGAGTCAGAATGCTCTATTGGGAGGTGGAAACGTTTCTATGACAAAGGAGTCAGAATGCTCTATTGAGAGGGGGGAACTTTTCTATGACAAAGGAGTCAGAATGCTCTATTGAGAGGAGGAAATTTTACTATTACAAAGGAGTCAGAATGCTCTATTGGGAGGAGGAAACTTTTCTATGACAAAGGAGTCAGAATGCTCTAATAGTTAATCCACAAAACCTAATCAGAGAATGTGCTGCATGCAACATTCCGTCCCATCCACAGTGTGCTGAGGTCATGCAAGATATGAGAAAAGAGACAAGAATTTTTTGCTCAACATGTCTACCATGGATAGACTATATGTTAAATTAAACAAGATTGAAGTACAAGAAATAGTTGAGGATGAAGAAGAAGAAGGAAGGAAGGGAAGAAGGAAGAAGAAGAAGAATAAAGAAGAAGAAGAGGAAAACGGAAGAGAAGTAAACAAAACTGAAATGACAGAAAAAGATAAGGAAAACAAAGAACAAGATAAAAGTATGGATGCAGAGATACTCATTGATACTACATATGAGGCTATAAAGCAGCATACCTACGAAGAAATAAATTACGATATGACAACACAAAAGAAAATCCCGAAGAGGCTTTACCCAGATCTACACAATGACGGGAAAGAGGAAAAAATATACAAAAAAGACAAAGTCTGCAACCTTTTGAAAAGAGGGAATTGCAGATTTGGAGAAAAATGTTACTACAAACATCCTAAGGTATGTCACAACTATGAAATATATGGTAAATTGTGCATACCTAGATGGCTATGAGGATGATGCAGAGATCTACATCCAAAAATATGCAAAAACCTAAAGAAGGAGGATGAAGAATATCAGGTAAAAGAAAAAAGCAAGCCATCAACGAGATATGCAGAGGTGTCAGCAAAAAATTTCAAAGCATCAGCTCCAAGATTCTACTCAAGAGATAATAACTGTGTTTATTATGCAAGAGGATATTGCAGATATGGAGAAAATTGCAGATTCAGACACAAAATGAATAATAATGATGAAGGAAGAACAAATATTATGAAAAGTTGGATTTTTTAATGTCAGAATTTCTGGAAAATGAAAAAAGAACAACATACCAGAACGGGAAAGAGACATGGGAAAATCCTTATTATTACCAATATTAAATGAAGGAGAAAACACGCAAACCATCATAGTGATGAATGCCGCAGGGTTTAGTTACGAGTAACTCAAAAAGAAAAATAGAGTACTTAGAAGAACTAACCCAAATTGAAAAGAAAATAGATATAATGAATATAAGTGAAACCTGGTATTCCCAAGAGATTGGGAATGATGATCAAATAAAAGGGTTCCAAACTTATAGATCAGATAGAAAAAATAGGAATCAAGGGGGAACCGCAATATATGGGAAAGACAAAAAACAAGGAAAAATATATGAGAAATATAGTAACTCAGAATGTGAACTAATAGCGGTAGAATTTGAATCTGAAAAATTAATGAACATAGTAATATATAGACCTCCTAATACTAAAGAGTTTGACTTAATAATAGAAAAATTGGATGATATATGTAGAAATCACAAGGACTGGACTATTCTCCTATCTGGAGACTTCAACTTTCCTTTCGTAGACTGGAAAGAACGAATAGGAGATTGTGGATGTACTTATACATATAAAAAAGAAAAAGAGAAGTAATAGTAGTGCAGAAGATAAGAGGCAATTCGAAAAGCTATTAGATATGCTACTAGAATACAACATTCAACAAATAAATCACCTGCCAACAAGAAAGGAAAATACTTTAGACCTAGTATTTGTGAACGAGATGAATTATGTTAAAGAAATAATAGTTTATAATGCGAGTATTTCAGACCATAATGTCATAGAATTAACAGTCCATTCCAAAGCAAGTGAAAACAGAGATAAGCAAGAAATGAAAAGTGGGAAGGATATGGAAAATACAACTTCTACAGTAAAATATAAATGGTCAGAAATAAATGAAGAATTAAACAAAGATTGGGATAACATTTTCGTAGCGATGACATAAGGGTAAATACGGAGATATTATATAAAATATTAGAGAAAATAGTGGATAAATTATACCGAACCGAAGAAAAAGTAAACATCAGTCATGCATACCAAGAGACAGAAGGATCTTGTTCCAGAAAATCAGAAAGTGGAAAAAAGGTCTTGCAAAAGAAAAAAATGCATGGAAAGTATAGAACTAAAAAGTAAGATAGAAAATGAGAACAAAAAAGATTAATACAATCAAAAGAAAATGAAAACGGGACTTGGAAGAAAAACCCTATTAAATATCAAGCAAAACCCCAAAACTATTATACTCATATGCGAAGAAGATGAATAAAAGAAGAATAGAAATAGGCCCTCTAAGAATTGAAGGGAGATTAACGAATGAAAAAAAGGAAATTTGCAACATATTGGCTGAACGATATAAGAGAGAATTCACCCCTAGAATAGATAATGAAGATAATGATATAGAAGTAAGGGATGAAAATAGTGAATATTTAGCTGACATAGATATTAATGAAGCTGATATTGTGCAGGCTATTAATGAAATTAAAAATGGAGCTGCAGCAGGGCCTGATGGAGTCCCTGCTATTTGTTAAAGAAAGTAGTTAATTCTATCGCAAAGCCACTTGCAATATTATTAAGACAAAGTGTAGATACAGGGAAGATTTATGATGAGCACAAATTAGCATATATTACCCCTACTTTCAAAAGTGGATCAAGACTAGAGGCAAGTAATTATAGGCCTGTGAGTCTAACATCACATATTATGAAAGTGTATGAAAGGGTAATGAAGAAAAATATGAAACATTATTAATAAAAAATAATTTGTTTAATACAAAGGACAACATGGTTTCGTACCCGGAAAAAGTACACAAACCCAACTGTTAGTCCACTGTGAGAACATATTCAAAAATATGAAAAGCGGAAATGAAACAGATGTGGTTTATCTAGACTTTGCAAAAGCTTTTGACAAAGTAGACCATAATATATTAGCGAAGAAAATTAGAAAACACAATATCGTGGATAAAGTAGGAAGACTGGTTAAAAGAATTTTTACACAACAGAAAACAGATAGTTATTGCAAACCGACGAGCGGAAATCGGATGAAAGCCAAGGTAAATCAGCCTGTGCCACCAAGGTACGGTGTTAGGCATGCATACTGTTTGTTATTATGATTCGAAGACATAGACAGTAATGTTAAGGATTCGGTAGTGAGTAGTTTCGCAGGATGACACCAAGAATAAGTAGAGAAATTACTTGTGATGAAGATAGGAACGCTCTACAAAGAGACCTTAACAAAGTATATGATTGGGCAGAAGGTAAATAGGATGGTATTTAACTCTGATAAATTTGAATCAATAAATTATGGAGACAGAGAAAGAAAGCTATATGCATATAGGGGACCTAATAATGAGACAATCACAAATAAGGAAGCAGTTAAAGACCTTGGTGTGATGATGAATAGGAACATGTTATGCAATGATCAAATAGCAATTCTGTTGGCAAAATGTAAAGCAAAAATGGGAATGTTGTTACGGCACTTCAAAACAAGAAAAAGCAGAAACACATGATTATGCTTTACAAAACACATGTTTCGTTAGTCCACTTGAATATTGCAATATGATATGGTACCCACACTATCAAAAGGATATTGCACAAATAGAGAGTGTACAAAGGTCCTTTACAGCTAGAATAGAAGAAGTTTAAGACCTTGACTACTGGGAAAGACTACAATCCTTAAAATTATATAGTCTAGAAAGGAGAAGAGAACGCTACATGATAATTCAGGCATGGAAACAGATAGAAGGAATAGCAGAAAACATCATGGAACTATAAATATCAGAAAGAGCAAGCAGAGGTAGATTAATAGTACCCAAAACTATACCAGGAAAAATAAGGAAAGCACACAGGACATTAATCCACTACGCACCAGCATCGATAATGCAGCGTCTATTCAATGCGTTGCCAGCTCATCTGAGGAATATATCAGGAGTGAGCGTAGATGTGTTTAAGAATAAGCTCGACAAATATCTAAACTGTATACCAGACCATCCAAGATTGGAAGATGCAAAATATACCGGAAGATGTAATAGCAACTCTCTGGTAGACATTAGAGGTGCCTCACACTGAGGGACCTGGGGCAACCCGAACGAACTGTAAGGTCTGTAAGGTAAGGTCTGGGAGGAGGAAACTTTTCTATGACAAAGGAGTCAGAATGTTTTATTGTGAATGGGAAACTTTTCTATGACAAAGGAATCAGAATGCTTTATTGGGAGTGGGAAACTTTTCTATGACAAAGGAGTCAGAATGCTTTATTGTAAATGGGAAACTTTTTTTTTTTTGACAAAGGAGTCAGAATGCTCTATTGAGAAGGGTGACCTTTTCTATGACAAAGGAGTCAGAATGCTTTTTTGGGAGCGGGAATCTTTTCTAGTCTCTCTTAGTTTGAGGGAGAGAAAGAGATAGACAGAAAAGACAAACAGACAGAGTCGTACAACTTAGTATTGGAATAGAATCGAGAGAGAGAGAGAGAGAGAGAGAGAGAGAGACCGAGGAGATTAGAGAGAGGAGAAGAGAGAGAGCCAATTAGTTATCCCGAGGTAGAAAAGGCAATATCAAGCATCACCATCCTGTCTTTTAACTTTTATTTTTAGTTCCAAAAAGTACTTAATATTTTATTCAGATGTGTAATTAGTGTCTGCTGATAGTAATGTCTTTGCTTGATAAATAATTCCATTAACATACATACATAAACACTAATATATATATATATATATATATATATATAATATATATATAATATATATATATATATATATATATATATATATATATGCACGCTCACTCACACTACATCATCTCATCACGCACTTATTGAAGGTGCAAATAGCGAAAGTTATCTTACGCTGTTGAGTATTGCATCGCATTTGCATGGCAACGTCAGTCAACTCTGCCCACCAGTCCAGCCAGTGGTTAATTACTATCAGTGTACGTTGGGGTCAAGGGAAAGGTGGTGAGGCGAGCAACCTCATCCCTAAAGTCTTGCTTAGGAACCGTATGGCTTTATGCCTCAAGATTGAGGCTCATCTGCCATACAGTTGGGCATTTCTTACCTCAAGCTTTTGTTATAGAAGCCTCTCCTGAGGGATACTTTTGAAAGACGTATTGCTCTGGAAGGGTGGAATACACATCTTGCCTATGTGAACCCTTTTGAGAGACTGAGAGTTTCCAGCCCTGTGACTGGCTTTTCAACAGCCAATCAGGAACGTCGTAAGGGACAGATGCACGGGTAATGTGAATCTGCTATATTGTTTTTTGGTATCTTAGTTGCGTACAGACTTCATTGTAGCTGCGGATACATACCCTTTTCAATGCACAAATCTCTACGCAAGCCCAGGTATTTCGGCAACCTTCGATGCCCTTGGCAAGTGAAATATGTTGAGCGTTAGAAGCTGTTGTTGTAGATTGAGCTGTCCTTATGCCAGCACGGATTCTTGCTTTCAGAACTGTCCGTAATGCTTGATGTAAAGAGTGATCGGCAAGGAGTGCAGTGCAGTTGTGAATGTAATCCTGATTTTTGTTGTTTATTTTTTGTTTATTACCTAAACCATGTGCTTAAGTTGGATGTAGTAGTTTTATTATTGCAACTGCTGTTATTATTATTATTATTATTATTGAAAGATATTGCTGCATCAGCTGCATTCAACTTGTAAATAGTTTTCTCTATTTTTCTAATAATAGCTTTCTCTCTGCTATTACAACTGGCGAGTATTACGCCGATATTACTCATCAGGAGGAGTCAATTCCAGGGATAATAGTTGCAAATTTATTTATTTGTTACAGTAAGTGAACAAATAGGTCGAAATATAAGTTAATCTAATGGCCAACGTTTCCCTCGGTATCATCCGAGCATGATCACGGCAGTGGATCGGAGCAGACTGTTGCTGTCAAGATCTACTCAATATATAGCTGCAGATCAGCAGGGGGTCAACCGCTAGCTGCGTTTTCATTGGCCGGTGGCGCAATGCGCTCCCGCCATTGGTTGAAGGAAGTTTTCTTCAAGACGCTTCTCGTCGTTGAAGGTCGCGAAGTTGCAGCCTAGCAGACCGTCGAGGCAGGGGCAAGGCTTCCCTGGGCGTTGCGTCACGACGGCTCGCGATGTCATTGGCTGCTGGGCTGCTAGTCTCATCTGGTATTCTTTGATCGGGGTTGTCGCTCGGTCTGGTATTACTTGTATTATTTATATACATAGGTCTCCTTACGTTGGTGGGGAGGAAGAGCACTTCCTGTGTCGTATTCAATGAGGGCTTCTCTTGCTGTATGAGGAGTGCCTCGAGGAGTCGCAAGCGTCGCTGGTCAGGAGCCCTCCCTATTATTTTTATATTCTTGATAATACCGTTGCGGGAAATAGCTTCCTGGTGTGCTGTCATGATATGGTTTTTAATTGCTCCTTGTACGTGGCAGGAAATCCTCTTGGACAGTTTCATGGAAGTCATACCAACGTAAGAGCCGGGACATCCACGGACGGGGCATGAGAATTGGTAGACTACATTCGACTGTTTCAAGAGGTCTCTTGCTGGGGGGGTCGGGTTGTTCTTCATAATAAGGTTCCGGGTACGTCGATTTTGATTGGTAATAAAATTATAAGATCGAGTTCTTTGTCGGCTTCGGTAGGGGTCACATTCTCTTTGATTATTTTTCTCAACGCATCTTCGTCCTCACGGTGACGTGCGTGCATTCTTGCTTTATAATACAGCTTGATCTTCTCATGGGGGTGGGGCTGCGGTCTCTCACTCTCGCCGTACCACCGATCCAGCGCTGCTCGGATTTCTTTATCAACAAGTCGATTCGGATACCCGTTATTAACGAGCATCTGAGTGACTCGGTCGAGTTCTTTATGAGTGTCCTGCCAGGAAGAACAGTGAGTAAGGGCCCTCCGAATGTAGGCCCTGACTGTGGTGTTCTTGAACCGCGCAGGGCATTCGCTGTCGCCATTCAGACAAAGCCCTAGGTTTGTTTGCTTCGTATACACGGAGGTTTTTAGGCCTTCGTCGGTCTTGGAGACGAGGACGTCGAGAAAGGGGAGCTGGCCTTCGTTGCTGAATTCGACGGTATAATTCAGCGAACTGCAATGCTGGAACATGCGCCGGACAGCATCAACCTCTTCCTCATCCTCGGCTTGTATAAAGATATGTCGATGTACCTTGCGTATTTTCGGGGTTTTCTAATATTATAGAAAACTCTCTCTTCCACAGTGCCCATATAAAAGTTGGCGAATAGGACACCAGAGGGGAACCCCATCGCGACTCCGTCTTTTGTCGGAACATCTGACCTTTAATGGGTGGGGGAAAATGGGGCCTTCTTCGTACATATCTCGAGGAGTGTCCGCAGGGATACTTCTGGGATATTCAGCTTGGGTGTAGAGGGGTCCCTGTAGATACGGTCCATAATGATATTGATGGTCTCGTCGACAGGAACGTTCGTAAAGAGGGATTCTGCGTCCAAGGAGGCGATAGTGCCTGTTCCTGGGGAGTCTCGGATTTCTTCGAGGAATTCCGTCGCCAGTTGTAATAGCAGAGAGAAAGCTATTATTAGAAAAATAGAGAAAACTATTTACAAGTTGAATGCAGCGCGATGCAGCAAATAGCCTTTCAAAAGGAATTTTTGGTGAAAGAGGGGTCTTTCCAATTCCCAAGCACTTGTTGAT
>NC_087206.1:65508197-65518197 GCF_015104395.2 Macrobrachium nipponense | reverse complement strand
CGACTTTTCTTTCTTTTCGTTTTTCTTCGTTGAGACAGTTTGGTATGGTTAATTTTTTTCTTTTCCATTTTTGTTTGTCTTTCCTTGTTTTCCTTTTTATCTTCAATTGTGAAATAAATTCTTTTTTGGTTTTTACTGCATTAAAATTTCGTGAAAGCTAAAAAATTAGACGATGTAAAATAAAGTATTAGTTTTTAAGTTTTTATAATTAGTTTTCATGTTTTTCTTTACGGCCTAAATATGGTTTCCTTTGTAAAGAAACACGTTACCGGATTTATTTTCAAATCTAGTGATTTAAAGTAGTGTGTGTGTGCGTGTGTGTGTGTGTGTGTACACATGATTCTTTATCTATATAAAATGTCCAGATATTTGTATAGTATAGTAACTCCGAATTCCATTTAGCAGCCATCCTTATGCTTTTCTTCTCGGTGGTTTTAATTAAATTTATTTTACAAGTCTCTGTGAAATGAGATTTTACCCATGAATCGAAGTGTTTTAATGATTATAACACTTGAATGGTATCTATGAAGTATACTAGATGAAGCAGACAGAACCAAACAAGAAGGTCTCCAGGAAATGCCCTCCACGTTTCACTACCCGTCAGGTCGCTGTGTTCTTCTTGAAGCAGTCCTTCGAAAATGTTTCTTAGCCTCTCTCCTATCTTACTGCCGAACATGGTACCAAATAGCCAGTATTTTTCCCTGTATACTCTCATAGTATATGTTAAGTGATTCCATCTGTTGCTCTGATGTCGCTTAATGACGAACATTCTTGAATTAATTACCACCTTCTATGCAGTTCATTTTTGGCCATAGTTTATAGAACTAAAGGAGCAGGTTTTGCTCAAGACTTCAGAGAAGTTGCTAAAAGAATTCAGGAAAGTTTCTGTGCAACACCTACTCATTCGAACTCTGCAAATTTTAAAGCTGACATATGTTGTTATTATGAAAAAAATGCGCCGATGAATCGAGTTTTCTGTAAAACTTGTAATGTTATATAAAACCATCATCTATAACCGGCAGCTCTCCAGTTGCGTAATGTTATATAAAACCATCATCTATGACCGGCAGCTCTCCAGTTGCTCACCAAATGCGCTAGAGTAAGGCTGCGTCCCATGGCTCCGGAAAGCGCTGCCATATGCACGATCATGGCTAAATATAACTTTTAAATAGAATACAAACTACTGAGGCTAAATGGTTGCAATTTGGTATGTGTGTTGATTGGAGGTTGGATGATCAAAATATTAATTTGCAGCCCTCTAGTCTCGAAAGTTTTGTAGATATGGGGGTGGACGGACAGACAAAGCCGGCACAATAGTTTTCTTTTTAAGAAAACTAAAATGCCTTTTATTGTTTAGTTCTACACACCCGCAAATACAAGCACTATATATAAATGCATAAAAATGTGTGTGTATGTGTATATATATATATATATATATATATATATATATATATATATATATATATATATATAAAGAGAGAGAGAAAGAAATGTGGTGTTTAACTCACACTGATTTCAAAGTAATTGTAAGGTACTAATGTAGTTCGTAAAATAATGTTTCTGAGGTAGCGAACCTGTGAACCATTGAGGCATTGTCGTAATCAGTTGTTCTTGGACATAGAAACAAATGAAGGCAAACATAATTACGATTCCAGCCATTCCGTCCTTTCTTCTCGAAAGAATAGGGACCTGGAATCGGAATTAATAATTTGCCAGCGAACCTCATTTATGGTATTTAGTCCTTGAATAATTGACGGACTTTCAGCTTATTTGTGGAGTATGAAGTTTTGTTAAGTTCTTTTGTTTCGAAACCGCGCAGTCTGGAATATGTGATGGGGGAAGTTTGCAAATTAATAATAGATATATATGCTGTAAATACACTGAATTTATTAATTGGGAGAATTGATATGCAGTCCGCCAGAATTATGAATTGCCCTTGAGATCTGGTGATACCAACCTTGCCTCACGTAGTATAGGAGCCCAGGGGATCGATCTCGGACGTGGAAGAAATGGCCGAGGCCCGTCTCCCGCTGAATCCATCGCAATTCTGTAGACCTGCACATTGAAGGGGTGTTTAGCAGTCGTTGGACTGCGATGAGTAATGACCCTGTGGTGTATAGGTGTAAGAATACTACCACGTACGTCCTGCGTGTCGTAAAAGGCGACTAGTAAAAGTCGTACTTTTGAGTAAAAGGCAAAGACCACCGCCAAAAACTGTGGAAACTGCTGCCTTGCAGTCTTACTTTTTGCAGTGAAAGGCCAGGCCCACCGCCAGTAACTTTGGAAACCGCTGCCTTGCAGTCTTACTGTTTAGTCAAAGGTTAAGACCACCGCCAATAACTGTGGCAAGTGCTGCCTTGCAGTCTTACTGTTTAGTAAAACTGTTTAGTAAAAGGCTGGGCCCACCGACATTAACAGTGGAAACTGCTGCCCTGCAATCTTACTTTTTTTTTAGTAAAAGGCTGGGCCCACCGCCAAAACCTGTGGAAACTGCTGCCTTGCATTTTTTCTTTACTTTTTTTATTTTTTGTTTTTTTTTTTTAAAAGGCTAGGCCCATCGCCAAAAACGTTGGAAACCTGCTCTTTGCCCTCGTCCTTACTTTTTTTAGTAAAAGGCTAAGCCCACTGCCAAAACCTGTGGAAACTGCTGCCTTGCAGTCTTACTTTTTTTAGTAAAAGGCTAGGCCCACCGCCAAAACCTGTGGAAACTGCTGCCTTGCAGTCTTACTTTTTTTTAGTAAAATCTAGGCCGCACCTTGCAAAAACCTGGTGTGTAAACTGCTGCCTTTGCAGTCTTCTTTTTTTTTTAGTAAAAGGCTAGGCCCACCGCCAAAAACTGTGGAAACTTCTGCCTTGCAGTCTTACTTTTTTTAGTAAAAGGCTAGGCCCATCGCCAAAACCTGTGGAAACTGCTGCCTTGCAGTCGTACTTTTTTTTTTGTAAAAGGCTGGGTCCACCGCCAAAACCTGTGGAAACTGCTCCCTTGCAGTCTTACTGTTTAGTAAAAGGCTAGGCCCATCGCCAAAAACTGTGGAAACTGCTGCCTTGCAGTCTTAATGTTTAGACAAAGGCTAGGCCCACCGCCAAAACATGTGGAAACTGCTCCCTTGCAGTCTTACTTTTTTTTTTTTTTTTTTTAGTAAAAGGCTAGGCCCACCGCCAAAACCTGTGGAAACTGCTGCCTTGCAGTCTTACTTTTTTTTTTTTTTTTTTTGTAAAGGCTATGCCTACCGCCAAAACCTGTGGAAACTGCTGCCTGCCAGTTTTACTTTTTTTAGTACAAAAGGCTAGGCCAACGCCAAAAACTGTGGAAACTGCTGCCTTGCAGTCTTACTTTTTTTTAGTAAAAGGCTAGGCCCACCGCCAAAAACTATGGAAACTGCTGCCTTGCAGTCTTACTTTTTTTTTTTTTAGTAAAAGGCTAGGCCCACCGCCAAAATTGTGGAAACTGCTGCCTTGCAGTCTTACTTTTTTTTTTTTATTTTTTTTAGTAAAACGGCTAGGCCCACCGCCAAAAACTGATGGAAACTGCTGCCGTTGCAGTCTTACTTTTTTTTTTTTTTTTTTTTTTTTTTTTTTTAGTAAAAATGGCTAGGCCCACGCCAAAACTGTGGAAACTGCTGCCTTGCAGTCTTACTTTTTTTTCTAGTAAAAGGCTAGGCCGACCGCCAAAAACTATGGAAACTGCTGCCTTGCAGTCTTACTTTTTTTTTTTTTTTTTTTTTTTTTTTTTTTTTAGTTTTTTTTTTTTTTTTTTTTTTTAGTAAAAGGCTAGGCCCACCGCCAAAAACTGTGGAAACTGCTGCCTTGCAGTCTAACTTTTTTTTGTTTTTTTTTCTAGTAAAAGGCTAGCCCACCGCCAAAAACTAATGGAAACTGCTGCCTTGCAGTCTTACTTTTTTTTTTTTTTTTTTTTTTTTTTTTTTTTTTTGTAAAAAGGCTAGGCCCTACCACCGCCAAAACTGTGGAAACTGCTGCCTTGCAGTCGTTACTTTTTTTTTTTAGGAAAAGGCTAGGCCCACCGCCAAAAACTGTGGAAACTGCTGCCTTGCAGTCTTACTTTTTTTTTAGGAAAAGGCTAGGCCCACCACCAAAAACTGGAAACTGCTGCCTTGCAGTCTTACTTTTTTTTAGTAAAAGGCTAGGCCACCGCCAAAAACTGTGGAAACTGCTGCCTTGCAGTCTTACTGTTTAGTAAAAGGCTAGGCCCACCGCCAAAAACTGTGGAAACTGCTGCCTTGCAGTCTTACTGTTTAGTAAAAGGCTGGGCCCACTGCCAAAAACTATGGAAACTGCTGCCTTGCAGTCTTACTTTTTTTTTTTAGTAAAAGGCTGGGCCCACCCCCGCCAACGAACTGTGGAAACTGCTCCTTGCCAGTTGCATATTACTTTTTTTAGTAAAAGGCTGGGCCCACTGCCAAAAACTACGGAAACTGCTGCCTTGCAGTCTTACTTTTTTTAGTAAAAGGCTGGGCCCACCGCCAAGAACTGTGGAAACTGCTGCCTTGCAGTCTTACTTTTTTTTTTTTTTTTTAAGTAAAAGGCTGGGCACACCGCCAAGAACTGTGGAAACTGCTGCCTTGCAGTCTTACTTTTTTTAGTAAAAGGCTAGGCCCACTGCCAAAAACTATGGAAACTGCTGCCTTGCAGTCTTACTTTTTTTTTAGTAAAAGGCTGGGCCCACCGCCAAAAACTGTGGACACTGCTGCCTTGTAGTCTTACTTTTTTTTTTAGTAAAAGGCTAGGCCCACTGCCAAAAACTATGGAAATTGCTGCCTTGTAGTCTTACTTTTTTCAGTAATAGGCTAGGCCCACTGCCAAAAACTATGGAAACTGCTGCCTTGCAGTCTTACTTTTTTTTTTTTTTTTTTTTGTAAAGGCTGGGCCCACTGCCAAATACTGTGGAAACTGCTGCCTTGCAGCCTTACTTTTTTTTAGGAAAAGGCTAGGCCCACCGCCAAAAACTGTGGAAACTGCTGCCTTGCAGTCTTACTTTTTTTTTTTTGTAAAAGGCTGGGCACACTGCCAAATACTGTGGAAACTGCTGCCTTGCTGCCTTACTTTTTTTTAGGAAACGGCTAGGCCCACTGACAAAAACTGTGGAAACTGCTGCCTTGCAGTATTACTTTTTTTTTTTTTTTTTTTTTTGTAAAAGGCTGGGTACACTGCCAATACTGTGGAACCTGCTGCATGCAGCCTTACTTTTTCTTTAGGTTTAAAAAAAAAAAAAGGTAGGGCCGCTGACCAAAAAAACTGTGGATGCTGCCTTGCGTCTTGGTGTTTAGAAAAGGCTGGGTCCCACTGCCAAAAAATGAAACTGCTGCCTTGCAGCCTTACTTTTTCTTTAGGTAAAGGCTAGGTACCAAAAGGAAAGCTGCCCACTGGCAAAAACTGTAGGAAACTGCTGCCTTGCAGCCTTACTTTTTCTTTAGGTAAAAGGCTGAAAAACAGGCCGTGGCTGTCCTTACCTTTTTTTTTTTTTTTTCTTTTTTCTTTAGGAAAAGGCTAGGCCCGCTGACAAAAACTGTGGAAACTGCTGCCTTGCAGTCTTGGTGTTTAGTAAAAGGCTGGGCCCACTGCCAAAAACTGTAGAAACTGCTGCCTTACAGTCTTACTTTTTTTTCTTTTTAAGTAATAGGCTAGCCCACTGCCAAAAACTGTGGAAACTGCTGCTTGCATTCTTACTTTTTTTTTTTTTAGTAAAGGCTAAGCCCACCGCCAAAAACTCTGGTAAAACGCTGCCTTGCAGTTTTACTAAAAGGTAGCAAAAGGCCTTGCCCCCACTAACCGTAACTGTGGAAACTGCTCCCTTGCAGTCTTACTGTTTAGTCAAAGGTTAGGCCCACCGTCAATAACTATGGAAACTGCTGTCTTGCAGTCTTACTGTTTAGTCAAAGGTTAGGCCCACCGTCAATAACTGTGGAAACTACTGCCTCGCAGGTGGACATTCTAGTTAAAGGTTAGGCCCACCGTCAGTAACTGTGGAAACTGCTGCCTTGCAAGTGGACATTTTAGTCAAAGGTTAGGCCCACCGTCAGTAACTGTGGAAACGGCTGCCTAGCAGTCTTACTGTTTAGTCAAAGGTTAGGCCCACCATCAATAACTGTGGAAAGTGCTGCCTCGCAGGCGGTCTTTTTAGTCAAAGGTTAGGCACCGGCAATAACCGTGGGAAGTGCTGTCTCGTAGGCAGACTTTTTAGTCAAAGGTTAGGCCCACCATCAGTAACTGTGGAAACTGCTGCCTCGCAGGTGGACATTCTAGTCAAAGGTTAGGCCCACCGCCAATAACTCTGGAAACTGCTGCCTTGCAGTCTTACTGTTTAGTCAAAGGTTAGGCCCACCGTCAATAACTGTGGAAAGTGCTACCTCGCAGGCAGTCTTTTTAGTCAAAGGTTAGGCACCGCCAATAACTGTGAAAAGTGCTGCCTCTCAGGTGGACTTTTTAGTCAAAGGTTAACCCATCCCACCGCCAACTAAACTGTGGAAAAGTTGCTTGCCTCGCAGGCGGACTTTTTAGTCAAAGGTTAGACCCACCGCCAATAACTGAAAAGTGTTGCCTCGCAGGCGGACTTTTTAGTCAAAGGTTAGGCCCACTGTCAATAACTGTGGAAACTGCTGCCCTGCAGTCTTACTGTTTAGTCAAAGGTTAGGCCCACCGTCAATAACTGTGGAAACTGCTGTCTTGCAGTCTTACTGTTTAGTCAAAGGTTAGGCTCACCGTCAATAACTGTGGAAACTGCTGCCTTGCAGTCTTACTGTTTAGTCAAAGGTTAGGCCCAATGCCAATAACTGTGGAAACTGCTGCCTTGCAGTCTTACTGTTTATTCAAAGGTTAGGCCCACCGTCAATAACTGTGGAAAGTCTGCCTCGCAGGTGAACTTTTTAGTCAAAGGTTAGGCCCACTGCCAATAACTGTGGAAAGTGCTGTCTCGCAGGTGAACTTTTTAGTCAAAGGTTAGGCCCACTGCCATTAACTGTGGTCAAGTACTGTCTCGCCAGGTGACTTTTTAGTCCAAAGGTTAAGGCGGCCCACTGCCAATAACTGTGGAAAGTTTGCTTGCCTCCGCAAGGTGGACTTTTTAGTCAAAGGTTAGGCCCACCGCCAATAAGTGTGGAAACTGCTGCCTCGCAGATGGACCTCTTAGTCATAGGTTAGGCCCACTGTCAATATCTGTGGAAACTGCTGCCTTGCAGTCTTACTGTTTAGTCAAAGGTTAGGCCCACAGTCAATAACTGTGGAAAGTGCTGTCTCGCAGGTGAACTTTTTAGTCAAAGGTTAGGCCCCCTGCCAATGACTGTGGAAAGTGCTGTCTCGCAGGTGAACTTTTTAGTCAAATGTTAGGCCCACTGCCAATAACTGTGGAAAGTGCTGTCTCGCAGGTGAACTTTTTAGTCAAAGGTTAGGCCCACTGCCAATAACTGTGGAAAGTGCTGACTCGCAGGTGAACTTTTTAGTCAAAGGTTAGGCCCACTGCCAATAACTGTGGAAAGTGCTGTCTCGCAGGTGAACTTTTTAGTCAAAGGTTAGGCCCACTGCCAATAACTGTGGAAAGTGCTGTCTCGCAGGTGAACTTTTTAGTCAAAGTTTAGGCCCACCGTCAATAACTGTGGAAACTGCTGCCTTGCAGTCTTACTGTTTAGTCAAAGGTTAGGCCCACCATCAATAACTGTGGAAAGTGCTGCCTCGCAGGTGAACTTTTTAGTCAAAGGTTAGGCCCACCGTCAAATAACTGTGGAAACTGCTGCCTTGCAGTCTTACTGTTTAGTCAAAGGTTAGGCCCACCGTCAATAACTGTGGAAAGTGCTGCCTTGCAGTCTTACTGTTTAGTCAAAGTTTAGGCCCACCGTCAATAACTGTGGAAAGTGCTGCCTCGCAGGCGGACTTTTTAGTCAAAGGTTAGGCCCACCGTCAATAACTGTGGAAACTGCTGCCTTGCAGTCTTACTGTTTAGTCAAAGTTTAGGCCCACCGTCAATAAATGTGGAAAGTGCTGCCTCGCAGGTGGACTTTTTAGTCAAAGGTTACGCCCACCGTCAATAATTGTTGAAACGGCTGCCATGCAGTCTTACTATTTAGTCAAAGGTTAGGCCCATCATCAATAACTGTGGAAAGTGCTGTCTTGCAGGTGGACTTTTTAGTCAAAGGTTAGGCCCACCGTCAATAACTGTGGAAAGTGCTGCCTCGCAGGTGGACTTTTTAGTCAAAGGTTAGGCCCACCGTCAATAACTGTGGAAACTGCTGCCTTGCAGTCTTACTGTTTAGTCAAAGTTTATGCCCACCGTCAATAAATGTGGAAAGTGCTGCCTCGCAGGTGGACTTTTTAGTCAAAGGTTACGCCCACCGTCAATAATTGTTGAAACGGCTGCCATGCAGTCTTACTATTTAGTCAAAGGTTATGCCCATCATCAATAACTCTGGAAAGTGCTGCCTTGCAGGCGGACTTTTTAGTCAGAGGTTACGCCCACCGTCAATAATTGTTGAAACGGCTGCCATGCAGTCCTACTGTTTAGTCAAAGTTTAGGCCCACCGTCAATGACTGTGGAAAGTGCTGCCTTGCAGGTAGACTTTTTAGTCAAAGGTTAGGCCCACCGCCAATAACTGTGGAAACTGCTGCCTTGCAGTCTTACTGTTTAGTCAAAGGTTAGGCCTACCGTCAATAACTGTGGAAAGTGCTGGCTTGCAGTCCTACTGTTTAGTCAAAGGTTAGGCCCACCGTCAATAACTGGAAAATGCTGCCTCGCAGGTGGACTTTTTAGTCAAAGGTTAGGCCCACTGCCAATAACTGTGGAAAGTGCTGCCTTGCAGTCCTACTGTTTAGTCAAAGGTTAGGCCCACCGTCAATAACTGGAAAATGCTGCCTCGCAGGTGAACTTTTTAGTCAAAGGTTAGGCCCACTGCCAATAACTGTGGAAACTGCTGCCTTGCAGTCTTACTGTTTAGTCAAAGGTTAGGCCCACTGTCAATAACTGTGGTAAGTGCTGCCTCGCAGGTGGACTTTTTATTCAAAGGTTAGGCCCAATGCCAATAACTGTGGAAACTGCTGCCTTGCAGTCTTACTGTTTAGTCAAAGGTTAGGCCTACCGACAATATTTGTGGAAAGTGCTGCCTCCCAGGCGGACTTATTAGTCAAAGGTTAGACCCACCGCCAATAATTGCGGAAAGTGCTGATTCACAGGTGGACTTATTAGTCAAAGGTTAGACCCACCGCCAATAACTGTGGAAGGTGCTGCCTCGCAGGTGGACTTTTTATTTTTAGTCAAAGGTTTGGCCCACTGTCAATAACTGTGGAAAGTGCTGCTTCATAGGTGGACTTTTTATTTTTAGTCAAAGGTTAGGCCCACTGTCAATAACTGCAGAAAGTGCTGCCTAGCAGGCAGACTTTTTTAGTCAAAGGTTAGGCCCACTGCCAATAACTGTGGAAACTGCTGCCTTGCAGTCTTACTGTTTAGTCAAAGGTTAGGCCCACCGTCAATAACTGTGGAAAGTGCTGCCTAGCAGGCGGACTTTTTAGTCAAAGGTTAGGCCCACCGCCAATAACTGTGGAAACTTGCTGCCCGTTTTCGAGGTTCGACTGTTTTAGTTCAAAGGTTAGGCCCACCGTCAATAACTGTTGGAAATTGCTGCTAGCGGCGGATTTTTAGTCAAAGGTTAGGCCCACCGCCAATACCTGTTGGAACATGCTACTGGCCTCGGCACTTTTTGACTTTTGAGTCAAAGGTTTTCGGCCCCACCGTCCAATAACTGTGAGAAGTGCTGCTTTCACAAAGTGGACCTTTTTATTTTTAGTCCAAAGTTTGGGCCCACGTCCAATAACTGCTAAAGTACTGCCTTTTCACAGGGGGGGACTTTTTTTTTCCAAAGGTTTAGGCCCACCCCACTGCCAATAACTCTTGGGAAACCTGCTGCCTTGGCAGTCTTACTGGTTTTAGGTCCAAAGGTTAGGCCCACCGTCAATAACTGGAAAGTGCTGCCTAGCAGGCGGACGTTTTAGTCAAAGGTTA
>NC_087206.1:65458197-65498197 GCF_015104395.2 Macrobrachium nipponense | reverse complement strand
AAAAAGACATACACAACACTTGGGTGTGTATGTGTTTGCGCGCGTGAGTATTTGGTGTATTTCGAAGTGCGTATGTGTATGTACATGTTCAAAGATGATTTAATTTAAATTTACCCATGCAAAAATCCGGTGCTAAAAATGAGACGCTCTTCATCATATTCTGTATCTTACCATTTATATCTTGATTAATGCCAAAGTTGTATAAGGTGAAATCCAGATGTATAAAGTGTCCCTTCGGGGCCAAGAACTTCACCTCGACAGGTGAACCTCCTCCTCCTCCTCCTCCTCCGCGACCCCCGTTATAAACTTTCGAGGGCAGCAGCAGCTGCATATTATCCTCCTGAGCGTCAACAAGTGCGCCTCTTCCCAATCGTTTCCGCTTGGCAGAGCTGGAGAGCCGGATGGCTTTTAATGTATGTTAATAAATTCCCCAGGAATTAGCATTGCAAACCAAGGTAAACTCGACTCTGATTAACTCTGCAAACTTATCGGGCTTTCATTTAGGAGGGTCTTGTTTGGTAGAAAGGGGAAGGAAGGGAAGAGGGGAAACGTAGAGGAGAGTACGTAGATGGGTTGGGGGTGGTTGGGGTTGGAGAGATTGAAAGGGGATCTTTAAATGATCCTTTGGTTGGTGTGTCGTCTCGCTGATTGATCGGTTCCGGGGGATGTTTGTTTTTCCCTGGTTGATGGGCAAAAGGGTAGTTAGCAATCAAGCACATTCAATTACTCCCAGAGAGACCCGAGCCCGCGCGCGCGTGAGAGTTTATTTTGTTGAATTGAGATCTATACACACAGACGCGTGTCTTGACAATTAGTTGGTCATCTATTCGCGCCTATGCATATGTTAGTGTATTGACGTGAGTTTGAAATAGAGATTAGACGTAATTGCTTTGATGCGAAGAATTTTGGTTACTAAAGGGAAATTAGATTGTTTTTTGCAAGAGTTGGATTTATTGTATATTCGCTAGCAGGTTTTTGACAAAAGTAAGTAATTTTGATATTTCTTTAGCAGTAAATTGGTTTTATGTTTTTACAGTTGTTTGGCTCTGAGTTCCGGTAATCCAATACGCTTTGTAGCTATTTAATCTTCCATTTCACAATGATGGTATCGGCCTGCTGCTTAAGATTATCTATATTTAACTAAATGTTCCTTGTGTCACATCATGCCATGGATGTAGAGCTCTCGTCCAGTTTAACCGTCAGTTCGCGTTGCTGAGGCCTTGACGGCTTGTGACTTAAGACCTTGGTTAACTTCCTTACATTATTATTATTATTATTATTATTATTATTATTATTATTATTATTATTATTATTATTATTATTGTATGCAGTCAACTTCTGCCTTGAGTAGTGATTCTCTCGCGAGATGAGCCAACACTCGTAAAAATAGCTTTGGTCCAAGTCTTGTTTATTAAATAAATTTGAAAAACTTGACCTGGGTAAGTGGGTTTGCCAGTGGCAAATGTCAAGCCGGATTTCTATTTAACAAACACTGTTGATAATCGTGTTTTTTCCTTGGAGATGCTGTATAAACAAACACTGTTGATAATCGTGTTTTATCCTTGGAGATGCTGTATAGATCCTCAGAAATGTATATTTGGGAAAACATGGTTATAATCAATCAAGAAACTAGCCAACATTTCTGGTAATTAGTTTGATTGGTAATTTTATCATATTCATACATTTCTTCGATAAAATTTTAGCGCTGATTCTTGCATTAATGATAAGTGCAAGTTAATTAAGGCTTTCCGTGGGTTTAGGTGTAATAGGGATACTTGTGATCTAACGAGAAGGGAAAATCTATTGGGTGATAAGCCCGTTTTCGTCTCTGTTTCATAGAAAACGCCACTTTTACTGATCCAACATTACACTACAAGATTGCCGAATATCAATGCAGATCGGAATAGTTATGATTTCAACCAGTGTATTTCTCTCTCTCTCTCTCAAATATATTATATATATATATATATATATATATATATATATATATATATATATATATATGTAGATATATATATATATATATATATATATATATATATATGTATGTATGTATGTATGTATATATATATATATATATATATATATATATATATAGATATATATATATATATATATATATATATATGTATGTATGTATGTATATATATATTATATATATAATATATATATATATATATTATATATATATATATATTATATATATATATATATATATATGTATGTATGTATATATAATATTATTATATATATATATATATATATATATATATATATATATGAAATCAAATTACGGTGAAACTCCTACCCACTTTTTTGTGAACTTTTTTTGTGACAGATTCCATTTGCCGTAGGTTTTTCTAATTAAATACAGTGCTGTATATCATTAATTAATAACTTTGTATGACCTATCTCATTGCTCTCACATTTGAACTGATTAAGCAGCGCTGCTTAATGAAACTTCAGGATCTCTGACGTTCATCAAACGAAAACTTGTGTAATTAATTGAGATTTTTGTGGTTGTAGGCTACTTACGTGTGTTTTTTTTTTTCAAGTTTGGATTGGGGCCACTTGTAATGAAATATTAATTTAGTTTCCGTTAACGTTTATCCCTCACACATGCAGCACACACATACTACTATATATATATATATATATATATATATATATATATATATATACACACACACACACACACACACACACACACACACACACTCACTCAGGGATTGTACAGGGGAAGAGACTGACCACCAAAATGACCTTGGAATTAATAAGCTGATTACATATGTTTATAAACGTACAGCACTTACTATGAGATTCAGGGTCTCTGTAACACGGTTTTTTGGACTTTGCTCCTTGTCAAAGCATCGGATGTAGCTGAAAGTTGACATATGTATATTTTACAACCACACACAAATTTTGTCAGCATTCATAATAAACCTAAACCCGATAGTTTTAATTTTTATAGAGTAAAAATGATCTAGCCGACGCCATGGCCAATGATTACGAGCCAAGAGTCGAAAAACATTCATTACGTAAGCAAGGTAAACAAACACCTTTTGACTAAATGTTGCCCCGCCCATCCACCAGACAGAAATTCCATCGGCTCTGAAACCCAAAGTCTTTATGAATGGCTGAACCAAGGTATATAGAATAAGGGCATTCTATATACCTTGGGCTGAACGATACATAGATGTGGGTGGGGTATCAGTGCTAGCGTAGTAATACTACTGTAGCAGTAGTGCCGCAACAGTATAGCAGTAATATACATGAATTAAACGTTTAGACCAACTCCTGGGATCCTTGAGGATCATTTAGCATTTCTTACAAACTACTCGAGAAAAGTTAGTCTTTTTATAGCCAGAAGTTAAATTTTCTAATCCAACAATGCTCATGGTAGCCTTCAGTGTTATCCTGAATTATAACGAGGCGAAAGTGGGTGGAGCCTCATGAAGTCACCATTCTGACGATAATTATTGGTGAAGATTTAAAGCCAATATACGGTACCGGCAATTTTTTTTTCAGTAAATAGGTAGATAGCCAATAAATAAAAATTGCTTGACATTGGATATACCAGCTATCAAATCAAGCTTGTCTACTATGTTTTTGGTAATTACCAACTATTCCCTACATCTTGTCAATCTGATTGTGACCTATAAAGTAGACTGTAATTTCTTTGGAAACTTATTTTGGGATTTAGACTAATAATCGAAGTGTTTTTGTATTTATTAACATATTTTGTTGATTTGTTCATTATGACAATTATCAGTGTAGAGGTTCCAGAGTTCATAAAGGTGTACTGCTTTGCTTGTATTTAAATTTGTATGTCATTGTTGCCAGAGGTTTAGCCTTCGTTACGTATAGCCAATCATCCATCGAGAAAGAGGGAAGAAATGATGTCATAAGTTACGTAACGAGTGCGTTCGAAACCTTTTCTCTGAGTAAGTTGGCCCGTCTTCAAAAAAAGGTCACTTTTACATTGTAAGTACCAAATTTACTCAACCTACGTAGTGCAGAATACACTCAAAATTTATGTGTTGATATAATATGTATTCTGAATAAGCGTTATATTTATGGAATGCATAGATAAAAAGTTATTGCGAAAAAAACCGTGTTACAGCCCTGAATCTCATAGTAGTATGTTCTCCTTTCGTAAACACTAACAATTTTTAAAAAAATGAAAATTTGAATTTCAAAAGACTATCAAACATACGAATACGTAGAAATTATTAATTAGTTATCTTATATATATTTTTATATATTCATGATTATTAGTTTTTTGAAAATGTCAATTTTTCAGAAATTGTTCAGCATACTTTGCAAATCTGGTGGTCTTTTTCTCATTTAGAAAGTAATCATCTACTCATTTTAAGTCTGTCAAGTTTCTATCGTTACTCCAATCTGAATCTCTCCTTCCGCCTTGAAACACTATGAGAGCTGAAAAAAATTTTTCATTACTTGAAGTGATTTGTATATATGTAAGTTTCTCGTAGGACGAGTGGTTTTCGCACTCGGCTACCAATCCGGTCGTCTGAAGTTCGATTCTCGGCTCGGCCAACGCGGAATCAGAGAAATTTATTTCTGACGATAGACATAAATTTCTCGATCTAATGTGGTTCGGAACCCACAATAATCTGTAAGTCCCGTTGCTAGATGACTAATTGGTTCCTAGCCACGTAAAAATAGTTAATCCTTCGGGCCAGCCCTAGGAGAGCTGTTAATCAGCTCAGTGGTCTAGTTTAACTAAGATATACTTAACTTTGAGTATTTGTAATGGTTTAGTTTTGTGCTTTATTTCGTCACTCTTCCATTACTGTCACTTTAATTGTCCCTATATGCATAACCTCTATACTATTGAACGAAGTCAATGAAGGAAAAGTATTCTGCATTGAACCACGATATATACTTAGTAAACTATTATTTGCATTCCTCATTTAATCAAACAACAACGACAACAACATTCACTCCTCCAGTACCCGTTCAGGATTTATCTCCTTCACATGTTGTACGATACGCATCCAAAACACTTTAAACTTCATTTCCACCATCCAGTCTCTCTCTCTCTCTCTCTCTCTCTCTCTCTCTCTCTGTTGTGATTTCTTCCTTTAAGCGCTCCTTGTCTTTTGCTATGTCTATATTTGATATTCAATCAAAACACTTGATTCACATTTTTATAAAATCTTTCCTCTTCTCTGTATTTCCCCCCTCTCTCTCTCTCTCTCTCTCTCTCTCTCTCTCTCTCTCTCGATGTTATATCCTAAACGCCCTCTCACTGCGAGGGCATTATCATTATTCAGAAACTTTGGAGTTGTTGGGATAATCTTTAAATTAAGAGAAAGGTGATTACGGCGAGGGGGATCAGCAGTGAGAGGTGTTGAATATTCCATGGAGAGAGACAGAGACGGAGACAAAGACTCTTTGTATCAGTTTTTATCGTTTTTCGTATTCAGCGCCTCAATAGAGATATATATCGCTTTTTGCGGTCTAATAGAAAACGAAGTGTTTACCACCATGCATTTTTTAAAGACAAGTTTAACCCTTGAATTTTTTTTTTTTTTTTTTTTTTTGTGGTGGTGGTGGTGGTGGGGAGACGAATTGCACGTATTCAAGAATTTAAATCTACGGAATAATGATGTAACTCGGGGCTAATGCATTAGGTGAATAAGAATAATTTTCTTTTTCTTTTGTTTAGTAATATCCTCCGAATCATTCGAGCGAATATGACTGTAAAATAGAATGAAGAGGGATGTTTACTCCCATTTAAATAGTTGGACATATTCGTAAATGTGCTGGAAATATATTTAATTACCTTCATTTTGGATGGATTTTCTTCTAACTCACTTGCCGTGTTAAGGATCATGCCATACTTAGACATACGATTGAAAAGATTCATAGACCCGTGTCGCACAGTGTGTCTTTTAAAAAAAAAATGGTCATAGAACCTTACTTTTGCGATGCATTTGATCCGAATGTCATCAGACGGTTGGTCGCCCCATCTGTTTCAAATCCAGTTTTTATGGATCTGGTCGGAGATTACCTTCAGATTCCTGTTTTGGACAAAGGTATTCTACAGCCGATCTGATACCCTGAACGTTGTAGTATTCACCATAGTGCAGTGCCACATCCAATATGTCTCAAGACGTTCAGGCAGACATAAACGTTGCTTACAACCTAAATATTCAAAGATCAACGTCCTCATAGCATACAGCCAGATAATGGTATTGCAGCCCATTGCTATAACGCAAAGATTCTGAGAGTACAGACTGACCATGATTGCTCTAAGGCGACGGTCTCCTTTCGTGCACTGAAAGCCATAGATCAGACCCGATTCTCGGGCATTCTATTGAGGTGTGAGAGATGTGTATTTCTGGTGATAGAAGTTCACTCTCGACGTTGTTCGGAAATCGCGTAAAGCCGTTGGTCCCGTTGCTGAATAACCACTGGTTCCATGCAACGTCAAAACATCATACAAACAAACAAAAATAGATCAGACCACTTACGATATAACCCGTAGTTAGAATAAAGATTATTCAAAGTTCTCAAACATGTTAGGAGGACAGTACCACATACCAGACAACAACTTTGCCGGACTAGGTAAAAAAATTAAAATAAATAAAAATAAATAAAGAAATAAAAAAAATAGAAATAAATAAAATAAATAAATAACTCGGGCAAGTGAGACTGTATCTCAGTTAGTCCGAGATGTCTCATAATGGCATGAGTTCTTCCATTGCCAACAGGCTTATTGCATTAACATTAAAAGTGATAGAAAAAACGTACTTCATTCCGAAGCTGGAGGGAACGTAGGTGTACACATTATTGTTGTGTACAGTTACAAATGCTGTTAGTTTTCTTCGTATTTTTATTATTTATTACGATCTCGACTCTCGAGATCGACAGGTTCTTAAAAATAATAAGCAATTGGGCTGTAATGACTGACGACAGGTGACAAACAAAAGGAGGGAGGAGCATAACAAAATCAAAAAGTTACCTTAAAATTAATTTATTTACAAGAGTTAAATACATTATGTACAGCGAGTCAAGGTTCTGGGTGGCAAAAACGCAAAAAAATTACAAACTAACAATAATATGTAAAATCAGTCTAAGAAACAAAATCCACCCTTCAATAACAGAGCCATGAAAATCACAATCTAAACAATAAAAAGAATAATCACAAAATAGGCTGTATAAGGGCAATAATCTTTAAATATAATAAATAGAAATAGGTAGCGTAATACACAACTAAAATCGACACTGAAGCAGCATAATGATACTAAGAGTAAAACGGGAACACTTCCTCAAACAATGAGGACAACAGTCCAATGCCGGACGATCAAGATAGAGCCGATACGACAACCACCTCGTCCTTGGAGACAATATGGACATCCTCCTCGAATGCTGGACGATCAAGACAGAGTTGATGCAACAACCATCTCGTCCTCAGATGCAGTATGGAAGTCCTCCTCGACCACTGGACGAAAACACGTCACTGCTGCTGCCCAGTGAGGTCGCACTCGACACGTCGTCCTCTTGACGACGAAAACACGCCATTGTTGCTGCTCAGTGAGGTCGCTCTCGACACGTAGTCCTCCCGACGACGAAAACACGATAATGCTGACTGCCGACCTCCAACTCGAAGTTATACTCCAAACGACGACTTCAACCAAATAACCAGGTATCCAGTACCTGACGCTGCCTCATGCTGGTCCACAGGTAATCATACCTGACTGCCTCTGACTGACTGACTGACTGACTGACTGACTGGCCGTTTTGCCCTCCAGAACCTGACTGGTTGTTCTGCCCTCCAGAACCTGACTGACGAAGTTTGACGCCATCCACCAGACGTCAACTCGCCAGCAATTAAAAAACAAAAACAAAGGAGGCAACAATCCACCAAGGGAACAATTGGTAAACGATTGTTCCTAACATTATTTAATCATATTTTTTCACCATTTTAACAGTCTTATATTATACAGAGGAGGAGCACCTGAGTATTATTATTATTATTATTATTATTATTATTTTATTATTATTATTATTATTATTATTATTATTATTATTATTATTATTATCATAAAGTGAAATCCCCAATTATTTTCTTGTTAATTATATGAATATTTATGCAAGGGACATTTGAGAGTTTGTTCAGCTCTAATGAGCAATTTCATAGATAATGACAGCTGAGCAATCTCGGGAAAACGCTCTGTATAGATTTAATATATTTCCATTGATAAATTATTGTGAATTTCGTTGTACGTCTCACCAAATATTGCCTTCGTTGACGGATGAGAATCTGCGTCACTTCGCCTGTAGAGGACCCCCCTCCCCACCCCCCTCTTTTTTTTCCACCACAAGAAATATTCTCCTTGGGAAAATAGCAACCGCTGATGTGACAGGGTAATCAAGTTCGAAGAAGGATCGCATGGCTCGAAAGGTGGGTGGGGTTGGGGGGGGGGGGGGGGGGAGGGGGTGCTGGTCGGTGATACCATGATTATTTTTCATCTCCAATAACTTATAATATAGAAGTCGCGAGTTCATTTCTCTCCTCCTGTAAAGGAGTTCTTTCAACTTTGCGGGAAGTAATTCAGACCTCCTTTTCTTACCCCGAGGGCAAAGTTTGATCAAGAAGAGAATTTCCTTTTGATGGCTCCTCCCCACTTATCATTACTGTAATGGAGGTCGCCCGTCTTCTCCGTCCATTCATGGCTTATATATCCTTTTGGTCTGCCACAGAAATTTCTTGCCAAAGTACGTTAGGTGTATACTTGTCTGGGTGTTTGTGGGTGTGTTTGTCTTGTTCCCACAAGTCCCGATCGCAGACAATTCCAATTTTGATCCGGTGCTGCGTGCGCTTGATCTCTCAAAGGCTTTTACAAGTTTCCTCCTTTTTTAAAATTTTTTTATTACTGGTACACTTCAAGAATATTAACACACACACACACACACACACACACACCGCCAGTTCTCTTTCATCCAGAATTGAGACCCACATTGGGAGCCTGGGTCAGTTACTATATCAGGAACGGCAACCACCTATTTTGAGTTCCCAACTCTACCAAGTCAGCAATGGTAGGCCCGTACGTGCCTGTAAATAGTAATTTTATTTATCTTATTATTAATCTTTCTTTATGTCGACAAATATTTACAATTATTTGCAAATTGTCTTGGCTAATGAATCAGCCTTATTATTAAGAATAATAACTCACTAATGCATTACTCATGCACAAAAGTCGGACTTTCGATAACGAAATTCGAGGCATCAGCGGAGACAGGTACTAATTGGCAACAGCGAGGAAGTTGACACAGCCCAAATTACTCTCTTAAGTACACATTATTATTCTCTCATACTAAGAGCATACGTTCACTTCACGTTCCTGAGTTACCAGCAAGCCGGCGTACATACTGTTATTTGGTATTTGATTTTTAACAGAAGTTTGATTGTGGTCATCAAAGAAAATTTTCAGCGTCATATTTGAATGCTGTTATTTGTATTATACATTAGGACAATTCATTTTAAATTCATAATAACATGTCTCATTGTATGCCCAAAGAAAAATACTGAAAGATTTGACGCCTCCGAAAATAACATTTTAATCAGTCATACGAGTGGGTTAAGTTAGTTCAATAAATATGGTAGCATGTTGGTATAGTTCCAAAATGCCCCGCGTTATTTGATGACGTAATTACATATATATTTTCGGTAATGTATCGCGTCTTTGCATTTCTTGTTCAGAACATACATAAGCAATCAAGAGTGCGCTTTTCAAGGACTTATTGAAGGCTCCCGGTCATGTAGAAGCCTATGTTGCAGGTTTCTAGGAGTTCTTCACTCTGAAATCTAAAGGTCTGATGTCGCTTGCAACGATGACATACCAAACGATACACCCAAAATTTGTTAAAGAAAAGCTCTTGATGGATCTCCTCCCAATGAGTTGTGTACCAGATCAGCGAGAGAAATAAACCTTCATCATCTGCTTCTGGAACCCGAGACGAAAATCACTGAGACCATTACCGAAAATAGGTATCATGGAAGTAAGAATAATAATAATAAAAGAAATGTCTGACGCCCCATCTAAAGCGTTAGAAGAGAAAGGATCAACACAGGAAAAAAATTGGTATCTCCGAAAGAAAGTTATGTTCAGGTATTGAGGAAGAAAAGGTGTTCTAAGAGAGCAAAGCAAGTTTCTTGAATTCAGATAAAGAAATTATAGACTTGGAAGTCGGTGTCTGTTTTGTCTATTTGGAATCCTTTTCCCTTTACAAATAACGAGAATTGTGAATTCACTGTAGGGCGTGGAGTGGTGAACATTTGTTTTTATATGTGCCCAGGTGTGATACGAACTATTGAAAGTCTGTTTGTTTAGCTGTACGTTATGTTGACATCAGTACGGTACAGCGTAGACTTTACGTGCAATTTGGGAAGTACAGTCTTTCTATGTGTACAATGAATTGATTGAGAACTCAGTTTTCTTGAACGTAATGTTATAAGGTATGGGTTGATACGTGATGTAAATATTTTTCCCTAAAGATGTTGCTCTTTGGTTTATGCAGAAAATTTTAAGCTAGTGTATAGAGTCAGTTTTCTCTAAGAATTTTGTCATTTTTCTTCCATTATCAAAAATGTAGAAGTTGTGCCAACTATCTCCTGTCTTTTAGTTGACGAACTGGTTTAATAACCCAACTTCCAAAAGAATATAAAAATATATTGTTAACCAGTCGTAGTTCGTGAATCTAAAGCAAAGGAATTGGTCAATACACGAGAAGCAAAGCAATGTTATAAGACAGCAAAAGAACATAGCCTTCTCTCTCTCTCTCTCTCGCTCTCTCCTCTCTCTTCTCTCTCTCTCTCTACTCTCTCTCTCTATCTCTCTCTCTCTCTCTCTCTCTCTCTCTCTCTCTCTCTCTCTCTCTCTCTCTCTCTCTCTCTTTTGCGCGCTTTTTTTTTCTAGGAAGCATGACAGGAAAAATTTCTTTATTGGATTTCAGAACCTTCATATATCCATTAGGATGTGGATGTTATTTGATTGCATTCGTAAAGTATATGTTTATGATTCATGTAGTTTGAAATAATGGTTAGTATACATGTAGTAAACATACACATATTTATTTATTTATTTATATATGTATGTATGTGTACATATATGTAAGTGTGTATATATATATATATATAGATATATATATATATATATATATATATATATATATATATATATAAACAAACTAGCGTAACTAGAACTGTGAGAATAATGTCATGATATTAAAAGAAAAGGAAGAAGGAAAATAAGAAGATAAAACTTTTATCGCTTCATCATTTTGTCGGCTCCTTTATAGAGTCCCAATTATGTCTTAATTGTCTTTAATTGCTTCAACTAGCACCGATTGTTGCTAATGGCCTGAACTCTGTAGTAGAAGTTCTGTTTTTAAAGTTCATTTACGTCTCTCTCTCTCTCTCTCTCTCTCTCTCTCTCTCGTCTCTCTCCTCTCTCTCTCTCTCTCTCTCTCTCTCTCTCTCTGTGTTGGCCCAAATATTTACCTTCCATTATTTTTCCTATTTGCACCTATTATGAAATGAGAGTATGGCAATCTATTGTATGCCTTTGAACGGAAAAAGTTTTTATAACGCCATATTAGTATGCGTTAAATTAGTGTCAGATCCTGAGAAATCAACAACGAGGTGAGTAAATGAATGTTAAATAATTCTTGAATTATTCGGAAATATAAAGTCCAGTTTAAATCTGCAAGCAAAATCGCATTTTGAGTTGGATTGTTGTATAAATTATGGAAATATAAAAATGTAATAATCTCGTAATGTTCCCTGCTTTATTTTATCGATCCAACCGTCCGCTTGGGATAGCGTGGCATTGCTGAAAGAATTAACAATAGAGTTATTATTAAATCAATGTGCATATAAGCTTGAATTATTTTGACTTTTAAAAGTGTGGCTATTTTTTATATTTGACCTGTGAACCATAATGAACCCTCTCGATTTTTGCAGTTCTCGTAATAATTTAGGATAATTCCTCTCTAAGCCCTACTTTACTTCGTAATGGCTGTTCGAACCAAAATCATATATTCCAAGTGAATGATTTAAATACGTTATGTTTTTCCTTTTCGAGTTTGTTAGTAGGATTGGAAGTTACTGTATGTATATTTATTCAATTTTTAAGATCAGGTTCATTTTTGCTCTTATTTTGTATTCAGTTTTAAGACATTTTTCAGGATTTTAAGTAAATAATTTCTTATAAGGCCTTTACTAACAGCTGGAGACATGCATGTCTGTTATTATTATTATTATTATTATTATTATTATTATTATTATTATTATTATTATTAATATTATTATTAATTATTAATGGGGGGGGGGGGGGGGGGGCTATCACAGTCCTCCAACTCGATAGGGTGTTATTCATAGTGTGGGGTTCCGGGTTGCATCCTGCCTCCTTAGGAGGTCATTACTTTTCTTACTATGTGCGTTGTTTCTAGGAGCACACACTTCTGCATGAGTCCTGGAGCTACTTCAGCCTCCAGTTTTTCCAGATTCCTTTTCAGGGATCTTGGGATCGTGCCTAGTGTTCCTATGATTAATCATTATTATTATTATTATTATTATTATTATTATTATTATTATTAACTACCAAACACCAAACCCAGCTTGATAATCAGAAAACAACAAGACGATGGGATCTAATAGGGAAAGCGCCCCTCTTCATGAAAAGAAAAGTGTAGAATACGAGACAAAAATGAAAGAAAGGAGGTGACATAGGAACATAAAAAAAGAATAAATTACGGAATGAAAGTCATGGGACCTAGTTGAACAGAAGAGCAGATTTATCCGCTTTCGGTCGCGATAGGGAAAAAAATCCAGAAAACTGTACTGTGCTGAACCACAGAAAAGAAGACACTTTCGCTACAATTTACTGCATATCCAGCCCTATACGCGGTGTTTCGTATAGTCGGGGAAGATGTGATTGGGATGGATGATATAAGAAAAAAAAAGTTCTATAAACTACGCACAGTGAGCTAAAGGAACGACGGTGCCAGAGGTCAATAATAATTCTGTGATAAGAAATTTGAAGAACAAATAATGAAACTTTAAAAAATGGGAAAATTTTCCTGCGGATGGACCTGCCTCTCGAAAGTATTATTTATACCCGTTTTTTCTGTTACTGTAAAAGAGGTAAACTGGATTCATCTCCCTAAAGTGATTGTGAATAAAAAATGAGACAGAGTTCTAATTTACTTTTACATATTCAAAGAAATCTGTATAGGTGTGGTGTGTGTGTGTGCCTGTGTCTGTGTCCATGTACACACATCCCTTCAGAATTTCCTGTTATGAAGGTTCCATTGGCAATCTTGCCTCCTCTTAATCCGGGCGAGAAAGGGAGGGAGGTATTTTATAGGAAACCTCTTTTCTTGGGGCATTTCCAAATGAAAGTCTCTGCCGGAAGATAAGAGAGAGGAAAAACAACTTGGGAAGCAATTTCTAAGAATTTCGCTGAGAATCCCTACCTTTTTCCCTCTGCTAAAATGTTTTTTTTCTTTCTTTCTTTCTTTCTTTCTTGCTGAGGATCCGTATTTTTTTCCCATCTTGCGGAATGGATTTTTTTTTTCTTCTTCTTCTTCAGCGGAAAATCAACCGAAGACTTGACTGGCTTGTAAGGGTTCTCAGGATGTGTTGAAGCGATCTGAAACGAAAATATCGGATGTCGAGGCGAAGATTGCCGGCAAAAATAAATGTAGAAGAAACGATAGGAAAGAGGTTTTCACTTCTTTTCAGTCACCTTCAAAACATCATTAAGATCTGAAGAGGGATTGAAATTTTTTGACAGACTTCATGGAAAAGGATATAATCAATCACACGTGGAACAGTGTATCCCCTTATGAAGAACAATTACGTAAAAGGTCGTTGTGTATTTCATGTAAAATTTATAATTGCAGACTTTTTATTCAAGAGACCGTGACATTTATAACTTCTCATATTTAAGCTGATTGAAAATAAATCATAGCTGGTGGTTAGTCGCTTGTTGTATAGATTAAAACCTGTACGCATGTTGACTTAATTGGATATTGATACTAATCCCCAAAGTCTGATGACGATACCTATGTGAAATGTTTTTTTTTATGTAAATATTGATATTCGAAAGGTTTCTTCTTGATTAATTAAATTCGTGTTTGCATCATCTAAAGCATTTATGCAGGTGATCGTTGAGGATGTTAGTACGACAGTCAACATTATTTATTACACTACAAGTGAGAGCGCATTATGTTAGTTATATGTTTATATGTCATTGTCTGACTTCAGGGGTGCAAGGTATTTCCGTAGGAGAGAAAGAAATAACTTCTTTTATGTAGGAAGAAAGGCATTAGGTTCAAGTGTAATGATTATAATAGCGTAACCTTCTTCAACAAAACGTCTAAGATCCATTGAAGACGGGATGCCCGGAATAAATAGAAAAAAGTGATTAAGTATATATGGTTTTGGTGTACATTTATAGAATATGCACCATACTTATGAACTTTTGACGCGTAACTATCAAAAACTGTGAATTTGTTTGCTCAGCATAAAACTGAGCTATGTTGTTTATTATCAGTTTACTCCTGGTAGTTTTTCCAGAGAAAAGTTTTGATTGGTGTATGCAAACAGGCCTCTTTCAGTAGGTGTACACTGTCCTTATCTGGCTGTCTTGTCTTTTATGGGCAGAAGACACACCTCTCCTTGCTGCATGTACCTGCTGGAGGATCCATGAAGCACAACCTTATCAGCGAGGATGTTGATAATTTCATGCTCCTGTAGAATGTGGGTCGCACTGAGGTTTTACATTGTTGACTGAATCTGTTGAAAAAGAATGCATTTATTACTGCTATGTTGAGCATTTCAAAGAGTAAACAAAGCGGCCATCCTTGTGTCTTTAAAGTACAATAGAATCTGTTACACGTGTTGTTCAGCTCATCAACTCCCATAGTTTTCTTATAGTTGTGGATGATCTTTTGATTTTTCTTATTCCCATAAAGAGCAGGAGTGTTTTGTTTTGAATGTAAACGTTGGTTGATCTTTGTTTTATATGAAACTAATTTTCTGGGAATATGGATATACTGGTGTTACAGGGCGTGGATCTTGTCTACAATCACTACTGAGACGTAACCTGTTTTGGGGATGTCCCTACAAATGTTCTAAAGTCAGTCCCCTCACCTGGGATACTTAGGTAAACTATTCATTGTTGTGTTCCTTTTAATGTCCAGGTATGTTTCCACTAGTTTCATCGTGTGGTATTCTTCCAGTTTTCCAGGGGGTACTGTGTTCCGTCCAAGTTAAAAAAATTCCAGTCAACATGTAAGTTATAGGCATCACATGCCATTACTATCTTCAAACCATTTTGTTTAATCTGATAATAATAATAAATGCTGATGATGATGTAGTAAGAATACTGAAAATGTTAAGAAATTCAGTCTCGTGAAAACAAATTGTTAAAAAATCCACAATTATATATTAAAGAATATTTCTATGTAAAAACAAAGACTTTCGAACACCTGCCTGTTGAGTTTGGAGTTACTTAACAACCGAACCAGCACTTCGATGTTGGGGTGTTATTTTCTCGCCCCGCCCACCTTTTTAGATGCTCTTCAGGAGGAGGACGGTGTTCGAAAGTCTTTGGTTTTTTACATAGAAATATATTTTGATATATAAATAAAAGTATAAGCCACGAAGGAAAAATAAACAACGGAATTTCTGCAAGATCTTTCGACTCAACGTCCTTTACTCAGCAGATCACGTTCCAAACTTTCGTGATTCAGTTATACATTTTAATGTATAATTGTGGATTTTTTAACAATACTGATAATAATAACGATGATTCTGATTAGTGCTGTATAATTTGTCACTATTACCTGTTTGTTTACATCCAACGCTGATATCATCTCGGCACTTATTTTTCCCTCTCATACATTGGCTTGGCTTTGAGAAATTTATCCCTGTGGGCTGGAAGTCGACGGAAGTAAATCGTGTGAGTGGAGGACAGAGACGACACGTCCAGCCGGAAACTTTTCCCCTTTTGACTCTTGTGGTAGTTGAAGGGCCATCAGCGATAGAAAGTTGGAAAAAAGTTCCATTCAAGTTAACCCAAGTTTCGCGGAGTTACCCATTCTTCAAGTTCGTGTGCGTGTTCCGAGTAGTTAAGGCCAGAAGAGCTCCCCAATTACGTTATGCGCCCGTTCGTCCTCCGGCGCTTCTTGTGTGTATGTATATTTGTGTGGTTGTATTATATATATATATATATATATATATATATATATATATATATATATATATATATATATATATATATATATATATATGTCTCCTTGCCATATTACGACTCCTTTAATTGACAAGAAGGTCAACTTGCGTTTGGGGACACCCACTAAATGCCGAGTATGGTGGATAATAACCCACAAACATCTGGTCTGTATTGTATTCCTGCACAAATCCCAAGGGATATGTAGATGGTAAGGATTCTATACATCGCTATTTTTTTATCTCATTTCGTCACATCCTGCCATTAAAGAAATACCACTGAAAATTAAGTATTGTGACCTTTTGGTATCTTGGCAAAAGTGATACTGTTTTCACAAGATCGGAGTTCCTGAAAGATTGCTAATTCCTTTAAGAAATAATAGTTTATTGACTTGAGCTATACTGGAAATCATCTGGTGATTGTCTAAAGCTCGATTTCCATGGTTATTGAAAGAGAAAATACCGCTTCATTCACTTTTGCTTAAAAATAGATTCCAGGTTACTATTTGTTTTCATTCCTGTGAATAATTTTATAACAGTAATGTAACTTGAGTATCTGAATCATTTACCAGCACTATCATCACCCTTGTAGAAGCAGGGGAGGCTATATATTCCAGTGTACTTTTGGGGCGCATTCTTGAAATCAAGGGCAAGAGTGGGTACTGCCAAAAATTCCTTGAACAGATTTATATTACAAGTGGCTAATCTGTTACGTATAGGCTCCCCCTAAGTTGCGTGCAGAACTGGAAACCGTTGGCTAATCTTTACTAGAAAAAACAGATATTAATCTGCGAGATATTATCTGCCATTAATGAAATATAAACTATAATGGCAGGACAAATGTGTTAATAACAAGACAGAGATACGTTAATGAATAATTTTGAATCGGGAAATAAAAGGTGGGCGTAGCGCCTCAGTGGAGTGGTTGATATGGTGTTAGCGTTCTACCTCGGTGGTCGCGGGTTCGATTCTCGGCCATTCCGTTGAGGAGCGAGAGATGTGTATTTCTGGTGATAGAAGTTCACTCTCGACGTGGTTCGGAAGTCACGGAAAGCCTTTGGTCCCGTTGCTGAATAACCACTGGTTCCATGCAACGTAAAAGCACCATACAAACAAACAAACAAAAATAAAAGGTGGGCGTAGTAAGGATCAGCTAGGTTCTCTCTCTCTCTCTCTCTCTCTCTCTCTCTCTCTCTCTCAAAGGCCAAATCTTATTTGATGTCTGTTCGAATGAACCTAAGAGTGGTTTTTATGAAACGTAAGGGTGGGAAGAAGAGTCATCATGTCGTTTTGGGATGTGTCCTAACATGGAAAGTGACAAACAGCGAATGCAAAGGAAGCGTCCAAGTTTGTGGCCGCTCTTGCCTGCACGTGCCAGATCGACGCCGGTGTCAATTCGGCCTTAGTTCTTGGCCCTCTGGGACTCCAGGATGTTAGCCATTCGTCGAGTTCGGAAATGAACATGGCCTTATGTATTCTTCTTACTCGAAAAGAAACTTGAAAGGAATGACAATGGCAGTATGTTGCAATGTACATTAAACTTTGAGATAACCCATCTAAAATATCCCTGCTTTATAAACCGTCAGACAAATAACCCTCTTTTAAGCCTCTAAACTCTAAAGGAACTATTCTTCAACGTTTCCGGCGTTCAGAGATTTATCTTATTTCACTAATTAGAAAAAGATAACTTACAAAGAAGGATTGTAATTCTTGTAACACAGTAGAAAGACCTATGGAAAGCAAACCAAAAATGGCTTCTTTGGAATACGACAGCAGTTCTCTTAGAATGGATATATTTTTAAAGAAAGTCATAGAATATAAGCCATATGTTTCATCTTTTCCTACTAATGAGTTGAAGTGTCAATAGTCGTAGTAGAGTAGCAGTAACTTCTCTTAATTACTTGGATATCTGCGTCACAGTCATTACAGCCATTTTCCTCGTGAACTAATAGTTGTTAATATTAGTAATGATAACAAATCCTTGTAATTACAAGTGACAAAGGCAGTGATTAATAATAGAGATAATAACACTAATCCATGAGGACAGAATGGAGATTCAAGAGACATAATTCGCAATCCTCTGCATAGTCATGTATGATTTGTCCAAACAGGTATTATATAATAATAATAATAATAATAATAATAATAATAATAATACACCCGGTCTCTCCTTAGCGTATATGAGAATTTCTCTTTGCTGCACCATATTGAGCGTTGCAAGAAGAAAATTGGGTGAGAGAGTTTGATAAGAATGCAGTCGACTTTCACCATGGATAAGGAAGGAAGGAATAATATGATTGTGCTAAGTTTTGTCTGGTTGAAAAAAACTGCTCCAAGCTTTCTTTTGAACTTTCAAAGATGCTCTCTTTAAGGAAAGTTGTTATCTGTCGTAAGCATTTCTAATCTCCCCGAAGTATGCAAGGGGGAAAAAATAAAAGGAACAGATGGAGCGCTTTGCATTTGATTAAGACTCTTAAGGTCTTGTGACATAACCGGTTTGGGCCATTTTCCGCATTATAATATATATATATATATATATATAATATATATACAATATATATATATATATATATATATATATATCTATATATATATATATATATATATAACTATATATATATACACACACACATATACACATACAGAGAGAGAGAGAGAGCGCGCGCTGAGGTTGGATGTTGTTTGTACGGGAAAGAAATCGGTGACAGATTTTTCATTCTCGCAACATTTTCTTTTACGAATAAATTGGACATCTTCGAACACACGAATTCGCAAATGAATGCCTGCCTGTCACAGCCGCCGGATGAAGGTCTCTGACAAGTGTGAAATGAAGATTTTTTTTTGTGTGTGTGTGTGTGGGGGGGCCCAGGAAACGGAGAGAAATACAGACAGTCCTCTTCCATTTTCTGCTTGAAGAATCACAGACACCAGAAGAAAAATGCAAATTTCTTCCAGGTTTTAGTCGGACGTTCTTACCTAACGAGAAGTATTTCTCTCTCTCTCTCTCTCTCTCTCTCTCTCTCTCTCTCTCTCTCTCTCTCTCTCTCTGTTCTTTATAACTTGTGCTATTGTGTGTACGTATATCTCTACCATAATAGCTGTGTAGAGAGAGAAATATATGTAAATATAAATTTAAGTGTGTTGATCTGTTTGAACAGAAGACTTGAAGTTATTATTTTAGTTAAAAAAAAAACTGAGCACCACAATTCAGTTAAAGCATAAATGGGAACTGTTTAATATTGAAATATATATATCTGTATATATGTGAATGTGTGTATGAGTAATCAATTTCTCATTTCGCTTTTTTATTTACCTTACCATTTCACCATAATTTTGTTTTCAATTCATAATTTCTTTACACATCTCTGTAAGAGAGGTTATGTCGGTGGGTGGCTCTCCCAGTCATGTATTTAACGCTCGCTGCTTTCCCTTTGGGCACTGAGTTCTTTTCTTGTAAAAGCATTGTTCTCCAGACATTATACAGAGCACAGAGCGAGAGTTGCCCTCCAAGGAAATAAGTGTAATGCTTTGAGACCTACTTCTCAGGTTTCCTCAGCCCAAGGTATGAATGTTTAAAAGTGGGGTTTATTGGTTTCAGGTTCCTTTTAGCCCCTTGATCGAATTGCTCTCAGTTAACTGAACGCATTCTTGGTGCTCTTGTTGCAGAATGAAGTAGAGCAATTTTCGGTTTCACTGGCATTGTAGCTGTTATACAATATTGATGGATTTATGATTCAAAGCTTGGTTACTCTTTCAAGTCCAAGAATTCGCTTTTGAAAGGACGCCAAATAAAGTGAATGTACTTTTCCTGACGCAAAAGGACTGAAAACAAAGCTAAGTCAAACTCTCTCTCTCTCTCTCTCTCTCTCTCTCTCTCTCTCTCTCTCTCTCTCTCTCTCTCTCTCTCTCATGCCTTTCCACACGCATTTAAAGTTTTTTATCATCCATTCTGTTGAAATTGATCTTCCGCTAGTTCAGAAACATATTTTGCCATTGAAAAAATATAACTGAATCACGAAAATATAGAACGAGGTGAATATTTAAATAAAGACAAATTCCACGAAGGAAAGAGAAACCGAGGAGTTCTGCAAGGCCTTTCGACTTATTGTTCTTTACTTATGAATATAAGTACATATGTATAGAGAGAGAGAGAGATAGTGCGCCGTTATTTTGTATGCTCATACATGAATAGTTCTAGATTCATTTCTGCAAGTGACGTCGGCACAAAATATAATCTCCATGACATTTCCATCTCGAATCTAAATGATCTCATTCAGTTTCCTCCAGTGACGACGGAGCTAAAACTGAACCCCTCGTTAGTCTCGAAATTGAATCATTTAACAATACCTTCTCTTCCAATTAAGCTGCTCCGTATTCTCCTATTGGTAACCTGATAACGCCATTTGGCCTCCACCTGATATATAACGACTCTTAATTTGTCAAGAAGTGGAATTGCTTAACCGAGCTTACATTCCATTCCAAGAATTACGAGAATTGATTGGAATGGATGTCTGCTATTTTATTCATGGATTGATTTGATTTAAATAGATTTTTGGCTTTATACCAAGCACTGGGGGAACTAAGGCCATTCAGCGCTGAAACGGAGATTGACAGTAAAAGGTTACAAAGGTGTAACAGGAGGAAAACCTCAAAGCAGTTGCACTATGGAACAATTGATAGGAGAGGGTGGACAGTAAGATGGAAGAAAGAGAATGTGAACGGAGGTACAGTAAAAGGAATGAAAGTAGTAGTAGCTAGGGGCCGACGGGACGCTTCAAAGAACCTTAAGTAATGCCTACATTGCTGGTTGTTTGTTTGTCTGCCTGTTTGCCGGAAAATGGGAAAGCTAATCTACGGAATCCTACAAAAATTCTTTAAAAGTACAGTATAATCCATTTAAATCTGCGCTTAGACTTGCCGACCGCCGTCCCATATGGGACCAAGCGCCTCAGGGGCGTGGTCTGCATGGTGTTGGCGTGCCAACTCGTTGGCCGCGAGTTCGATTCTCTGGCATTCCATTGGGGTGTGAGAGATGTGTATTTCTGGTGATAGAAGTGCAATATCGACGTGGTTTGGAATTCACGTAAAGCCGTTGGTCTCGTTGCTGAATAACCACTGGTTCCATGCAACGTAAAAACACCATAAAAACAAAAACAAACATATGGGACCAAGCTTTGTCTAGTACACTGGCCCCTGTCAGTAACCAGAGAGAAGGTACCTTGGTCCGACTTCCGGACAGTAACGTCCCAGGAGAGAAAATAGGCATTTCATGATCACTTTCTAATCAACAAGTAGACTTGTCAAGGTCTTGCAACTGAATGACAAATCACTATGTTGATGTGCAACACATGCACACTTAGGTTTAGCAATTCTGGGACTAGTTTGGTATGTCAAGGTTCCAGAACCAGAGGGAGAAATAGACATGACGAAGTTCATTAGATAAAATGTACATAGGTACATCCAGGTTCTGCGACCGAAGATCATATAGTTATGCAAAGGTTCCACAACTAAAAGGTATGATGAACATCATAGACAGATAGCTGCACAGTTTGCAAAAGAATATTAGGAGTGTCGATCGATGTTGACCGCAATAAAAAAAAATTGGATAAGTCAAGAGTGTGGAACGTAAAGGAGAAATAGGTATGAAAGGTTCAACTAAGGGTTAATAGGCAAGTCAGTATCCAACACACACACACACACACACACACACACACACACAGAGGTAAGGGGAGTTGAGCAGGTACTCTGAGAATTCCCACTTATCGAACAATTAACTGAAGTTGCTTTAGTAAAAAATTTAAATATTTCAAGTTTGTGAGAGGCTTGTAAGGAAAATATGTGAGAGGAATGTAAGTAAAATATATCTGTACCTCAACAAGCAATATTTATGAAGATGACTTTTCACTAAAAGGTAATTAGCTGAGTGAATTTTTACAATAGCGCACCTTTAGGCAATACTAAAGGTGTTTTCAGTGTCCAATTAGACCCTAGCTGCACCCACATTTTGGTCTTTCACTTTATCTCCTTTCCCACTTCCTTTCCCCTCATCTTTTCCAAGTTCTCCGAATAATACCTCTTCGTGCATTCCTTGGGTTTTCTTCCAGAATTACCTTTTCTTTCTCTCTAACCATCTCAACTTCTTTTCACTTTCTTTTCACTTTCTCGGGTGTTGCTTTCTACCCCAAATTTCGTTCGGTCATTCTGTCATCAAGGACAAGTAGGATATTTTAGTTAATTATTTGGTTGCAGACTCTCTCTCTCTCTCTCTTTTTTTTTTTTTTTTTTTTTTTCGCCCCCCTCTCTCCTCTTTCTCTCTCTCGCTTCTCTCTCTCCTCTACTCCCTCTCTCTCTCTCTCTCTCTCTCGTTGGGAACAAGGTATTTTGATGCTAACGTATTTGCATGAGTGAAAATAGAGATGAAAAGCTCGCACAAATAAAAATCGAAGTGGTATACCCATTTCCTAAAGCAGGCATTAATTAACAAACCTAATTTTAGCAGAACTTCAGTATCGGATTAAAAAAAATATCCATATGAGTTAAAGTTCTCTGCGTGCTCAACTTTATCCTTTTTTTTTTTTTTTTTTTTTTTTCGGGAAGTTATTTTATGGAGGAGGCGGTCGGTCGGTAGCTGCGTTGAACGTATTTTTCCTGTCTCGCACTTTGGAATTAGTTCTGTCCCTTTTTCGAAAATAGTTTTAGTCGACGGGCTTTTTTATTTCATTCAGAATAATATATATGATGGCTTCAGTTATAAAGTTTTATGAAGTTGGTTATTTTTTTTCTTCTCTTTTGTTTTGGATGCAGTACTGTCTCGTAAAGTTTTCTCTTTTATAACAATACTCCTAATTAAGATTCGATGTTGTAGTATACACGCTATTGGTCCTTTCTTTTGGAGACCATCTTTTTTTTTAATTCAAAAGTCATACATATGCATTTTATTATTATTATTATTGTACTTAGGAAGCAGACCCTCTCTCAAGCATACTTTATTAAAAGTAATTGCTACTTCGGCAGCGTTACACTTGTAGAGATTCGTCTCTATTTTACGAATAGCGGCTTTTTCCGTGCTACTTAAACAGGCTAGTAGAGCGCCTATAATAGAGAAGAATCTCTACAAGTGTAACGCTGCTAAAGTAGCAATTAATTTTAATAAAGTATTATTATTATTGTTGTTGTTGTTGTTGTTGTTGTTTTGTCCATAAGGTACCCATAAATCTAGGTATATTGTAGTATTAATTTAAAATGGAGAAGCTTAAAATCATCACCTCGGAATTCTCTTTCCATTATTTTCATTAGTTATGTTATAATGAAGTAAGAGCATGATTTCGACAACTTAAGGTAATATATTATCATCATCATTATCAGCAAACGCGTGCTGCTGGATATGAGTATACTGTATGAATAAATCAAGATCTTGGACCGATGTACTTTAGCACTTGTAAGTGGTTCCTGAACAGAACACAGGCCTGCGCCCTGTGTGGTCCCCCTACGTTAATCAGGGTCGTCACTTCATCTAGAATCCATCAGATACCAGGTATCATAACTCCTGGAGAGGCTAGGACGCCGGGCTGGACTCTCTTTAAAGACATTAATTGTTCGCGTGAACATTTGCTGGCCCTATATTTGCATCGGTGTTGGGTAACACCCTTGATAATGTTCTTCGTCTCTCCTACTTTTTCTGAGCCGTGTTCCTCTGGTTCTCCTCACTTGTTTAGCCTAAGTGTGGGTTTGCATTCCTGTTGCTCCTCTGTTGGTTGAACGACGTTCAAAAGCCCCTTTCTTCCTTCTTTTGGTTATGTGCATTTATTACTGAAACCCTCTTTATGGTTTTCTTCCTTTTCTTCTTTCTCGGTCTTCCTGCTTGGTGCTCGCTCAGTTTTCGACACTAAAATGTAAACCGTAACGTTCTTCTTGCTCAACCTCTCATCATTCGAGCATGATATCTTGGGACGTGAAATTGTATCCAGCCCCCCTTCCATATTTTCTCTCCCACCTATTCCGCACCCTTCCCCCCTCATACCCCCAACTCCTTCCACCTTCCTCCCCTTCCCACGTCATTCCCCTTTCCTTTTTGTCAGTTTTGTTCTTATAATTATGGAAGTCGTAGCATCCCTGGAAGCTCGTTTCCCATTTTTCTCTCTTACAAATGAAAGATACACATGAATGAAAGGACCATCATTCCATTCGATTACTTCAGCTGTATCCGGCTTTCCATTATAGGTGGAGCTGACAATGTAAGGAATTGTACCTAGAGCAGATTAACGGGATTGTATCATTTCTAAACCTCTCATTTTGGATTTCGTTACGCCCTGTTTTGCAGCCAACTTATAATAATTGTCGTTTTAAGAGAACGGATGACATTTACTTTGCATTTCAGTCGGCTTGCAGTCACTGGAAATATACAGAAGGAATGTCAATCAATTCGCTTCTCTTGGAATTTAATATTTTGTCTGCAATGGACCTTCTCCGGTTCTTTCGTTTCCATTTCGCCTGATATCCTTAACTATGTTTTCCCCTATCACAGCCCCCCCGCCCCCCTCCCCCTCCTTGCCCTGCGCTCGTTGGGCAATGCAGTCTGATGAAAATGGAAGCTGGGTAGTGATCAAGGAATTGTGTGTCTTTTTCTTTCTTATTACATGTGGCGATTCCCTGGTTGAATCTTTGGAACCTCCCCCAGTTACTAATCACATAACCTAGCTATCATATTCCAAAAATAAATAAATAAATAAATAAATAAATAAAAACAGACTTTTCTCCGGGCATGGAAATGTATTCATTCATAAAATGTGAACAGAAGTTCAGTAGTGCTCTCTCTCTCTCTCTCTCTCTCTCTCTCTCCCTCTCATACGCAGACGTTTCCACCCTGAATCTTAGAAGAACCCTCTAACTTTCCCAGAAGAATGACGTCCTCGCCAATTTTCCAATCTCCCAAGGACACGCACCATTCACAAGACAAGGCAATGCCGTCTATTCCAGCCTTTATGGAAAAGCAGAGTCCGAGGCTTCTTAACGTGATCAAAGCCTCGGCCAAGCCCTGAGGCCCCACGCTTGACCGTTCTAATTGGCTGGACTGATTCTCTAATTGGCTATTAACTCTTTGGTACTGGATCAGCTGAAATGCTGCGGACCATCGCTCGGACGCTCCCGCAGTTCTACAGTGTTGATCTGTTGTATGGTTCCTGTTGGCGGTGCCTGGATTCAGTGAGAAAAAGACGCTGGCTTGTCTGGCTGGCTGGCTGTCTGGTCCCCAATAAAGGAGATGGTGCCTATGCGATGCGTGACTTGTGAATCGCACTATATATACTGTGTATAGTGTGTATAGACCGCACTCAGCTGATGGATTTCTTCCTGAACGCGCTTGTTACTTAAAAAAAAAAAAAAAAAAAAAAACTGATACAAAAACAGAAACTCTAGCGCCCGTTGCAAGATTCGAACCCGCACCCGAAATGCCAGAATTTGTGTAACTATAACCATTGGAACAGTCAAAATGTGTGACGACAAAATTAATACGAAACAAAGGAGACTAGAGACGAGTCGTCATAAAACAGCATATGCCACATATGCAATATGCACCCAGTAATAATATATATATATATATATATATATATATATATATATATATATATATATAAACATATATACATACATACATAATATATACATATATATATATATATATATATATATATATATGCATATCTATATATATATATATATATATATATATATTTATTATAATATGCATACATACATTATATATATAGATATATATATATATATATATATATATATATATATATATATATATATATATATATTATATCTGTGTGTGTGTGTGTGTACAAACACACGGATATGTATGTATGCATGTATTAAGACCTTGTTTGAATCTTTAGTGTTTATTGATTAATGAAACGAAGATTCTGCAAATTACAAACTCCACATTTTGAAAGTTACATTTAGCCTTCTAAGTGGTTGGATTTTTCTTTTCTCTTAATAATGATAGGTATGGAGCTAATACGGCTGCGGTCTGGAAGCATATTTTGAAAACACCCCGATAAGCCCAAAGGTACATTACTACGTCCAGTGGAATGCACTAATTTATATACATGCTTGAAAGTTTTATTTTATTGTGTATTTTTGATAAATTTATAAAGAATGTGGATAATGGAATGACTGAATCGTGAAGTCACTTAAACGAATCTAAACAACCATGCCCGACGCTCGAAGTTTATCCGAATAACAAACCCAAAAAGCATAGAACTTATTTATTCAAAAGGACCATTGTCCAGTTTGAAATGTTGAAGTTCAACATATAAGTAAACAGAGAAATTCATCCTCTTGTGAAAGAATATGTATTATGAAAGGATTACGAGCAAACACGTATCAGCTTCCCTTTAAAAAAGTGTGTCGTTCAAGTAAATATTGACTTGAATTATGTTTCAAATCTCTTCCAGAAGCTTTTGGAAGGACCATCAAAGGAATCCATCTACGAAGTGGAATGTTTTCATATGATGAAAAAAAAAAAAAAAAAAGAACGAGTGAAAAATATTTTATAGCTGAGTAATTTTCGTTGTGAGACTGAAGAAATCGTAATATTTATATTTTTGTTTCTAGTTTATAAGACCTTGTAGTGCAATTTGATCGCCTATCAAGGAAGGGACGATATTTGCGCATTTTATGAAGAACTTAGTGTACCGCAGTTGACTCTTGTCAGTTATTAGATGCTTTTCTTTCAGTCGACTGTTGTGATTCACAACTGAGGTTGAGAGAGAGAGAGAGAAAATAAGGAGATATTATTTATCTCCTTATTTTCTCTCTCTCTCTCTCTCTCTCTCTCTCTCTCTCTGCAGATATATCTCTGAAATAGAGGAAATAGTAATAAGATCGGTTGCATATGCTAAACTAGTTATACAATAAGTTAAGTATATCTTAATTATTACAATAAAGTATAGAACCAAATGCCATACAATGGTTTGTCTCCTTGATATGTTTCACTTCATGAAAAACTTACCTTTTCCCATTTAAATCCCGACTCTACTACAGCGTAGTGGTGGTAGCCTTTTACGCCAAGACACCACTAAAGGAGACAAAAAGTGCCCATTGCTGCCACCACAAAAAAAAAAAAAAAAGTCCAGTTCATCGAAGAGCAACAAACGGGGGGGGGGGGGGGGTTTGTGTGTGGAGGCTATTGGTGGAACGCTGATGCAGTGGCATTCCATTGCAGACACAAATACTCCTCGGGAAAGTTATCTAGATTTTTGTCATGGTAAATGGATTTTAATTATGTTACATTCATGCGTAATTACTTTGTCCCTAACGTACAGGATGACATTTAACCTTCTTATATTGCAATCCTGCAGTTATTAGAACGTCTCTTTCAACTGGAAAAGTGTGTTTTTATTACAGGACTGCGCACACAATGGAATGGCAATTAATCAGATTCCGCCATCTTAGTTCCCGACTGTTTAATTAATCTGAATTATGTGCTGATGCAGTGACAGATGTCATTGCCGACGACGGATTTTGGATTCTAATTTGTTTTCGTCTCCCTGTTCCAGATTACGAACGGTTTTCCACGTGGATCAGAGTTTGAGCTCTTTGTTTATACATTATATATATATATATATATATATATATATATATATATATATATACATGCTTAAAAAATCACTGTAGAAACGCGTCTTCATTAAATAAGCGAATACCACTGGTATTTGATTATTAATATATATATATATATATATATATATATATATATATATATATATATATATATGCGTGTGTGTTTGTATAACTGAATCACGAAAGTTAGGAACGTGATAAATCCATAAATAAAGATATATGCCACGAAGGAAAATAAACAACGGAGTATCCGCGAGACCTTGAGTTCTGCTTGGTAAAGGACGGTTAAACGTCGAAAGGTGTCACGGATACTCCGTCGTTTATTTTCCTTCGTGCCATATATCTTTATTTATGTGTTTGTGTGTGTATAATCTATGTTTAGTTATATATATATTATATAATATATACACATAAATACATACATCCATATAAATGTTTGACCATTGTATGTAGTATGAGAACAACTGAAAGATGTGAAGAATGTGGAGATTCTCAGAGGAAGCAAAAAATGTTTGCATAGGCGAAAGGGTGGATCTGATTGTTCTGAGATGGACTTGTCACTTGGAAATGATGAGATCAGGTACTGGAAGGAGTTGCAGGTGAGGGAGACCTAGAAAATGTGGGATAGATGGGTCGAAAGAAGCTTTTGGGAATGGAGTAATATATAGGAAGCACGAAAGTTCCTGCAAAATACAGGTGATTGATGCTTAGTTCTTCGCTGAGTGGGTGTCTTATGCATGCAATGACAAGGAAATTCTCTTCACAAGGCTCAGAACTTGGCAAGTCGTGTGACTCAGTCACGGCTTATTTGAATGGCAGGGAGAGGTCGAAACGTAGATCTTCTAAAGTTGCAAACACAAGATCAGTTATAGTACCCAGGGAGGTGAAGGAGACGTCAGTTCTTCACACAGGAACTTTTTTAATTAAAACATACACGGGAGCAATACCAAAGCTCGAGTCTCAGAGACACCAAGGTTACGAGGGAACAAGCATAAGGATTGTAATCTCAAGACACCAAGGTTACGAGTGAACAAGCAATAAGGATTGTTATCTGTTATCAGTGCGCTGCCACCGACCTACTGTGAGTGTGTGTGTGTGTGTGTGTGTGTATTTGTTTGTTTGGCATACGTGCGCCCGCCACTCTGTGTATGATGGACAGTTTCACAAAAGTGATGATGCTGCATACTATAGACAATTCGGAAATTCAAGAATACACAGAAAAAAAGGCCAGAACGATGCCGATGACCTCGGATACTAAGGCAGCCATAAAAACACGTCTTTCCCCTGCGGGAAAGACGTGTTGTAGCTATTGTACTTCTGTGAATGTCACACATCAGGGAATAAGTAGATAACTTGTGTCTCATATATTGAGGTTAGAACAAAGTTATGGATGACATTTTTCTCGGCGATGAATGATAAAAATCTTTACAGAAGCGCTTCTAGAATTAACCGAATGGAATAAGACACTAAATAAATGTGGTCACCCGGATTTATCCAGATCTGTGTACCTGTTCTCTAAATAATTTATTAATTCCTACACAGAAATAGATTAAAACGTTCCCTCCTGAAGTTCGTCGTTGGAGGTAGTGAATAACTAAATATGATATTTCATGCATGTGGTTTTAACGGTATGAATATTATATCGCCCTTTTGAAACACTTGCGATTGCTGTGAGCAAAAGGCAGATTAAACATGACGTGACGGCCAAGTTCAGGGGCGTTATTCCTCGCAAATTATGGATGATAAACTTTCCTGTCTCCGCTGGAAGCAATTAAATTGACTTGACCAAATAACCAAATAGGATTTCCGAACATTTAGTATTTATGAAAGTTGTGTTCCTTCCATGGAGCTAATATGGAGCTAATACCGGCTGTGTGTGTCGACAAAACATGAACGCAATGTCGCCGCTTGGGACACGCAAGAAATAATATAAAACGAATGTGGTAAGGGAGTGGAACAGTCAGTGACGAGGGCTTTATGTTATGTGTAAAGTGGGTGTTGTTCGTAATGCAAAAGCCGGAATTGTTATCATTGGCAGCTCTCATGATATAGCTGTATCTTTTCTCGTATATTAGCAAAATAAATACGAAATAAAAATCAAACGCTCCTTTTATACACAAACGCGGATGTGAGAATAAGCAATTGTACCTCAATTGAGAAATTGCGTCAGTTATTGCAACTGACTTAAACTTTACTCGTAGTAATTTAGTTCATTTGAAGAAATTCGGTTGATTACTGGAAAATTATTGTTACAAATTATTCTTTTTGGTAAGTCAGAACTTCGAGAAATCCGATTACAGACTAGCAAACGCTGACTGCGAATCTCCTTAATTTTATTAACAGAGGGAAAAGTTATCCAAAGATTCTCCTCTCTCGCTTTTGAGTGATTTTCCGAGTGAAAAGTTAGAATTCTGATGACTTATTATTTTTTTTTTTTAACTTGTGGCATTTTTCAGTTTCATATATGTTATATATATATATATATATATATATATATATATATATATATATATGTGTGTGTGTGTGTGTGTGTGTGTGTTGTGTGTGTGTGTGCATAAGTTTGTATATTTGTATGTATGTAGATACCAAGTGACAAACCTAATTTGTTCATATATGGAACAAACCTTCGGTCTTAACATTAGGATTTACTAGCTCCAAGCTGGAAACTGGTAGAATTAAAATTACACTTGTGAGATCCAGGGACTATTGGCATCTATACCAGGTCACAGGGCATGTATACCCAGAATGCCCTTGGCATCCTGTGACCCACCAGTTATATTCCTACCGCCTTTAAGATAAGACGTGTTTACTGTCTATCTGATTTAAAGCTGGTTTTCAGTTTGCCCGTTTTCATCCATTTCATTTTCATTTTTCTTATTACTTTTTCTTTCTCTGAGTGTGCTCAGTGTGAGTGTGATCAGTAAGAGCGTATAAGTGGTAAGATGGAGATTTTCGCTTCACCTTCGGGATCTTCTGCCGTTTCGAAGAGAAGACAAAGGAAATGCCCCAGAGTCAGTGGCTTTCCGTGTTCTAGATTCCTAACTTCGGTGTCGACGGATCCTCATCCAACGTGTAGTAGGTGCAGGGAAAACATATGTACAATCACTAGTCCATGTTCTGTTTGTCGGGGTTGGTCGGTGGAACAGTAGAAAAAGTTTTATGAGAAAGGCCAGTACAATAGGAAGGAGGTGACGCCATCTTCGGATGACGAAACCTTACCGGCTTCTTTTGTATCGGCAATAAACCAGACTGCTCCATATGTTTCTCCACCTGCTTTTGATTTGTCCCATATCCCTTCGGTTTCTCCTAGCGATTCGTTATCGGAAACTTCAGGAGGGGTTTTGGGTAATTTTATGCATAACATGTACGCTCCTTTGTTCCCAGCAGGTAGGGGGGGAGCATCGCCATCTTTGTTCCAGGTGCCAGCTCCCGAAGTGCATAGGATGGAAGGTACGTGGGCGGCGCTAGGCCTACCAGGTGTACCAACCTTGGAGGGTTTGCTGTCGCATTATATGGCGTCACAATTCCAACAGGGTCCGGCAGCGCTGAATGTTCCTCATTCCCCTGGCTTGCAATTTATGGGAAATAATGCCGCGGCTACGCCATCAAATTCTATGTTTACGGCAATGCAGAACATGGGGGCTAGTTTTGCGGCAAACGTGCAGATGCCAGCAGAAGCCGCACAGTCTCTCCCTACAAGATTGGTGACATCACAACATACGTCACACACCGATATGGCAGACGCGATGACGTCACAGACTACTGCTTCTCAGTCTTCTTCGCTGCAACTGGACCCAAATACGCTTTTTGACTCGGCAGTACACACTGTAATGAAGAAATTACAGGATATAGAGAAGAGAATGGCTAAGAAAGACAAAAAGAAAAGGCGTGATTTGTCTTCTTCTTCGTCTTCTGCCTCTAGTTCGGCGTCATCGCTAAGTTTGATGACGTCACAGCGAGCGCCAGTCAAGCGTTGGAGGATTCGGGATTTCGTGACTGATCCTTGGGCTAAGAGGAGAAGAGTGAATTCTTCTTCATCTTCAGACCAGGACTGTCATATCCCAGTCAGCAGGAAAGTCAAGAAGTCAGTGGCTAGTAAGCGCAAAGCTAGCGGATGAAGCCGTTTGCAAGAGTCCGAACGAGTGAGAGAGGCGACGCGGAGTTGCCAATACAGATTACAAAGAGTGTAAGCAAAACTACGATACCGCTGACAAAATCAACGTTGGGGGCGAAAAGTGCAGCAAAGAATGGAATGCAGGTTCCAGTTTCGCCCGAAAGGCCGTTTAAAATACGGACAAAGGATGATGAGGCTCCTATTAAAAGAACGAAGAATAGAGAGTTGGCAACCTCGTCTGATACGTTGGTGGAAGGCGTTGTCCGCCTGGATGAAAGATCGAGGCCGAATTCTCCGACGGTCGTTGGAAATGATAGCAATCCTAATAGAGACGAAGTTAGCTCAGTTTCAAGGGAGCCTTTATCTTGGAGGTTTAGACGAGATTCTCGCTCTAGATCCGTGAGCAGAGAAAGAGTGAGGTGTTCTCGTTCTCCTGTTGACTATTCGGGATCGAGCCGGCGGCAGCCATCAGAGATCAAAGAGGCCGCGGCCGTAGGGGCAGGCGGCTGTGAAATTATTGGCCGTTTGTCAGAGGATAGGGGTGAGATAACATCCCCTGTGGTGGAGCACAGTATGTTAGAGCTGGATGAAGGAGAAAACCAAGAGTTTCAGGCCTCGTATGCGGAGGTGATTGATTTGATTCGTCAATTCAATAACCTTTCGGAGAAGACAGAAACACCTGCCAGTATGCTTCCTCTGGGGATTGATATGGTATTTGGATTGAAAAAGGATACCAAGGTGTCGTATGAATTGCCTTGTTCAAGTCATGCAGACTCTGTTTTACAACGCGTAAACACACTGATTGCGGGAAGAGATAATTCCTTAAGATCTAATAGATCATTTAACTTTATTCCTCCTCCAATGATGAAACAAAGGAAATATTATACGACACCGATGGTCCCTTTGCTGTCTAGGCAAGTGAACCCTAATGTGGTAAGGTTAAGGCCTGGATTAACCTTAGATCAGGTTAAAATGGAGTGCCCTTCAATGACTTACCGAGAGGCTGCTACGTTGGAAGCAACAGCTTCTTTTGTCTTTCAGACTGCTTCTTGGTTAGATCTTTGTTCAACAGCAGTGGCAAAGATTGCATCCTCAGAAGTGACAAGAAAGGTAGTGGATGAATCATTGTTCATTAGATTACTACAATCAGGTTCCAAAGCGATTGCGTACCTGACAAATTTAAGTGCCAATGTTTGGGCAAATATCTTGTTAATGAGGAGAGATGCAGTGTTGGCTAGACTAAGCTGCACTGTTGATTTGGATTTGGATTCCCTGTTAGCGATGAGGATTGAGGATATCTTGGAGTCGCAATTGCTGTTGCCAGAGGTCATACTGGAAGAGGCTATAGATAGAAGAAGGATGGACACTTAACGATAGATTGATACAGCAGGCAGTTAGGAAAACATCTAACAGTCAAGCTACATCTATGGAGGTAAGGCAACAGCAAATACCTCGGAAGAAGACAGTGAGACATAACATCCCTAATAGAACAACAAGACCCTCTTCCCCAAAGATGTTGGTTCATCGGCCTTTTCACAATAGAAACAACAGAGGAAGGGGGATTAGGGGAAGAGGGAGAGGCTCAAGAAGATAGGATGGGCGCCTCTCATCACTCGGCCACACCAGTGGGGGGTTGCCTGGCAAATCACTGGAAGGTGTGGCAGGAACTGGGAGCAGAGCAGTGGGTGGTGGATGTTCTTAGGGTCGGGTATTTGATTCCGTTCGAGGTAACCCCACCCCTGACAGAACAGCCATTACCTCACCTCACTTATGCTCAGGAATCTCAGAAGGCCATTATTCTGCAAGAGGAAGTGAAGAAGATGATGAAAAAAGGGGCTGTGGAACAAGTATCCATTCCGTCAAAGGGCTTTTACAGCAGGATTTTCCTGGTACCCAAAGCCAACGGGGAGTGGAGGACAGTAATAGACCTGTCAAAATTGAATCTGTTTATAAGAAAAACCAGTTTCAAAATTGAAACTCCAAAAATGGTTCTACAAGCAGTCAGGATCAAGGACTTTATGCTGACAATCGATCTGAAGGACGCATACTTTCAGATACCAGTCCATCAGTCTTCAACGAAATTTCTCCGCTTCAGTCTTGCAGAGAAAGGTTTCGAATTCAAAGTCCTGTGCTTCGGATTGACAACGTCTCCTCAAGTTTGTACAAGAGTGTTCACTCTCGTGTCGACATGGGCGCATGCTCAGGGGATCAGGCTAATAAGATATCTAGACGATTGGCTGGTGATAGCGAAGTCCAGAGAGAAATTACTCAGGGACAGGGCGACCCTCCTGCAGTTTTTCACAGTCTAGGTATTGTCATAAATCAGGAGAAGTCGCAGTTGGATCCAAGTCAACGTTTGGAGTATCTGGGAATGATTATAGACACAATAAAAGCCAAAGTATTCCCAACTGACCAGAGAATAGAGAAATGCAAACAAGAGGTGAATGCCTTTCTGGGAAAACAAACACAGCCAGCAAAGCAGTGGCAGGTAGTACTGGGAATCCTAACTTCCTTGGAGAAGCTAGTACCACAAGGGAGGCTACACCTTCGATCTCTAAAATGGAGGATGAAGGAGTTTTGGTCACCAATAGTAGATCACCCGTACGAGCAAATTCCCTTGTTGGCAGAAGTGAGGAAAGAATTGCTGTGGTGGGTGAATGACGACAATCTGACAGTGGGTGTCCCCCTTCAACAACCCTCCCCGGACCTCTTGCTGTTCTCAGATGCTTCACTAGAAGGCTGGGGAGCCCATATGGAGGAGTTGATGGTGTCAGCAAAATGGAGTTGCGAAGACAGAGAACTCCATATAAACGTGCTGGGGTTGAAAGCAGCGTTTCTAGCTCTACAGGAATTCAGGAAGAGAGTGAAGAGACATTCAGTAGTATTGATGTCAGACAATACCACAGTAGTAGCTTATATAAACAAACCAGGAGGCCTAGTTTCTCGGCAGTTACATGTGATGACAGTTCAACTTTATCAGTGGGCTGTAGAGAACCTAGTAGACACCAGGGCTAGATATATTCCGGGAAAAAGAAACATAGTGGCCGACAAGTTGAGCTGCCGGGATCAGATACTGGGAACGGAGTGATCCTTGCACCAACAGGTAGTGGACAGGATGCTCATGTTGTGGGAAAGGCCGATCATGACCTATTCGCAACCAGGTACAACAAAAAGTTGGAAGTGTATTGTTCGGTAGTCCCAGACGTAGAGGCAGTAGCAGAAGATGCGCTACAACACCCTTGGGACAATCTGGACGTGTACGCATTTCCTCCATTTTGTCTAATCTGTCAGGTTCTGAACAGGATAATGCGGTCTCAGAACCTCAAAATGACCCTGGTAGCTCCTTTATGGCCAAAGGCAGAGTGGTTTCCAGACCTGCTGGAACTCCTAATAGACATGCCGAGGGAGTTACAGCACATGGAGAGGTACCACCAGTCGGTGAAGTCCCTATCACTTCACGGGTGGAGACTGTCAAGTATCTCCTCCGAGCGAGAGGGTTTTCGCAAAAAGCAGCAACTCAGATGGCAGGAAATATCAGAAAATCATCTGCGACAGTATACCAAGGAAAGTGGTCGGCATACTGTGATTGGTGTCGTAGAGGGAACTTGTCTCCACTCGGTACCACTATTCAGCAGTTAGCAGACTTCTGGTATATCTCAGGACAGAAAGGCATATGTCTGTATCTGCAGTGAAGGGGTACAGGGCTGCTCTAGCCTTATTCTTACGAATGAGAGGTGTGGACATTTCATCTTCATGGGAGTTGCCCATGCTGATGAAGAGCTTTGAACAGTCATGTCCACCAAAGGAACTAAAAGCCCCAGATTGGGATCTGACCATGGTACTGAGTAGTCTGACAAAACCCCCCTATGAACCACTAAGGCAGTCCACAGATAGGAGCCAGACCCTGAAGACAGTCTTCTTATTGGCCCTAGCTTCAACCAAAAGGGTGGGGAAGCTACATGGCCTGTCATATCTCATAAAGCACTCGAGAGGTTGGAAGTCAATGGTATTCGAGTTTGTTCCAGAATTCCTGGCCAAGACTCAAAACCCAGCAATAATGGACGGCAGATTCGACTCCTTTTCCATACCTTCCTTGGTAGACTTTGTAGACAATGACAAAGGTGAGATGCTTCTGTGCCCCATCAGGGTAATAAGAGAGTACTTAAGAAGGACAAGGCACCTCAGGCCTGGGTGCCGGAGGTTGTTTGTAAGTACAGGACGGAACAAGAAGGAACTGTCCAGGAATACAATATCGTTATGGCTAAGGGAGACGATCAGGAAGGCCTAAATGGCAGAAGACAGGGGGTCAAATAGCCAGGAGAGGGCTAGATCTCATGACATCAGAGGCTTGAGTGGTTCTTTGGCATTTAAGAATAATATGTCTGTGGGGAGAATTCTGAAAGCTGGTGTTTGGAAACGCCAAACAACTTTCACCTCATTTTATTTAAAAGACATTGCCCATAGATCCTTGGATACTTTTTCCTTGGGTCCAGTGGTGGCGGCCCAACAAGCGATATAGCTCTTCCAGTACCCCTGGCGGGTCAGTTTGTGTCTAGTCTAAGATAAAGGTATGAAAGTAGAATGAATGGATGACTGGTCTTTTTTCTTTACTACTTTCTTTCTACTCCTTTACCTACAGGCAGCATGAAGGAGAGTACCATCATATGCTGGAACTGACTAGATGCAGGTGAGGTGGTCAGCCATACTGTGAAGTTATCTTAGGTTATAGTATACTTTTCAGTAGCAACACACCCCTCTCGGTAATAGGAAAGAGAGGGGGTTGAGGGTGGATCCAGATACAAGGGACAAGAGTAGTTTATGAGGAGGGAAGGCTCTCTGTTCTCCCATAATGTGTAAACCATAGAATGGTATCAGCACCCAGTGAGGGAAACCAATAGATTCGCTTATATCTTTGGTTCTAGGTTCATTGTCCATTCTCTTGGAATTCCCCTAATATTCGGAAATGGATAAGGTGGCAAACTCCCAGTCAGTTATAGAGACTTACCTCCCTCCAACAAGTAAGTCTATCCTAATGTTAAGACTGAAGGTTTGTTCCGTATATGAACAAATACCAAATTTGTAACTAATTTGTATTTTTCATAACTAACACACCTGAGGTCTTAACAGTTAAAGGCCCACCTCAAACCACCCCTCTAGCAGTGTAAACTGGGTTAGAAATATAACTGGTGGGTCACAGGACGCCAAGGGCATTCTGGGTATACATGCCCCGAGACCTGGTATAGATGCCAATAGTCCCTGGTTTCCAGCATGGCGCTAGTAAATCTTAATGTTAAGACCTCAGGTTTGTTAGTTATGAAAAATACAAATTAGGTACAAATTTGGTATATTCTACGGAGCAAGACGCCCCAGAGCAGCCTTTGTAAGTAGGAACGTGCCTTGCTTCGAATCCCATCATGGAAGGTGACAGCTTCTTCATTTATTCCCTATTTGTATTCACGTTTTGAAAGGTAAGGATGTGCGTACCCAAAAATTTTGGCAAGAGGGTCAATAGGCTTAGAGTTTTATGTGGCTGTTTCTCGTGCACGCACACAAACAGACACACAGCGCTGAGAATCAGCAAGATGCTGATGATTCCTACAGGCAACTGGGAATAAATGTAGTGGGGTGATGATAAGACGGGGGAAGCAGTAGTTTAGGAAGAGTATCAGGATATTTGAAAAAAAGACAGGAAAGAGACTTGCAGTGTGTATGGAAAGCCACGGTGAGAATGCTTGCAGGTACCGTTGAGCCAACTCCCCTTTATGAAAGTACAGAGTGAACAGCAGAAAAAAAACCGGGTTGCCGAAATTAAGCCTTTTTGTTGTATACACGGTATACGGAAAACTGGAAAGGTGAAATTCAGAGGCTGAAATCGTCTCAATCCTTGTCTTAGTATCAAAGTGTTCAGTCATTTTCTGCTTTATAAACTCTTAGATTTTTCTTAGACATACCTTTACTTGGTGTTGCCAGAGTGATCTCTTAACTTCTTGACTTCCGCACAATTTTTGGAATAGGTTTATCATTGCAGGCCGTGAATCAGAGTGCGGAATATATGAAGCACAATTTTGGGAATAAGTTTATCATTGCAGGTCGTGAATCAGAGTGCAGAATATATGAAGCTTGGCGCCATCATCCAATGTGTGGTAGAAAGCATCTCCTACATTTACATAGATGGCGATGAGCTTATTTCATCTCTTAGTAAAATGTATTTTTACACTCAAGAAATTTATAACTAATAATGATAGAAAGGGCAGTATGCAAATATACAGTATCTATAAACAAAAAACGCCATTACTGACAGACAATACTTATAGTAAGATGTTGACAAAAATTATTACTATTATATATAAAGGGCTATCTGTATTTATGTACGTGGTCAAGTAGTTCCTCGCTGGACGAGTGGTTTTCGCGCTCGGCTGCCAATACGGTGGTCCGAAGTTCGAATCCCAGCTCGGCCAACGCGGAATCAGAGGAATTTATTTCTGGTGATAGAAATTCATTTCTCGATATAGTGTGTGTGTGTGTGTGTGTGTGAGTGTGGTTCGGATCCCACAATAAACTGTAGGTCTCGGTGCTAGGTGACCAATTGGTTCCTAGCCACGAAAAAAATAACTAAACCTTCGGGCCAGCCCTAGGAGAGCTGTTAATCAGCTCAGTGGTCTTGTAAAACTAAGATATACCTAACTTTTAACGTGGTCAAGTGCAGCATTTTCCATGTTTGGCATATGTTAGTTTACTAGAGTTCTCAGTTCGGGCCAACTTCTTTCGTTTTTGACATCTGAGCCGTGGCCGTGCGAAAGTCCCTTAGTACAAGCTTCCAGAGATGGTGCATAAAAACTGTAGGTTCTGTATTATACAGTATGGATATTTTCACCCTTGTTTTGATTCTCTTGGAACACATTCGCCCATCAAGAAAGTAACAACCTTGAATATTCTTACAGATATTAGCCAAATTAACACCCTCTTTCCCACAACAGTTCCCCAACAAGTGGCCTGCGGTCTTGTCGAACACGACGATGAATGGGAGATAACGTTGGACATTCCATCATTCTCATTATAACATAGGAGGTAAGGGATGGGAAGCTACTGCAACGTCGACATTAGCAACAATATATCTAAAATGAGCGTGTAATAGGCTGTAATTACAGAACAATGGAACCACCAGAGCAGTGATTTGTCGCTGTATTTATTTCCGCGGCGGTTTCGAGACATTTATTATATGAAGCTTTGAAATGATACATTAAATGACGTCTGTTTTATGATATTCATAAATAGCTGTGTTTATGCTAAATTTACTTCCGTCTTTCACTTTTCTTAACATTTATTTACGTTATTTTTTTATGTTTAAGTTGATAGTCTTTTCAGTCTACTCAGGGGTTACATTGTAAGTCTGTGTTCTTCATGTAGCTCCGAACTGCAGTGAATTGACTGTGACTGTTATTATTTTTCTATTTTTCGTAGTTTTAACTATTCCGCTGAACTGGTATAGGAAACTCCTTTAAGCCTGACCTCGATTTCTGTATGGAAATGCAAACATTCGTCTGCATAGAGAGATGGGAAGGAAGGCAGTAATTCTCTTAGGTGATAGAGAATTTAGATGAAAATGTGTCCGTATTCAAAATCCGACTGAATTTCTACATGCCTGCTTGGTAAAAGTTGGTAAATCAGTTGTGCCTCTGTTAGAAAAGAAGAGCATGATCTCCAGGTGCTCCTTTGGCCATACAGGCACAAAGACTGGTTGAAATAGAGTTCAGGAGTAGATTAATATTCTACACTTATACCCATTTCTAGTGAGAGGGGCTGTTTCTCGGAGTTTGCGTTCCACTCAATGAACAAACGAATTTAATTCAGCACCAGTATGCGGAAATGGTTACTTGAAGCAAATTCTCGGGGTATCATGCTGATAGATCCCGAAGAAGTGCCAGAGTGCCAACCGTCTGGGGGGTGTTGGCTCTTAAGTGTCGAAATTTCAACCGTTGCAATCTAAT
>NC_087206.1:65413197-65455697 GCF_015104395.2 Macrobrachium nipponense | reverse complement strand
ATTCCGAGGTAGAGTGAATTAGATATTAAAGGACATTTGTAGTTCGATGTATATATATGTATGTATGTGTTTGTGTGTGCGTGTGTATTATATTTCTGTTTGGATGTATTTGTTCATATGATAGTTAATTATTCTAGTTTTTCTAGTTCCAGTGCTAACTAGATATAGCGTTTCAAATGTTATTATTTATAAATTTTAGATAAACTCACGACCTGGTCGTTTTGTAAGCATCTCTAAAATCTATGTGTATCATGTACAAACAGACCGTTTCAATTTAATCTTATGAATAATTTTCCATCAGAGAAAGCAAAGGAAAAGATATATAAAGAAGTTCACCATTGTAGGTTCAGTGAACCAAAGATTTTTCGTTATTTTCATCGTAATTACGCCTTTGAGAAAATTACACAAGTTTCCAAAACGTGTCCCCTTTTGTAGCGGCAGAACGCACGTCGCCTTGGAAGCCAGTCTCTCTCTCTCTCTCTCCTCTCTCTCTCTCTCTCTCTCTCTCTCTCTCTCTCTCCTAAAAATATGCGTCGAAAAATATGCATACCTGTCTTTGTGATTGCATTCATTGTTTGAAGACTATATATATATATATATATATATATATATATATATATATATATATATAATATATATATATATATATATAATATATATATATATATTATATATATATAGTATAGTTATAGTTTTAGTAATGTATATAGATCATAGATTCGGTTACCGATCCTTGTTTAGACACGTTTCATAAACCCCACTGTGGCTTGGTTGATTTATGCAGAGAAGTACGTACCTGAAAGCTGGTCTACTGTGGTAGGTAACATCGAGTTAGTGAAGGTTATGAACCCAGTATAAGCTCATATGAAAACCTTTGTAGAGAAACCGAAAGCTCTCACCTGCATCATTTTGAAACGTCCGGTCAACTTAGAAGTTTACATTTGCTGGAGTTATGTATTGTCCTTAATGTTCTTTAGCAACTCTTCTACTTCCACTGCCGTCGATTGCACGTCTTCTCTCTCTCTCTCTCTCTCTCTCTCTCTCTCTCTATCGAAACATGGTCCCATAAAGAGAAAATCTATTACTCGTCAGAACAGTCGTATAATGGGTAATTGTGATGAGAGACCATTTACCCTCCTAATGGTCTCCAGGGAATAAGAAAATTATTCCTTGATCCAAGTTTATGACCAGATTTGAACGACGAGTTCCCGAGGCCCTCTCGGTATTCTAGCTCTTACGGTATCACTGTCCCTGTCTTCATTGATAAATGAGAGAGAGAGAGAGAGAGAGAGAGAGAGAGAGAGAGAGAGAGAGAGAGAGAGAACTACTTCCAAATTTCCGATTCCACCCCCAAAGAGGGAACGGGAAAGTTGTTTCTAGTTTTTTTACCCTTTATACCCTGGAGAGAGAGAGAGGAGAGAGAGAGAGAGAGAGAGAGAGAGAGAGAGAGAGAGAGAGAGAGAGAGAAGGGGGTGGGGGACCGCCAACTACTTCCTCCGGGTTTTCGTTTTCACTCTCAAAAGAGAGGACGAGAAATTTGTTTCCATTTATTTTTACAGAGAGAGAGAGAGAGAGAGAGAGAGAGAGAGAGAGAGAGAGAGAGAGAGAGTGGGGCCTCCTTGTTTAATATCCGGTGATGTATTTAGACGAACAAGATCCAGGGGATTTGGTACGTTCTTAACCTTTTGATAATATATTCATGAATATTTTTATTAACATTTTCTTCAGTAGTATGTATGCCTTGGCCAACCGTGAAAATTGGATGGCTTGGTATTTTCCAAGATGAATATTATATTAGAAGCAGACGTCTCCCAGACGAAGTGGATTTTAAGGGATTCACCAACTTAGAGCATATATATTGCAGAATAAAATATTTAATAATTTGTCGGTTCAATATTCAAGCAAACATTAATTATGTCAGACTCAGATTGCGCAAGTTTGCTACCTTTTTGCACTTTTTTTTGAAGAAACCCCATCAATGGGGAATGGTGAAATTAATTACATAGCAGTGGTGACAGTTTGAAAAAGTGTAGCTATTACGACTCGGATCTGCGGATTTTAAATTATCCTGCTGATTTTGTTTAGGAATGTTCCAAACTTGAATTGTTTTCCGTGCTATAGTAGAGACACGAGTCATGGCACTGAAGAAGTTGGAACGAAGATCAAGTGACAGAAAACACAACTTTTTGGCAGTACAAGAGTTTTCGGCGACAATGATATAGCCTTGAGGGCTCAGTAAGTGAAATTCGCCGATAAAGATATGTTGGTTAAAGGGGAGTGTATAAGGCCGCTTATTATTGAATTCGGTGACCTATTTGATAACTATGACATGAAGTTCGTGGATAAAATAGGAGGATTGTCCTTTGGAGTAACGTACCTCCCCAACTTACAGAGAGAAAAATAAAGTCCTTCCTTTTTTACTTTTTAGCTTTGCTTGACTTTATACCATTTTTTTTATTCCAAGTTGGATTATACATATCATAACAGTATACAAGAGAATATTATATCGCTGTTGATATTTTGTTATATATATTAAAAGACCTGGGTTCGATCCTGATGTGAGTCAGAAATTTACTTCCCTTCCACACGTAATTGTGTGTTGATTATTTCAAATATATACTATATATATATTATATATATATATATATATATATATATATATATATATATATGTGTGTGTGTGTGTGTGTGTGTGTGTATGTGTGTGTGTCTGTGCGTGTGTGTGTGTGTAGAGGAATTCATTAATTTTCTGTGTGAAACATAATGTCCCCATTACAACGAATGGAGCCCTCATCTAAATCGCTCGTTAGACCCCCCACAAGTATCGTATTACTTATTCTGAAGTTCTTGTAATTACCCGATCAAAGTTCTCCTTGAGAAGTTGGATCAAACGGAGCAGCGTATAACTTGTCCTTAAACTTCGTACGAAGTTGAAAAAGAGTCAGCAAAGAGTTTTGAGTTGAGAAAATTCAGCGTTATTTTTTTCCTTTGACTTCAGGAGCTTTGTAGGTTATTAATTTCATTTACACACACTCTCTCTCTCTCTCTCTCTCTCTCTCTCTCTCTCTCTCTCTCTCTCTCTCTCTCTCTCTCTCTCTCTTTCTTCAGGTATGAATGGAAGACAGAATAACGTTATTAAAAATGATAGGCAACTAAATAATATGGCATGAATGCAGTAGTAGAATTTGAGAAGCCTTGAGTTTTCAGTATGCAAATGTAAAATTATAGTGAGAACACAGTGAATTAAATTGAATTACATTTAAACCGTAAGAGTTTAGAACTAAAGCAAGTGAAACAAGTGAAACCAATTAAAATCAAATTATGGTGAATAGGCACTATTATTGAAAGTAATTAGTAAGCTAATAAAAATGACGTGATTAGGTACGGCTTGAGATTGCTAATAGGTTGGCTGATATTCAGCCATGGGGTCAATAGTTTTGTTCCTGTGATCGTTTGGTTTGGCAATGTACATACAAGAAAACCACGAAGGGAAGGTCACGCCCACAGGCCTTACCCTGACCTTTGTCTATGGTTTGATGCGGTGCGGTTAGAGGCATGAGGATGTACCCAAGTGGTTGTGTGGACTTTTTCACATACATTCTTTTTTGGTCTTGTCGCTGGAGACTGGGGATTCACATTTAGTTAATTGCTGCTTGAGTGATGCAGACACTCCAGTTTCATAGTTTTTTTTAGTTATTATACTAATGGAGAGACTTGTTGTTTGCCTTAATGATGGAGGAACTCGAGTCATACATTTTTTCAGTTGTTTTACTGGTGGATAGAGTTTTGAATTGGCTTAGTGATGGATAGATCTAGCTTTATAGGTTTTCTTTAGTTACTTTACAGCTTAAGGCAATCGGCTTTGGGATCTATTCTTTGTCTTAGTGATGGAGTCTCGAGTTTTATTTTTTGTGTATGTTTGGAACATGAAATCCTATCGTGAGTAGTGTTTTAAAGCGTGCAAGAAATTCTCTCTCTCTCTCTCTCTCTCTATATATAACATTTCACAATGATTTGCTGCTTCGGAGCATTGTCGAGCTACCCAGTAAATCACCGGAGCATTCTCGCGTGCTGATGACGTCATGCCAGCTGATTCGTAGGCAAGACAATGCAAATTAGAGGCCATATTTCAACTTCGCTTTAATGACTGGGCTCCTCCTTGTTTACGAAGGTAATGAAAGCAATTCACTGTTTACAAGTGGTGGCAATTCTTCAACGATGCTGGTGCCTCAGCACAAATAAAGGAAGATGATAATAATGGCGGTGTAGCTCGAGGGTTATTGCAAATTGGGTCTCATTGAGAGAGAGAAAGAGAGTCGACATACTTAACTATAGAGTTATTATAAAATACAGCGTGGAAGAATACGATATAAGAAAATCCAGGATAAAAATTTGTAGAAAATATCCTGAAACAGTAAAAGAGTAAATGTCAAATGTGAAATATAAAGCAGCTTTTCCCCTTTACCTTCCAATGGAAAAAAAAAAAAAATCCCCCCCCATCCCCCTCCCACTGTTGGAGTTCTTTGTTAGACTGAATAAATATTCTGCCTTTACTTCAATCACCTTCTGTGGAGTTTTTGTGAGTTATACATTATTCCCGAGTTATAATATATATATATATATATATATATATATATATATATATATATATAATATATATATATATATATATATATATATATATATATATATATATATATATATATCCATTAAACTCTTAAGAGTTCTTTTCATCTTTATTTTCATTTTTAATTTTCATCGAAGTTCTCTTTTTTCCATTTAGATTCATATTCATGGCAAGGGACATGTCCTATTAAAGGGAAAACCTATCATTGATTGACGATATTTGTAGAAAATTTGGATTTATTTGCAGATCGAACCGGAAAATAGTAAATTTTTGTATTCAATTTTTCGAAAAGGATCATCAAGTTCTTTTGAGGAATGTGTATCGGCAAATTAAAATCGTTATTAATGCCTGTCTGATTTTTATTTATGTATTTTTTTGTAGCCCCCATTTTCTGCTCTGATTTTAAATGAAAGTCTAGGATTGCCTGCCTCTCTCTCTCTCTCTCTCTCTCTCTCTCTCTCTCTCTCTCTCTCTCTCTATGAGAAAAGCAAATAGGCAAATAATTAAACGGATATAAAAAACAGCACGTTCCACCCATTTCCTCGACAGAGACGAACGGCGAAAAACAAGCAATTAGCCAATTTCTCCTGGAAAAGTCACGCCCCTCTGACAGGACAATTACAGCCGCGTACGTGGATGGACGTACATTTTAATGAAGCGACGTATAACTTCCTGCACCCTCATCGCCGTCGCCATCAAAATCGTCGTCATCGACATCAAAAAAGCATTCCGAGTCATTCGTCACAAGCGCAGGGTACGATGACAACCTTGAGACGTGCCCAGGATCTGCAAGAAGATACACCAAGCTCATAACTATAAATATATTCTTTTGCTTTAGGATCTTTGCAAATGGAGTTTTCACACGATATCTAGAAATGCTTATTTTCGCCTGTGGACCACTTCCTCGCTGGACGACTGGTTTTGGCGCTCGGCTGTCAATCCGGTGGTCCGAAGTTCGAATCCCGGCTCGGCCAACGGGGAATCAGAGGAATTTATTTCTGGTGATAAAAATTCATTTCTCGATATAGTGTGGTTCGGATCCCACAATAAGCTGTAGGTCCCGTTGCTAGGTGACCAATTGGTTCCCAGCCACGTAAAAATATCTAATCCTTCGGGCCAGCCCTAGGAGAGCTGTTAATCAGCTCAGTGATCTGGTAAAACTAAGATATGCCTAATTTTTAACGTGGTCAAGTGCTGCATTTTCCATGTTTGGCATATGTTGAGTTTACTAGAGTTCTCAGTTCGGGCCAACTTCTTTCGTTTTTGACATCTGAGCCGTGGCCATGCGAAAGTCGCCTGTGGACCGAGTTCTCTCCTCGATTGTTGCTCAAAAAAGGCCACCAAACCGTAAATAGATACCAGCTTCCGATGAAGTCAAGAAAAAAAGAAGACGTTGGGATAGGACATCACATGAAGCCATGATTAGAAACCTGAAGGCCACCCAACTGAGGGCACGTTCGTTGTAAACCCTGGCCAAATTGGATAAAATCAATGAGACGTGAGGCTTGCGATTTTATTAGGAGTAAAATTATGAGAATGATTGGAAACCAGGAAGATGGAGCGCTGAATTTTAATACGGGTACTGAAAGAAATGAAGTCTTTTATACTTAGAATTTGGGGGAATAAATTAACTGATGAGATGTGACCCGCAGAGTAGGCGACGTGAAGAAAGTGTCATGGAGTGTATACGGAAGGCCAGTTTGGGAAAGTATAAAGAGATTGTTAAAGAGTCTGCTTTGTTGAGGGGAATTGTGATCTTTGAAAGAGCCTGTTAAGCCCTTCCACGCGAGGGAAGGGAAAGACACGACGGGCACTCGGATTTGCCCCGTAATTATCTCTCTTTTGATCAGTGTTACCAGATCATACAGCCAAGGCAAGCAGTAGGCACAGGCAGGCGACCCTATAACTTGGACCACACTCGTAATCGACATTCACCCACAAAATTGGTAACAGTCCTTTCCCGCCGTGCATATATATCTATCTATTTATCTATCTATATCTATCTATATATATATATATATATATATATATATATATATATATAATATATATATATACTATATATATATATATATATAGACTCAGAATCCTATAATAACGATTTACGGAAATTTCTTCATCAAATAATAATAAGTCTAGCAGGGGAAAATTAGTTGTACCGTAGCACGTCATTAAAAAAAACCATCTGGATGCGCAGTTTGAATATAATGCAAAGGAGTTATATATTTACACAATGCTTTGGAAAAGGACGCGAAAGGAGAGGCAGTTATCATAAGCAAGCTTTGATATTCTAAAGATGGCGGAAACTTTTATAATGTGCATTAAAATTGTCGAGTAAAGAAATCTACGGTAAATCTTATTCCCTTCAGCTAAAGGCGATGGAGGATTTAAAAAAAAAACCAGTTGTTTCATCTATGAACTGTATAAGTCTTTAAACTGAATGCCATTTCAAGTGGGAATTTGGAAAGGGTTGATTGAAATCGCAGCTGCATAACGTCCTGAAAAAAAAAAAAAAAAAAAAAAAAAAAAAACGCAAAACCAGTAATCCCACGTAAGCCCATGTAGATATGAATCAAGAATCTATTACCGAGATTTATTCTTCCGGCGTCCTGCAAGGGGAGTGTGTTGTGTTATTTTTTTTTTTCTTTTCGGAAAACACCAAACGCCTTCCTTGATAAATCGTTTATCAAACTGCAAATCTCGTAGTCTTCCCACATTCTCCCCACTCATCTACTAGCACCTCTACCTCATCCCCGAGAATATCCCCATGGTTCCCCAACGCCTTTACCACTTAAGGGGGGTGGTTGGGGGGGTATTGGTAATCGGATGTGAGGCGAATGATTGCATCACGGTCGCCATTCACCTCTGTACGACCTCGTAATAACGAGATATATATTTTATCTCGCATGCGGTTATGGCCAAGAAGGGGGAGGGGCTTGGATAGACGTCCAATTACCCCCCTTCCCCCTATACACCCGAACTCCGCCACCTCCTGCTCGTTGAAGTGAGGAGGGAAAAAAGGGGAGTAATGGTTAGAGGTGGAGGAAACTAGAGAAAAAGCAGTTACTATGAGTCGCTTTTGTGACGCCAGCTTTCTTTCGTCTCGCTCTTTGCTTTGGAAGCAGGAGATCATTGGTGTTCTCTATGTCGCAGATTTTCTTCATTAAAGATAAAGATAAAACACCTATGGTTTAAAGAACTCTTCTACTGTTTTTTAGTATCTCTCGAGGAGTTTAAAGCCCACGAATCAAATATATGAGATGACTTGGATTTCATAAATCTTCAGCTTCATAGAAGTTTGATTAATAAACGAAAAATCTTCCTAATATTTTGGTTATGAATTTCATAGGTTTTGCCCGTTAAATTCTTCATTGTTATTATCTATAGGGGAAAAATATATATATAGTGATTTTAAAATGATAAATTATCAGTTCCATATTGATGGCATAAATGGCGTGGAATTCTTTCTTGTTGAGAAAATTCATTTCTTTCAACAGAGCCACGATTTCATCTGGAAGGTGTCATGCCATTCAAGAAGGAATTGTTTAATGACAGATAGATGCGGAAAATATTGCCTTGTTAATTATTCGACTCGCGTGGAACTTGATAATTTATCATTTTAAAATCACTTATATATTTTTTCCTTTTAGATAATAACAATGAAATATTTGCAACAAGTTTCTCTTTGGAACTGTTTGCAGCGTATTACGTAAAGCTCTCTCTCTCTCTCTCTCTCTCTCTCTCTCTCTCTCTCTCTCTCTCTCCCTCTCTCTATCGCTCTCTCTCCTTTTTTTTTTTTTTTTTTTTTTAAATAACTGCTTCCCTTCAAGGAAAACTGCATAGCGCAAAAGGCGGCAAACCATAGAGGAAGTGGTTCAGACAGCTCGCAAGTTTTATGGACTATGGCAGCTAGAAAATAGTCTGCCTTTTTATTCCGTCGACCGGAAAGTCACGTGGCGTTCCCAGATTAAAAAAAAAAATCACTCGTCAGTGATTGGTTGGGTTGAATAGGTCTGGTTCTCATTGGCCGACACGATTTGTTTAGTTGTGTAAAGTGTGCGATGCGATCGCAAAAAGTGATTATCGAGAGAGAGAGAGAGAGAGAGAGAGAGAGAGAGAGAGAGAGAGAGAGCGAGCTTCGGGAAGGCGCTTTTTTTTTTCTTCCTTTCTTTTTACGGTGTGATAGTATCCTTTTGACAGAGCTCATCATTAACGTCGGTTATTATTAAAATTTTCCTCTCTCCTCTTCCTCCCTCACTCTCTCTGCAACGACCCACAACAAGCGACTAAACCAGGTACAAATTTTTAAGCACAGGTCAAGATTGGCATACTGCATTTTTAAGGAAATGAGCTCAAACCGTTAGTTCCTTGCCTACTAGCACTTCCACTACCAGACCAGAGAGAGAGAGAGAGGCTCGTGTAAGTCGTGTATTTACTTAGCAACCATATAAACAGAGGGATTCCGAAAGGCGTCACGCTTGGACTCCTCGTTAGGCATGAATTATCGCCGTATCACTGACTAGAGATACGGGCTAGGAATATTTTAACCAGATCAGCACGCACGCACGCAAGCGTATACATTACACCTAAGGCCGGTAATATTATCTATATATATATATATATATATTTTGATATATATATATATGTGTGTGTGTGTGTATATATATATTATATATATGTGAGTGTGTTTGTATGTATGGAATCCTCATAGTCAGGTGAGTCAATTAAAACTGGTTCCAAACGAAGTGGTAGTGAGCGCCCTCACCTGGACATTACCATTGCTGTCATGGAATTATCAGCGGCTTGATATTCTAGAGATACACTGTATCCCAAGGCAGTGGTATAGTCTTGTGGAGGGTTGTAAACGTCTTTAGGGAGGAAATAACGCTCAGAATGGTAGACAATTTTTTATGTGTTCTTCTGTCCGACGGCAAGCACATGCTTAATAGTATTAACCTCGGGGGGCCAAAACATCGGCAGTGAGTGAAGCAATGCGGAAATGCTAATTGACTGTGTTGGGTTGCTGAAAGGTGTAAGGCTTAGATGGGTGGCTGTGTTGGGTTGCTGAAAGGTGTAAGGCTTAGATGGGTGGCTGTGTTGGGTTGCTGAAAGGTGTAAGGCTTAGATGGGTGGCTGTGATGGGTTGCTGAAAGGTGTAAGGCTTAGATGGGTGGCTGTGATGGGTTGCTGAAAGGTGTAAGGCTTAGATGGGTGGCTGTGTTGGTTGCTGAAAGGTGTAAGGCTTAGATGGGTGGCTGTGATGGTTCTGAAAGGTGTAAAACTTAGATGGGTGGCTGTGATGGGTTGCTGAAAGGTGTAAGGCTTAGATGGGTGGCTGTGATGGGTTGCTGAAAGGTGTAAAACTTAGATGGGTGGCTGTGTTGGGTTGCTGAAAGGTGTAAAACTTAGATGGGTGGCTGTTGCGCTCTCATGTAGACTCAGAGGGTGAGAGATAGGTGATGGCAGATATGTCTTGTCCTGGATTGTATTGGTGAGATTTGTTCGGCACGAGATAAAGATGTAACTGGCACAGAGAAAGAATGGAGTGCCCAACATTCTTGAAAAGTGGCTTAACTTTCAGAAATTTATGGTTTCCACATGAGAACTTCTGGAATAAGAAGTTGCTTTGCAGAGACCACTCAGACGAGTGACAATTTGAGAGATTTGTTGCTTATGGAACATCGAGGAGAACCTTGAATGAAGCAAGAGTGGAGAGTGATGGTAAATATTTCGAGAACACGTGATAATATGAATGTTGGAGACCTGAGAAGGATAATTAGGGTATTAAGGTATTGAAAGATACAGAAATTGATGGGATTGCACGTACGATGCTGCAAAATGTTGGTGATAGTGCAGTAGAGTGGCTGACAAGGGTTTGTAAAGTTTGGCATAGATAAGAGTAAAAGGTGAATTTTTATACGCGAGTGTCTCAAGGTTAGGTTGAATTTAGAAGTACTAAGAATTGTAGGGGAGTAATGTTTATCAGAGGAGATATATTGGAGATTATAGTAACGGTGATAAGGCAGATGACAGTCGTGGAAGGGGGATAATAGTGGGAATAGGGTTTGGACGAAGTATTTGTTGTGAAACAGTTATGGTAGATGGTTAAAAGTAAAATGACAAAGTGGCCTGTTTGTGTTCGTATGTGTTTACCATAAATGGACGTATAAACAGTGTGAAATAGAAACAGTAGAGAGGCAACATGGAAGATATTGAGATGAATAGTATAAGACATAAGTTGTGGAGAATGATTGAAAAGTTTTTATGATTGAAGCAATTTGTATGTTAGATTATTTAGATGAAAGAGCTGAATTTGTGGAAGATATTTGCACAGAATCTTCTTCCATGATTTAGCAAGAGTCACCTTTATGTAAAAAAAAATAGATGCAATTTTCCATTAGTAATTATACTGGTAAGTGTAATATATGTATTCTGCTATTCCGACAGACGGCCCTACGTAGCCTCCGAGTATACGAATCTACGAGTGTGTTTACAAGGCCAGGAGAACGTTCAGCCATCCGAAGTCCAATGCTGATTGCAGATCACTGTTGCGGAAGGACGAGAAAAACGTGATCGCTGTAATAGCTGCAACATGAAAGGGAAGAAGAGGAAGAGGTTGAAGGAGAAGGGGGCTAAGAGCTGGTTTTCTTCAGGGGGATTCGTTTGGTGGGGAAGTTTGGGGCCTCTAGGTTGCCTAGGAGACTGCAAGCTAACCAGACGTGCACTACTGCTACTCTCAACATTTCATCATCGTCATGCAGTATTGCCCAGGAAAATGCAGGGTTGGGAGGTCTCCTCCGCCATCGTTTGCTTTCCAGGATGCGCCAGTGAGAAGTAATAATAACTTTTTGTGCCCATGAGAGTTTAAAGGAAAACTTACTTGTTAAGAAGTAGGAAAAGAGAAAGAGACGCGAAAGAAGAACTAAGAGAGAGAGAGAGAGAGAGAGAAAGAGAGAAGGGGGGTCGGAGGGAAGATGCTGCTGACCTTACGACTTGGAAATAAAGAGAAATGAAAGGGGAGCTTGCAAATCAAGGAGAGAGAAGGAGAGAGAGAGAGAGAGAGAGAGAGAGAGAGACTGAGAGAGAGAGAGAGAGAGACAAGGGGGGGGGGGGGGTAGGATAAGTGGGAAGACTGAAATTAGAGAGTAAGAAATGTCAAATAACAAGGGAAATTACAGACGAAAAAGTAATGAAGCGATGGCATGAGCGCATGTAATGGCAAGAGAAGCGAGAAGCAGAGGGACGCACTGAGAATCAGTAGAGAGAGAGAGATACGAGATCAACAACCGAGAGAGTATCTATTTGATGTATAATGGAAACCAGGCGTCGAAACGCAACCACCTATACACAGTTTCAAGGCTGCGTCTTCTTTGACTTAAACTTAAAAATATCCGGATTCTAAAACAGACTGTATAAGTGAAATGACTGGCTATTTTTATGACTGTTCTCTTTGGTTTAGTTTTGTGATGTTGATACTGTTCATAGGTTTTGCTCTGATATCTTTATTACTTTAATATTTATCATGTTTTTGTTATCACTGACTTATTGGTGCTCGGAGATAGTTACCAGAATATACAGAATTTCTTGTATGTATAAATCTCCTCTCTCTCTCTCTCTCTCTCTCTCTCTCATATTAACAGTTCGCTTACTGTTTAGTGATTTATGTAAAGCCCTTTACACATTAACACCGTATTTTCTTAACGACAGCATCTCCAAAATAAACGTCCAACCTCTCTCTCTCTCTCTCTCTCTCTCTCTCTCTCTCTCTCTCTCTCTCTCTCCTTCCTTCCTTAGCAACATTCGATAGCCCTGTCATGCAATAAGGTCATTCCAAAGAGACGTGTGTCTTTTGTTCCGCTTTGCTCCCTCTACCCCACCCCCCACCCTCACCCTCCCTCAACCTCACCCAACGCCCACACACCCGAACATCTTTCATCTCGTGCGGGCGGAGTTCCGCGTATCTCCACCGAATCTTGCGAGGTTTGGCGGCTTGGGACCTGTTCATTTAAAGAGTTTCGTTAGTCCCTTTCGTTCTCTTGTGTTTTCTCAGGCATGCTTTTACAAAACGGTATTTTATTTTTCATAACACGTCCCTCTTTTTTTTTCCTCTCTTCTTCTTCCTCTTCTTCTTCTTCTTATTCTTCTTCACGAAATTTATTTGTTTTTGCAGATTGGCCTGAAGTACCACGCAATGTTTCTTCAAACTATGAATGATTGTGATTTATATTTTAAAACATAGACAAGGATGATCCCATGTCCTTTAAATCTCACATCATTTATTTGTTATGCCAGTTAGCCTGAAATGCTCATTATATTGTTTTTACTGAATTGCGAATTATATTTCAAAGCATAACATGAATTATATTTAAAAATATAATTCATGATAAGGTAACAACGTTTACCCTATCAGGCAATAGCTGGCAAAAGAAACACCTGCATCAAACCCCCCTTATATGTATTAAGCCATTTACCTCTATCTCTAAGTCTTCTTTCAGTCCTTCTATGCAGACATTGCTCTAGGTCTTCTCTTCTCTATCGTTACAATTCCGAACAATGTTTTACCTGCCCATCGTCTTCCATTCTTTCCAGAGTAATAAACTAGTGCCAGGTCAGAAAATGTAAATAAATCATTTGTCACAAAATGTAAACAAATCCATTCTCATCCATTTCATTTCTTTTTACTTACACATCTATTTGACAAAAAAACAGTTCTTCTCAACTGCGTCCGCCCTCTTTTCCTATCTCATTCTGTTTTAAAATAAAGGAGGCTCGCTTGCTTCTATTCTTTCCTCATTCCAGCCTTGACATCCAGACACTCTTCCGTGTCTCTCGTACACATTGTTACCTTCCACGTTTATCCTGTTGTAAAACTCCCAAAAGCCTATTTGATGAACTACTTCCATTGTTCCACTGTTCCATCATCTGGTTTTCATATACCCCCATAACATCACTTTTCCCCACATTCACTAGCAGGTTTCTCATTTTGCAGACGCTTACAGACTCTTCTACTATTTTCTGCAGTATCTCTTCACTACTTCAAATCACTGTACTATCAGGAAAACCGCCGCTCATCTTACTCGCCATTCGGGACTCATGTTTTTGCACCTATACACAAAAAACACGCATTGGATACCATCCTGTTTAAATGAGGTCCAACAATTTAATATATATACATATATATATATAATATATATATATATATATATATATATAATATATATATATATATATAATGTAATGTAATGTGTGCGTTCAGAAAGCTCTGTTCTTGAATGTAACCACTCAGACGGTAAAGTTCGGCGTTATGTAAAATTACTAGTAATTTATGATGTGTAAGATAACGATCGATTGCTAGTAGTAGATTGGTGGTACGGTGTGTCGCAGCTTTAGTGACCAAATTGTACTCCAGTAATTATTACAGCAGAGACTACTGTATGATCTCGCCGGTTATTTATTAAAAACCACTATACTTTTTTTTTTTTTTTTTTTTTTTTTTTTTTTTTTTTTTTTTTTTTTTTTTTTTTTTTTTTTTTTTCCGCCCTGTGTGTTTGCGTATGGTAACACTGCGTCCCGGGCTTTAGATAGTTACATTCAGCTTACATTTAGCAACGATAATAATATCCTATTTCAAATATTAACGGCGTAATTAGCATACAGTAATTATTAAAACACTTTTCAGTTGCAAATGTACACCCAGATATACTTTTAATTACCTAAAACTTACACGTAATTATTTAAAGCCCGGGACGTAGTGTTACCATGCGAAAACACCACAGGCGGATGGACAGATGGAAAAAACAGAGTATAGTTTACAATGTATCTACACATACTATATATATATTATGATATATATATATATATATATATATATATATATACATAACATATGCAGAAGCTAGGTACTATGTCGTACCTCTAAGTAATTGGAGATACAATCCACAATGTTGTAAAATCCTTTCGACCACCAGTTGTGGTCATGTTTGCTAAAACATTTTAGTGAACAAGACCACAGCTGATTGTCGAAAGCTTTAAGTTCCTGTACAAGAAATATATACTTTAAACTACAGAAGGATTTTACATCATTGTGGATTGTATCCCCAATATAAGTCCTCAGTCAGGCTATACACAATCTTCTAGAAGGCTATAAATTCGAAGACTTCTCATTTCTCGTTTTCTGATACCTGTATAAGTCTTGGCAACCAAAAAATAAAACGCCTGATTCCGTGAGTAAGAGGCTCATTACTCCCTCAGATAAATGTCCCGTTTCCTCGATGCTTTGATACCAGGCCCGGGAAGAGCTTTTCGTGATACCGACGCACGAATGTGTGTGTATACGTGTAGACTAAAGGTTGACGAACCTTCGTAACAGTCTGGGTAAATGATTGCTATTATTATTTTCCATTCCTATGGGATGGCTCCCCAGAATCCGGACAGGATATCAACCGCCTTGGATCTTTGCTTTCTTCCTGTTTATCTATTTCTTAGCCTTCCTTTTTCATTATCATCTTCCTCCTCCTCTTATTATTATTATTATTATTATTATTATTATTATTATCTTATTATTATTATTATTATTTTATTTTTATTATTATTATTTTTCCGCATCGTTTGCGCTCCAAATTTTCCAGTGATTCATTCCTTCTTTGTACTCGATTTTTCTTTTGAATTTTACTTTTTATTGTTATTCGTGCAGTCTCTTTAATGCACTTCTTACTTACTTTTATTTATTTTGTCGCCATCCATCGTTGATTAACTAAAACTATTTTATTTTTTGTCACACACACAACACACACACACACTATACACACACACATATATATAGATATAGATATATATATATATATATATATATATATGTATGTATACACACACACACACAACACACTATATTATATAATATATTCATATATATATATATATATATATTGGCTCCTTTTATTAGATGGAATTCCGGTGTAACAGAACATTTTTACCGGTAATTTTTGGCCCATTATGGAATTCAAGCCGCCTTTAAATACCACCTTTTCTGTAAACTTTTTTCATTCATCTACCTAAGAGGGAGACAGCAGTCTCTGAAATATAGTTCTTTTCTCTCTATATTTTGGTGGTTTTTGGGATCCTTTTATTAAATGGAATTCTGTTGTAACAGAACATTTTTACCAGTCATATATATTATATATATATATATATATGATATTATTATATAATTATATATTTTGTTCGTGTTTATGTGTACCCCCCGATCGTATATTCTCATATAATTTTCTCTAATCAGTTATCTTATCCTTATTCCCATTTCCTTGTTCTCTATCCATTTTTCCTGTTGTTTCATACCCCTTCCCTTATTTGCTTATTTATATTCTTACTTATTCTCTTTATGTCATTAGACTCGCTCATGCGAAATGATCGTGAGCTCCACGTCATTTCCGACAACCTCCAATATCTCATATATGAGATGGATTGTTCGACCCTCCGTTTCAATATGTGTAGTTGTTGCTGGTCTTCCATTTCACAGCCTTGTATTTTTCTTTCTTTGGGTTGCTAAGAAAATCTATCATGGCGTGTGTTGTTTGTCTGGAATTTATTATATTATGTTATCTATAATATTTATATATTTATATTATATTTTTTTTTCTTAAATCGTGGAAATGGGAAAGGTATCCTCAAAGAACTTTGAAAGCCAAGTACGAAGAGACCGGCAGATGGAATGGACGAAAAGTAGAATGCATAAATTGTATAGCGCGCATGCGCGCTCGTTTGTGAGCTTGTTGGGGACGGGAGCCGCAAGTCCAAGAATAAATGGTACCACCCCACGAGGTCATTTTATCTGTGATGAGAATAAGTATTACCTATAACAGTTTTCATCGTACTTTCGGCCTTTGATGGCGGCCTTTGATGGATGATGTCAGGGTGCTGCATACGTAGGATTGCGTGTCTGCCTGCTGCACCGTCCGTGCTTCGTTCTAAATTGGTTGCGATGAGATGGGCCGTTGTTTTTTATTGCTGTTCAAATAGATCATAACCTTTGACTACTTCATATTACTTTCATTACTAAAGTTCTTTGCACTGCATGAAGAACTTTTATGGCAAGTGCTTTAGCGATTACTTACATAACTTTCTCCATCAAGTTTCTTTATATTATTTTTTTCCCCTTGGAATTGTTTTAGCACTGAAACTTTCCACGTTGTCTAGATATTACTGTAATAATTATTGTAACCGTACTGCATCTAGTATGAAAGTAAACTTTCGTTTTATTTCATAAACATTTGGTTGAAAAGCTTTCCTCCGGTGCGATTTCATCATCCTGGCATAGAATTTTATATTTTATGAAGTGGTTTGTCAATTTTCTTCATTGTAGCTAAGCTAAGACATTCAGTTAATCTGTTTTAAATGTTTAGGTTTACAGTTAGCGTTTATGACATTCCTTTGGGTTATATGAGAATTCTATGTCAATAAAATGAGTCATGTTGGTATGGTATAATTTACTCCTCTCTCTGGTTTTTGTGAAATGAGTTGTAATTAACGACGTCACGGAGTGATTAGATCAACTGTTTTACATGAAATGTGAGAGAGTCTCTTTAACGTAGTTATCAGATCTTTAGTTGTCGCTTAAAGGGATATATATACCTTCTTTTGTCGACGTTTGTCTATAAGTTAGACATTTTTATGTTTGCTTGGTCGGATATGTATCCGTGCAGTTCCTCCTCACCACCACCCCTCCCCTCTCCCCTATGAAAGCCATCCCAATCATAACCCCCGCCCACCCCCACCCTTTCCTCCTCTCTACAAACCACTTATGTCATCACTTGAAGCAACGGCAAGAAATCTGTGTTGCCCTTCTTATAAATCTGTAGCTGCACAGCGTGTTGCTGCAAATCGCTGCCCAACTTTTCATTTGGCAACATGATGAGATGATTGCTATTACCTTGTAGGGATTGTTTAATTATGTTCGGTGCCCAAGCACGCATGCAAGACGAGGCGGAAGGTTGGGGGTTGGGGGGGGGGGACGGTCAGGAGTAGTATAGTTAAGGTAGTCAAACGCTACGCGCAGCTTGTTTGCAAAAATGGCTGGAGAGGATTGTGCCCTCTGTCCGCCACTTCACCATATGTGGCACGGCTATTCTCCGTTAACTTTTATGATTGCTTACATTAGCGGCAGTATAGGGCGGTTGGCGTTGCGATCGCTGTGTACATTATATTATATATATATACATATATATATATATATATAATATTATATATAGTGTGTGTGTGTAAATGTATATATATATATAGTGTGTGTGTGTCTTAATAAAGTAAATGTAAATGATTGCTTTTCTCGTCCCATGTATGGCTCCTACAGAACTCGGTTTTCTCTTGTGCACAGTGTCATGTAAAGAGCTTGTTTCTCTTGCAATTTTTTTTCATAATAGTTGCTTTCTAAATATTATAATTTATGTGTTTTGTAATTCTGTTAATGTCATTTTACCTAGCTTTGTTAATCACTTTCTTAGTATCAATAGGCTTTTTGTCTAGTTCCTTGCAGAGTGTAGGCCTCTTCTCCTCTTACTCAGATCAAGATATGTATACTAGGTACTCTTGTGTTCCTACAACACCTAGTAATTTTGTATTCCGTACAATGTTGAATTCTTGTTTTTGCATGATTTAAATAAGCTTACCTTGCTATAACAGTCTCCAAGCGAAGATTTAATCTTTTCATAGCTTTTTTGCAAATTCTTAAAAAGTAATAATGTAAGAGTTCACAAAGAATCTTCTCAGGTGGTTCACGAAAGCATTCGTCTCTCTCTCTCTCTCTCTCTCTCTCTCTCTCTCTCTCTCGAGGTTTTAGGTCATGTTTAGTGTTCTTTACTAGCTATCAGTTTTACGCTTCTTTTTCGTGATTCTTACAGAATCTTGGCGTCATTTCCCATATTGCTTGTAAGTGCTTAGTTTTCAGTGTCTTGCAAAGATTTCATATTTTGGTATTTTTTCTTTTTTCTGCAGAAGATTCTTGCCATTGCTGGCGTTCCTTGCTAGGGTTCAGTTTTTTTTTTTTTTTTTTTTTATTTGGTTTTGTTAAATAATCATCTTGAACGTGGTACTTGCAGGTGCTTATTATTATGTTTCTTGTAAAGACTCCATTCTTAATCGTCTTTTGTAGATGTTTATGTTCATTTATCATGTTCCTTTCAAATGGTTAGTTTTACATTTGTGGCAAAGTCTTCATTTTGACGTCTCTGGCGATGGTTTTGGTGTCGTTTCTCATGTTCCCCGTGAGTAATTAGCTTCTCCTCGTATTTTTCCGCACGCTGTCTCACATTCTCAGGATCATCATCCCCGAACAACACGGGATATCACAGAAGTCCCGGCATGAAATTGAATGCTTTGAATGTCAGTAATTTTCGTCAGATCAGAGTTGTTTATCGCCTCTGAAATGACTCCTCACAGCTATCTGAATACTCGTTTTTACACGGATTTGATTCCTCACACACGCGGTCATTTCCATAAAAATCTTTATTTAGACGTTGAGGTATGTGTGTGCGTGCGTGTGTGTGGTTGGCGTGCTCATTGACCAGACTTCTTTTTTTCCCAACAAGAATGTGGGGGTCATAAGACTGAGTACCAACTCTTTCTCATACCATAGAATTTAAGGAGGACGCTATTGAAGTGTATTCTGTTTATATAGGGACGCACTAGTCCTGAATAAGCTCTGGTTCGATGTCACAGGTTTCTTCTCTCTCTCTCTCTCTCTCTCTCTCTCACTCTCCTACAGACTGAAAAGAGGATGGAGAACGCAAAACGTTGTCTTAGGAAGCTTCCTGTTTTTGTGTGGTTAATGCTTGGTAAAAGCAGTTTTATCTTATCCTAATAAACAAGGGCTAGATTAAATATACTGGAATATTGGAAGCATCTTGTATTTAATTAGTATCAGCCATTTCTTTTAGGGAAGGTCCTATTGCTCCGAGCCCCATAGTTGGATAGTGCCTTACTTAGTTCTTTTCTACGTGCCTTCGGCCCCCAGCTGCAACCCCTTTCATTCCTCTTACTGTATCTCCTTTCATATTCCCTTTCCACCATCTCCTAACAATTGATTCATAGTGCAACTGCTCTGAGGTTTTCCTCCCGTGTGAACCGAAGTCATGAATGTCATTTTACCTTCAGTTTTTCTTGAATGTCATTTTACCTTCAGTTTTACTTTTATGAAGTTCTTGGTTTGGAAGAATGTAATTACTGCTAATTTAATGAAACTATGCCCATGTTTTCGTCGAGTTCCTGTTGTACGAATGTTGGTGCGTTGTCAAAACTGTTGTCCTTGTCAAAAGAAGTAATGAGCTTTTTCCTCTGGGATTTTTTTTAGAAGTTATTACCGCGGATTCCTTCATATGAGGAAGAGGGTAAGGACTCTCACACGAAATTGGACTCGGTTATCTCTGGCCCCCAGACCATGTTGTGTTCTCTTTGCCTGTTCTTTGGGGGTTTTTTGTTCTCCAGTGTTGTCTTCAGATGCTTTCATTGGCTCCGGTGATCCCTGGTTAAATTTCTGAATGTAATGTTTATAGTGTGTGTGTGTGTATGCGCGAGTTCGTCCATGTTTGTGTACGTATGTGCATATGAATGCTTAACAAGCGCTGTTTGTCAATTTATATTAGCGAGTCTGTGCAATTTTTTTTTTTACCTGCTTCTTTGTTTATGCGTCTGGCGATCTGTGAAGTATTCAGCGCTGCTATAAAACCATTAAATAATTCATACCTTTATCCTCTTCATTTACTCCATCATGAAGGCTTCCCAGTTCCAGAGGAATCATATAAAATTTTGATCGATCTCTTTTAAAGTCGAGTTATGTCCCAAGGGTAGTTCTCAATTAATCCTGTTGATTACGCCGAAAGTACTAAACTCTCAGGATGAGACATTTCGATATGGGGGTGGGGATTGCCATTTAAAACTTACGGTTGGGACGGATTATGTATGTGTGTGTGTGTGTCACATCTTGGCATGTTAGTAAGAAAATAGTGTCAAGAATTTCTACTATTGTTATAAAGTAGCGTTTGGGGCACTAAATAGGTTTCAGAATAAAATACGCAAAAGAATACACTATTGGGTCATAGATAACAATAAGAAAAACATTAACAAGCTAATAAAGTGTTTTTATTGATTTTATCATTTATTTGTGCCCCATATTGCTATCTTTTTTAAAGTTGAATTCTTAATATATTTTACATAAAACTGATTAGTACCATGGAGATGATTCTCGTCAACTTCTCGTATTTTCATGTGATGATCTTTCACATTCTTCATGCATTGGACCACTGTGGATGTACAAGATATAATTATTATATATATTTAAAAAAAATATATAATATATATATAAAACTATATATATAAAAAAATATATATATATATATATATATATATATATGTCTTGTATTGTTCTGCAACAGTATATATGAGAGAGAAGTTTCAAAAACTTTCAAACTAATATATATATATATATTATATATATATGATATATATATATATATATATATATATATATATATATGCAACTGATCTATCCCTTGAAAAACGGAGTCTTGATAGAAAGAGTAGAACCAGCACTTGTACATAAAACATCCTTTATTTTGTTATGACTACCGGTTTCGGAGTAACTGTCTCCATCATCAGGTCTATACAAAAACACAGAAAGAAAAAAAGTTAAAAATCACTAAATTACAATTGATCATTAGAATGAAGAATTGTTACACAAAGGTTACATTGTATATATAATAACAAAAGAGTAATGTACAAGCATAAAAAAAGGAGTGGAAGCAATTTGAAAAAAAAAATAAATACCTGCATCATGAAGGCATACAAACATACACACTAAAAATTTAAAAACAGCATCTCCGTGGACCTCTCGTTGTTACTGAGGGAAGGTTTCAACTTTAAAGTGTAGAGACTTTCTACTATTACCAGCTCCATGGGGGCCACTCGACTAGAGAGAATGGAAAATGAATCTAACTTAGAAGGTTTTGATCACTATTTTCTGCGTGATCCCGTATGGCACTGAATGGTGGTTTTGCCTTAAAAGCCTTTGTGTTTTTTCTGAACAGATCTTCCTAAGTGTTCAAACCATCGTACACGTGCTTGGCGCTTTGTTTTCCCCACGTAAATTGCATTACAGCAATTGCACTCGTATTAATAAACAACATGAGACTGTAGTTCTGGGGGTAAGATGTCCTTGTACTTAAACAAACCACCAATAACTTGACGATAAAATTCTCTTAAAAATTTTAGTAGTCTATTTTTAACAGAAAAACTCTTATTACCATAGAAAAACATATTAAAATACATTACTGCTTTATTGGCTTTTAAAATGGAAACTTTCGGGAACAATAACTTTTCTAGCTGTTTACCAACATATGTATCTATGAAAGCATTATTAAAACCGGTTTTTGAAGCATTTCTTTTATAAACTGAAATTCTGAATGAAGACTAAAATAATTTGAACAAATGTTAAAGGCACGGGTCACAAGTGTACAGACTAAATTGCGTTTATAAACTACAGGGATGAATGAAGAAAATTTAGTTGAGTGTCCTGTAAATGTTGGTTTCCTGTAGACTGATGTTGAAAAAGTGTTATTGCTGTGTTTACTTACTAGCACGTCAAGGAAAGCTAAAGTATTATTTTTCTCTACTTCTGAAGTAAATTCAATATTTTGGTGTTTTGAGTTAAAATAATCAAGAAACAGGGGTACATGTTCTTCAGATCTAAATATTAAAAATGTATCATCTACATAACGTCGGTAGAACAGTGGTTTAAAAAAACTGGGACAATTATCTAACCAAACAAGGCATTGGCCAAAGTAGGACCGAGAGGGTTTCCCATTGCTACACCATCTTTTGCACTTTTGAAATATTTTTTTAAAAAATTGATTACTCATGAATTTTATGACCCCGACAATAGAGGTTTTCAGTATTTCAGAAGCTCCTTGAAGCATCTGGCTCAGTCTGCATATTTTGATCCTCATAACAATTTTATTCACAATATCTCTAAGGAAGAGCATTCTGCTTTATTAAGCTTATCCAAAGATAAATCCATAGTGGTAATACGACCTGATAAAGGCAACGGGGTTGTTCTTTTAAATAAAGATGAATATTTAAGTAAGATGCAATTTATCCTTGACGACCACACTAAATTTGAATTAGTTAAAGACGACATTCTTTTAAAGTTACTCAATAAGGAGGAAAGTATTAACAGGTTCTTAAGAAAGTTGAAGTCTGAGGGTGTTCTGGATGAACATACTTATAACAATCTATTTACATCTGGATCTAAACCTGGAGTGCTCTATGGCCTCAAGCCTAAGTATACTATTGGTGGTTTGTTTAAAAACAAGGACATCGTACCCCCAGAACTACAGTCTCATGTTGTTTATAAATACGAGTGCAATTGCTGTAATGCAATTTACATGGGGAAAACAAAGCGCCAAGCACGTGTACGATGGTTTGAACACTTAGGAAGATCAGTTAGGACAAACAGGCTTTTAGCAAAACCACCATTCAGTGCCATACGGGATCACGCAGAAAATAGTGATCACCCTCTAAGGTTAGATTCATTTTCCATTCTCTCTAGTCGAGTGGCCCCCATGGAGCTGGCAATAGTAGAAAGTCTCTACACTTTAAAGTTGAAACCTTCCCTCAGTAACAACGAGAGGTCCACGGAGATGCTGTGTTTTTAAATTTTTAGTGTGTATGTTTGTATGCCTTCATGATGCAGGTATTTACTATTTTTTTTTAATATTGCTTCCTTTATGGTTGTACATTACTCTTTTTTTATTATATATACAATGTAACCTTTGTGTAACATTTCTTCATTCTAATGATCGATTGTAATTTAGTGATTTTTAATTTTTTCTTCTTTCTGTGTTTTTGTATAGACCTGATGATGGAGACAGTTACTCTGAAACCGGTAGTCATAACAAAATAAAGGATGTTTTATGTACAAGTGCTGGTTTTACTTTCTCTATATATATATATATATATATATTTACTATATATATATATAATATATATATATATATATATATATATGTGTATATGTGTGTGTGTGTATCTATGCATGAACGTTTGTAGAGAGAGAGAGAGAGAGAGAGAGAGAGAGAGAGTCGAGAGAGAGAGAGAGAGAGAGAGAGTGCCTTCTTCATCTTGAAGCTTTCGAAGGATTGCAAAAGAAAAAGAAGAGTTCGTGTTCATAGAACCTGTTTTTAAGAATGCATAGTAGTAGTACCCATAGAATGAACTCGTGCCATTGTTCATGAAGGTCTTCAGCAACATTCTTGTCTGATGTTACTGTATTTTTTCCTTATTTCTTTGAGTGTAAGTTAGTGATGAACTGAAATTTTTATTCCGATTTTCTTTAAGAGCAGGTATTTGAATTTGCTCAACTTTCAATGATTTTAATGTGACGGTAATGAAATAGCATTCTAACTGTATTGTGTTCTTTACAAGATAAAAGTAACATCTGCAATATTCTGTATTTAATGTATTAGAATTGTCTCAGTGATCTGTTAATGTGTTAAGTTATAATTTTTTATGCCATTTTTTCCCAAGCCTCGAAATCTCTAAAGTAAAGAAGTGGAGGAAGAAATTCGCCTCTCTAGGTGGGATTCGAGCCCACGCTGTTTTTAAAGGTTGACATGGTCTTGAACTCATTACACCACCGAGGAGGTTATCGAAACTAGATGTTGGAGGACAGGTGAGTTTCCTCTCCCTCTGTTAAACAAAAGCAGTGGGGCGAAAGTTTGACCTTTTAAAGGTTCCGACTGCACAGGTCCCAGTGCTTGGCCTTTGATTTAACTCCATATTCCATACCATTCCAATGGGCGTTAAAGGTGGGTCTTGTGGGAGGGGGGGTGGGGGGGGGGAGGTCTCTGGGACCCCTCATATCCCCCCCCCCCTTTTTTTTTTTGCTCGATACAGAGATGTGAAAAGCGATGACTCAAGCGCCGTCCATTACCATGTTCGCCTCAACTGCATAAAGAAAAGAAAAGAAAAAAGAAAAAAAAGTAAAACGATATAAAAAAAAAAGTTGTCCGGGTTTTCATCCGTGATTTTAATTATTTAACTTTTTTTAATATCTCCTTTGTATTCAGAAGTAATATACAGAATTAAAAAGATGAAAACAATTGTCTTTCCCCCGTGTATCCCTTTTTCCCCCTGTGTGTGTCGAGTGTACCTCTCTCTCTCTCTCTCTCTCTCTCTCTCTCTCTCTCTCTCTCTCTCTCTCATTTCAAAGTCTTGCACGTTTGCCTGTTAGGGTCACGCTCTTGTCGAAGCCATACAGTCGAGGGTTCTTTCATGTAAATTTGGGATAGACGCCCTTATAGTCTATTATGTGGGGATTGCCTCCTTTCAGTTTTTTTTTTCTTTTTTTTTTCTTACTCCGTTTTTGTAATCGAGTGTTCATTTCGTTGTACAGACACTCGTCAAGGGGAGTGAAAAATCATACCTGTGGGGTTGGCTGATGGCGGTTGGGAGGATGTCTGGGGTCTGTTGTCGAAGGGGATTTTTTTCCTATTTTTTTTATGAAGGAAGTGGGTTTTTTGTGTGAAATGAGTGATTTTCTCACTCAGGGAAGTTATTTTCTTTTGTCAAAGGAGTGATAGGGTGTTTAATTCTGAAGGTTTTTTTTTTCTTTTTTTAGTCAATTGTGTGAATTTGATTTCCTTTGTCAAAAGAATGGTAAGACTTTTTTTGGGGGTGGAGTTCTCAAGTTCGCTTCGCTCTACAGAACATGCATTGAATTTTCCACCAGCTAGTGGAAACGTTTCCCGGAATACGAGCGGGAGAAAGAAACTGTGGATATTGTATAATTCCGATTATTTTTCCATTTGTAAAATTAATTAAAAGATAAGGAATACTACTATAAACTGCATTGGTATAGACGTTATCCAGGTTTGATAAGGGAATTTAATTTATTTTATACTTTGTGTTTTTAATGAACTCATGATCTCGCTTTTTCCCTTTTTTTTTTTTCTTTTAAGATTTGCAGTCCCTTAATCGACAGAAGTGATATCATCGCCCTCTAAACCCATTTCCACTATTTTCTTGAGGTGATAACTAATGAAAATCTGCAGTGAAGAGTGAATCACTTGATACTCCCAAAATTGCAGAGATCGCTTCAAGATATCGCCTCTCCTTTTCAGTAATATGCACCTACTGAAGATAATACCCTATTATCTACGCTGAAGGAGAGAACTGACGTTCCAAAACTGGGAATTATACTCTATTGTTTACATTTGTATTCATTCAATTCAATAAAGACCTGACAACGTGTAGTATTTGTTCATTTGTTCACTAATTTTCAAAGGCGTATAACTTTCGTTCGTGTATCGTGACCATCATAACATCGATTACCTGGACAATCTTGGTCCATGAATATTCCCGAATTATGAAAATCTAAAAAAATGTGGGCAATTTTTGTGATGTGTAACTGACCTCAAATTTGTATTTTTTATTTTTTTTATTTTATTTTATTTATTTATTTATTTATTTATTTATTATTATTTTTTTTTGCTAGTTTTCAAATATAGGAATAAGGCTAAAATTTTAAACCTGTGGGTGAAGCATATGTTTCGTGAATAAATCTATTGAATAAGAAGGAAGAGAATATATGCGATTTTTTTATGAGCACTCATAAATTTCAAATGTTCGCGTGGATTTTGATATGTGTGATTTGATATACGTACCAGTTTGAAAAGTTATGTTCTAGTTGAGTCTTTTTTTCTCTAAAAGACTGTTTCAGTCAAGGAATGAATTCATACAATATGCTTTAAGGGTAATTGTGACTGGCATAAAGACAGAGGTTCATAGTTTTATGTGATGTTTGAAAAACTTCTTACTACTACTACTACTACTACTATGCCCCAATACATAGTCCTTCCCATCATATGCCTCCCCCTCTCTACTTATCACCATCTCCACCCTTTTTATTTATCACCTCATTTACTCGTACCACCCTCATTTTTATCACCCTATTCCCCTTCCCCGCAATCGCACTTCTAATTTTCACCATCCCCCTTTTTTTTTTTCAAATCTCCCCCTTGCTCCCAATCGCTCCAATAATCCCCCCCCCATTTTTTTTTTTTTTTTTTTATCGCCTCGTCCCCGGACAAGAGACGCTGACAAGATTTCATCCCGGTTAGAATTAATTATTAATGATAAGATTAGACCGACGGAACCAAAGTCACATTGATTAAAGGGGGGGTTCGCCTGGTCGGGTTGATTAGCGTCAAATGCCTCAGAAGGATTACTTACCACTGACTGCATTCTGTCAGGTATATTTGATGCCTCGGCATTTAGTGGAGGAGACGTTCAAATTATCCACATGCGGATGATTTATGGGTACATTTGGTATATAAAGTTTTGGAAGGTAAAAAAAAAAGAAAAAAAAAAGTGATATCTCAGCCGTACGCTTGTCTTTGTTGCTACCTTCTTTTTTTTTTCTTCAATTAATAATGATTCATTTATTAGTGTACTTGTTAGTTAATACACAATTATTCACGCACTTACACACACGCGCTGACACAAATATATAATAGTCTTACATACAAAATGGAAATGCATCCTATTTCCATTATAAAAATAGTGTTATGCCCTCTATAATATGTCAAGGAGAAAAAAAAAATTATCGAGTCCACTCAGGATGTGTGCAAATACTGATTCATCGTGTTTCTTTATAAACAAATGTCTCATCAGTTCCGTGGGTCGATGTGACCGGCCAGACTCCCATGAGAATCTAGATCAAGCCTTGAATCATTATTCTTTCTCATGACCCCGAAAGTCATGTATGTTTGAACATTATCACTTTTTCTTAAGATCAAATTGAGAACTATCACAGTCTCTTCCTGTCTCTCATCTACTCAAGAATCCTTCAAAAGCGCTCCTATCTCTAGGATGAGTCTTGACTTGTAAATAGTTGAGGAAATACAAGTATCTTCTATGTTTCAAATTAAACCTTCAAGATCTCCAACCATGAACGGAAGTGAGAAGTCAACACGAGTCCTTTACTAGCCACGGCCAAAAGAGAGAGAGAGAGAGAGAGAGAGAGAGAGAGAGAGAGAGAGAGAGAGAGAGAGAGAGAGAGAGGCTGATTATGTGCCTCGCATACCAACTGCTATTGACGACTGTGAATTCTAAATAACTCTGGCGGACTGCTTTCCTGTATATCGTATGTTTTGTGTGTGTATGTGTGTATATATATATATATATATATATATATATATATATATATATATATATATATATATATATATATATATATATATATATATATATATATATTATATTCAGCTGTGGCTGGAATTGTTTGACTTGAGGAGACCCTGTGTTGCTGAGCTTCGGGGATTGGTAGACTTCTGTGGTATAGTGGAAAGTAATGTGCTGGTCTGTATCATTGCTACAAGACTTACCCGTCCTGTCTTCAAAATGTTTATTGACAATCTTAAAAAAAAAAAAAAAAAAAAAAAGGCACCAATGAGTTTTCTGTGCAATGTATATTCAAGGTCATCTTTCGGTGGTCTCGGTATGAGTATGTATGAGCCGAGGCCCGTGAAACTTAACCACATCCCGGTGTTGGCCTGCCGTAAAATCGTCGCCAGTCGCACGATCATGGCTAAATTAAGCCTTAAATAAAATAAAAACTACTGAGGCTAGAGGGCTGCAATTTGGGATGTTTGATGATTGGAGGGTGGATGATCAGCATACCTATTTACAGCCCTCTAGCCTTTGCAGTTTATAAGATCTGAGGGCGGATAGACAAAAGTGCGGACGGGACAGACAAGTGGACATCTCAATAGTTTTCTTTTACAGAAATCTAAAAAAACGTTCATTGAAGAATATAAAAAAGCATCTGTAACTCCTGGAGCAACGTATCATCCATTTCGTGATTTCATTCCCCGCCGCTTCAGCAACTGCGTGTCAACAGCAGCAGCAGCTACACACACACACACACACACACACACACACACACAACGATGGATGGCCACTTCTGATCGACCAAGAATCTGGCTGTCAATTGGTGCAGCCCGCTCTGATTCTATTCCAGTCGTCCGCAGTCTGCGAGATTTGCATGCTTGATGGATCTCAGGAAAGCGGCTGTGATGGACCTGGTCATCGCTCGGAATCCATGCAAATCGCTGGAGACGGGGCCGCCCGAATCATTCGTTGTCTCTGCTGCCTTAGGGCTGGTAAACACGTCCTGTTTTAAGAACAAACGAAACGTATGAGACGGAGTCGTGAATTTTATCATTATACGGAAAATCGTCCCCTGTAAGATTATAGTAAAGTTTTTGCAGGTTGCTTTACTATATATATATATATATATATATATATATATATATATATATATATATATATATATATATATATATATATATATATATATATATTATATTATATGTATGTATGTATATTTATTGTATGTATTAGTGTTTGTGTTTGGTAAATAAAGTAAAGTAAACTCTGCTCCTCTCCCTCCGAAGCAGCTGTCATGAATTTTCATTTCTTGTGACATCTGCCACAGGGTTTTAAGCAGACGTGCATGTAAACCGACACAACCCTCCCCCATGATATTTGGAATTAAGTGCAGTATCATGTAGTCATCATGGCCATTTCTAAAATACAGGATTTTTCCCCTTCAGGAAAAATGATATTAATTCTTTTAATCACAGATTTCACGTTTATATCTTTGTGTGTGATATATATATATATATATATATATATATATATATATATATATATATATATATATATATATATATATATATATAAGAAAGACCTTTTATTTCCCAGACAAGTTGGTTTTCATATCTTCCCGTTTCTAACAAGTTATGTTTGGGAAGAAGTCGACTTCATCATTTCATTCCGTAGTTGTCCAACGACATTGTGTGCCAGAACTTCAGGCATGCATGCATACAAGCATTTCCATTATTATGTTTTGAAGTCATGTCATGGGAGGTAATAGTTTATACTTGCAAATGTTTAACATATACAAAAAAAAAAAATTTTCCTATCGCCAGGCAACCCATTAAGAGTGTACAAAAGCATATATTTTTAAGATAAAAGATGAATATAACACGAAAAACCTGCTTTTACTTCCACATTGTATTCATGTTAATAATGTTTACTTAGTGTAGCATTTGAAAATAATAATTCAATGAAATTAGGACTAGGAAATAACATTCAACAGTAATACAGTATGTGTATATTTTATATTATAGATGTAAGTGATTTAACAGTTTTTTTTATTATCTAAAGTGGGAAGTGATTGGAAAAGAATAGAACAGCTTAAAAATTACAAGATAAGGATGAGAGAATAATGCAATGTCTGTCATGTTGTGAAAACAATCGAGTTCTCAAATAAACAGGTGGTAAGATAGTTGGAAAGAAATATAACTAACTTTATTTTATAAAAGAAAGGTTTTTAACAATATGACTGTATCAACCTAGGAGTTTTGAAACATTGATCCATTTATTTCCGAAGAAACGCAATAAACGTATAGATTCTCCGGAAAGAAGTTTGTCTTGTCTTAATGGCTAAGGTGTGAGCCCCACCTCCATGGAAAAACAAGATTTGTTAAATGGAGCATTGACTTGGCCACAAATTACATTACGCTCCTCCTTTTCACTGTCAGGTGCGATTTTTTTTTTTTTAATGCCGACTGTATGTTTATTTGTATTGTCATGGTAACATGCACAGCGTAAATTTCTACCAGTATGTATCAGCCTATATATATATATATATATATATATATATATATATATATATATATATATATATATATATATATATATAATAATATATATATATATATATATATATATTATATATATATATATATAGTTTGTGTGTGTGTGTGGGGGTAAAATATTAAATGTTTTCATTTCCATTAAGCTGACCTTTTTTTTTTTTTTTTTTTTTTTTTTTTTCCCCGCTACAGAATTCAAATGTTTTCGTGTTGCAGTTCTAACTTTTTACTCACTGCTCGTAGAGAATTTTATTAAAAGTTCTGTTGTTCTGTACACCATACATTAGAGAACATTTACATTCAAATAACAATAGAGAATATTTTTTCCTGTGCATATAAAAACTGTAAAACTTGAATTTGTATGTAAATGTCCATGTGTTTGCTAACTCTATTGCGAAATATTTTGTTCGCTTTCGAATCGCCGCAGATTGCAATATGGGATTTAAAACTTGCTGTTTGATGACTTCCAATTTATCAAATGAATGTATTGACGAAATGGTGCATAGCATGAATATGTAGATTTTTTCATTTTATAACGAGGGGCTTTCCATTGTAAATTAATTTATTTCTATTTTTATTTATTCTATTAATTTATTTGGATTTAGGCAGTCACGGAGCTACGTCCATTAACTGCTGGTGAAATTTTTCATGGTAGGTTATATTTTATTTAATTTGGAAAGGGCGAAATAAATGGCCAATGATTAGGGCATGCTTGGCTGAAAATTTTTTTCATGCTAATATACGTGTGTCGTTTCTCTCTCTCTCTCTCTCTCTCTCTCTCTCTCTCTCTCTCTCTCTCTCTCTCTCTCATTCATATTTTTTACACCATACACCCTTTCCTGCTTTGGGTGGGCCCCCTAGATGCTGACCCCTTGGCGTGGGTAGGGGGCTTAGGGACCAGCAGCTGGGCTCTGATGCCTGGTTGGGTTGCTTTCTCAGTGGTCCTTGGGGCCCAGCTGCTGATCCAACTAAATTAGTCAGAACTTTTCCTTCTTTCTGCAATTTTTTCATTCTTACTACATCCTTCTCCTTCATGTAATATTTTTTATTAGCATTTGGATCAATTATGTGGAATTTTCCACTTTTGTTAAATTTTACTGCTTAGGTAAGTCTGAGAAGGGGTCGGGGTTTGGAAGGGGTTTGCATTCAAAGCCAATTGTGGGAGTTGTGGTGGTTGAGTCGCCACCTGATATGGTTTGGACCCAAGAGATTGTGATGGGAACCTCCCATTGCTACCTTGAGGGCGGAACCATCTCCAAACATCAGCCCATCGAAATCCAGGGGGGCCTGGTGTTTGGGTATGGGACTCCTGGCTTTTGTCCGGAAGCCCACCAATACGTTTGGAGTGGGGAGTCGGTCCCCATTAGTGGGGGCAGAACTCCCAGCAGGCGGATAGGCTTATACCTGGGCCACTGTAAGCGTATTGGTTCTATCCCGTAAGGGTAGGGTATGGGGTGGACTATTGGGAATCAACTCTCACTTGTGCCATTGGTGGAGAATGTGAATACCTGACTGATCCACAACACTTTCTTGTAAAACCAAGCAGTTTTGGGTGTGTAGGTGAGCCGGTTTGTGTGGTGGTCTGGTGTGTGCGTGCTTAGTATCCTGGGATCGCTTGTGGGCTTGTGCGGTTTGTTGGGTGGGAGTTTGGGCATTAGAGGCTGCCTTGATTTCCCTTTCTGATGTGCTGCTGGGGTCTCAGAGGGCTCTTGGGTATTGGGTGCGCACTTTTTGGACTTCTGAATGTGAACCGGCATAATTCTATGGATTTGGTTACTAGTTCTCCCTCCCCTGGATCCGACGACTTACTGCACTGGCAACGACTTCTGGCATGAAGATGGATATGAGCTCGGCTATCGGACAGAATGAAAAACTGAGACACCAGGGTATTAGTAAATCTGGTGGATTTGATCCTTATAGTAGAGTCCTTCATTGCACTAATATAAACTTGTCATTGGATTATGAATGTTTGTACAGTGTAATGAAACAATTTGGTAAAGTGGAAAGAATTAAATTAGTTCTGGAAAAGACAAAGCAGTCATTTTCTGCTTTTGTTAAATTTTCCTCACCCTTGGAAGCTAGTGAGGCACAACAAAGACTCCATGGCCACGTTCTTAATGATTCGGTTCTTAGCACGAAAGTGTTTTCAGTGAAAAATTTAAATGACGAGCCATTTGATTTTATCCCTAAGAATGAAGAACATGGACCAGCCCCATGTACCAGAGCGCTTCCTACCCCTATATGGCATGTTGCTAGCTACAAGGAGGGAGGAAAAAATTTGATAAAAGCTGCTGAATGCATCGAGAGCAAGGTAGGTTCCATTCCCATTGGAAACTTGAAGCGTTATGGAAAGAACTTTCTAATAAAAGCTGGTAATGAAACCCAAGCAATTTTGCTAGCGAATTTTAAACCTCCTGAAAGTGGAAATATCGAATCTATTGGCATCGCATAGATTCTTTAACACACTAAAAGGAGTAGTATACTCAAAAGACCTGCATGTTTTTGAAGAGGAGGAGATTCTCAATCGAGTGTCCTCCTTGTGTATCTCACGTAAAAAAGCTCTAGGAGGGGATGCAGCTATCCTTTTAACCTTCTCCTCCAGTTACTTACCTGATACTATCATTGTTGGCCATGAGAGGATGCAGGTTAAAAGATATAAAAGAAATCCGAAACAGTGTCGCAAATGTTTTGAATATGGCCACATTCAAAACTCTTGTGAAAACAACAAAAGATGTTCTGTGTGCTCTGCGGAGCATGATAATTTTGACGAGTGTGTAGCAACCCAATACTGTTTTCAGTGTAAGGGTGATCACTCTCCAAATTCTAGGACTTGCCTCAGATACAGATTTGAAGAAGATGTATTGGCAGTGGCTGACAATGAACATGTCAGCATTAGCGAAGCAAAGCGTGTGGTAATGGGGGCAAACAAAAGTGCCAACTCTACCTATGCTTCGGTAATAAAACTTATGAAAAGTTCCAGCAATGTAAGAAAACAAACACTGCATCTGATAATAGGCCATCACAAATACCTGCTACTCCACGGACTGTAAATTATGAAAAATCCCCATTCTGTCAGGAAATTTTCATCTGCTAGTGCCCCTTGAACTCCAACACCAAAAGTTGTACTTCAAGAAGTACAGAAAACTCGCCTACCAAAGTCAATACAAAGGTGACTAATATGATAGTTGCAGGCTCTCCTCCCAAAAAAGGGAGCCAAAATCAATCAACAATTCGGGAAGAACTGTTCCAAAACACTTCCAACAAGAATAAACCAAGGGACCAAGCCCAATTAGATAGAGCTACTTCAGAGCCATCAATTGTCACAGCCACAAACAAAAATGAAAGCAAAACTATAATTACATCCACTAAGAAGCGCACAAGGAATACATCCCCAAATAATGACAGCTTTAAAATAAAAACCTCAAATGGGTTCAGTGTTTTGGAAGAGATCTCTCCACCTAGAAAGGTGGTTCCAAAAGCAGTTTCAGCCCCAAAAACATATGAGTTCTGATCAGGTCTTGCCGGCCTAAGGACAATGAACCTTGTGATTCGCGGAATCACAGTAGAAATTCTGATCAGAATCAATACCAAAAATATGATCAGCCAAAAACTCTAAATTCCAATTCAAATGAAAAGGGATTAAAGAAACAGTCACTTATAAAGGAGAACTTTCCTCTCCACACTAGGAACAGTACTTCCCCTCTAAGGAGTGGGAAGTAGCACTTTTTACCACCGTAACATTCATGTTTTGATATCCTTCAGTGGAACTGTAAAGGTCTCAGAGCCCGTGCAGAAGACCTTAAAGTCTTAATTCATGAATCCAATCCAGGGATTATATGCCTTCAGGAGACAATGTTAGGTAACAACCCTTATAATCCTGGACTAAATTATTCAATATTTAACTCCTCTCCCCCAAGTGGTGGTCGGGCCCATGGAGGTGTTGCAATTATTGTTAATAAAGCTCTGCAGCACTCCATATAAAATAAATAAACAAACTTTACAAGCTGTTGCTGTTTCAGTCATCTTGGAAAAGAGGATAACAGTCTGCTCCTTATACCTTCCACCAGATCTTGTTTTTATCAGTGAAGATATTCAGGCCTTAATTAACCAACTTCCAGCTCCTTTTCTACTTCTAGGAGATTTTAATGCCCACAACCCGCCCCCTTTGGGGAAGTCGGTTTCTAGACGGTAAAGGGAAATTAATTGAAGACGTTATTGATAGGAATGATGTTATCCTATATAATAATGGGTCAATGACTTTCCACAGTATTCATGATAATCATTTCTCTGCCCTGGACCTTAGTATCTCTTCAACAAGCATCCACCTTGATTTTAGTTGGTCTGTTAACGAAAATTTAAATGGGAGCGATCATTACCCGATCCATTTAAAATATGCTGTGAATGGTCCATCTGAAGTGTTACCGAAGTGGAAGGTAGAGGAGGCAGATTGGGATAAATTCAGTAAGGGCGTCATACTAAGGGGGGGGGGGATAGGAGGGAGTTTGAGTCATTTCAATCTCATCTAGATGCTTATGATTATTTTATTGACAATGATACTCCTGAAGAGTGCTGAACGCTCGATTCCCAAAACAAAAGGCAAACCTCGTAGACCTGCAGTTCCCTGGTGGAATAAGACTTGTGGTATTCTGAGGAAAGTTACTAGGAAGTGCTACAGACGTTACAAAACTAGTGGTTCTCCTCAGTCTAAATTAATCTACAAACGTGCTTTAGCCAAGTAACGTCGCTTTTATAAGAGAGCCAAAAGAGAAAGTTGGCTTTACTATATTAATGGAATAAACTCAAAGACTCCACTAAAGTGGTGTGGCGCAAAATAAGGAAACTGAGTGGGAAATTTGTTGCGTCCCCATTACCCTCATTAAAAATAAATGACACTCTGATCACAGAGCCCACTGAAGTTGCCAGTGAGCTAGGAAAACACTTTTCTGAAGTTTCCAGCGCCAAGAATTATTCTCGAGAATTTAAAAAAATTAGGAATTCTGAAATGATTCTGGAATTCGATTCAGGAAAATTTGAACCATACAACTACAGGTTTTCCTTGAGAGAATTATGGGAGGCGCTCTCCTCTAGTGAATCCACAACTCCAGGTGAGGATACAATCATATATGAAATGCTAAAACACCTCCCAGACGATGCCAAAAAATATTTACTGAAGATTATAAACAAAATATGGGAAACTGGAATTTTACCCAACGACTGGAAAATATCCATAGTTGTTCCAGTTAAAAAGCCTAATAAAGATGCTTCCCTAGCCACCAGCTATAGACCAATAGCTCTAACCAGCTGTGTGTGTAAGCTGATGGAGAAAATGATAAATACTAGACTAGTTTGGCACTTAGAAACTAAAGGATTAATATCATCATTTCAATTTGGTTTCAGGAAAAACCGCTCCACCCTTGATCCGTTGCTGAGGCTGACCAACCAAATCCAGCAAGGATTCGCCAAACAATGTCAGACCATTGGAGTATTTTTTGACCTCGAAAAAGCATATGACACTGCCTGGAGAATTGGCATCATGAAAATTGCACAAGATGGGCATATGTGGAAGAATGATTAGATTTATATATTCCTTTTTAACGGACAGATTTTTTAAGGTAAAAGTGGGAAACTCTTTCTCCCAACCTTTTGTGCAGGAGGAAGGAGTTCCCCAAGGAAGCGTTTTAAGTGTAACACTTTTTTCAGTGGCAATAAATAGTGTGGTTGAAAAAATCTTGCCTCCTGTTAAATGCTCACTTTTTGTTGATGACCTTGCAATATACTGCACTGGATATGATTCATTGTCAGTATGTAAACATCTGCAAAGGTCTATTAACGCAATTACTAAGTGGGCTGATGAGAATGGGTTTAAATTCTCTCTTCCAAAACAGTTGCAGTAAGATTTACCAGATGCCGGCGTGTGGAAGAAGTTCCCACACTTAGTTTAAGAGGATCTATCATTCCTTATGAAAGTGAAGTAAAATTTCTGGGGATGATTATTGACCACAAACTAACATGGGCCAGCCACATAAATGCCCTAAAGATTAATGTGAAAAAATCTTTGAATATTTTAAAGGTTGTTTCTGGTTTTAGTTGGGGGGCTGATAAAAAATCCCTTTTGAGGCTATATGACTCACTGTGTCGCTCCAAGCTAGACTATGGCTGTCAGATCTATTCCTCAGCTTGTAAAACCAAGCTAAAGGAATTGGATGTTGTACAGAACATGGGGTTGAGAATATGCTCAGGGGCTTTTAGAACTTCTCCTGTTGAAAGCATATATGTCGACACAGATCATCTTCCCCTAGATCTAAGAAGGCAAGAGCTAGGGTTGCGATACGTGGCTAGAATGAAAAGTGCTCCCAAAAATCCCTCCTTTGAAGTACTTAAGGAAACAGACTCGCGGAATTTCTCTGGTACAAGAGCTTCTAAACCATTCCAAATTCGATTGAATGAGGATGTTAGGGATAACCATCTCAAATCCCAGAAAGTCCTGGAAGTAAAACATCCTGTAAATCCTCCATGGCTTATTCCTGAAGCATTGGTATGCAAGAAATCATTTAAGAAGAAGGATTGTACTGAAGAGAGATTAGGGAAAATTCTTAGAGCACGACGTTACCCATGCCAATTATGTGAAGATTTATACAGATGGATCAAAGTCAGATAGTGGTGTTGGGTGTGCTGTTATCCTTGGTGATACAGCATATAAAGCTAAATTACCTGACTTTGCATCAATATTCACTGCCGAATTAACAGCCGTAGTCTCTGCCCTAGACTTAGTTCTTCAAAGTAGTGACACCAATTTTGTCATATACTCTGATTCTAAAAGCACTTTAGAAGCTATCAAAAGATTTAATAGCTTTCATCCATTAATCCAAAAGCTTCAGGAGTCACTTTTTCGTATATATTGTCTGCGTAAGTCGGTTTCTTTCTGTTGGGTTCCCTTCTCACGTGGGGATTCACGGAAACGAGACTGCAGACAGGGAAGCAAAAGCTGCTAGCGCTCTGCCAGAAACAACCTTCAGGAAAGTGCCTCATACAGACCTAAAAGGTCCTATTAGGTCTTTTGTATTAAGTAAGTGGCAAGAAAGGTGGACTTCTCCTCTTCTTGCCAATAACAGTAAGTACAGAAGTATTAGGAAAAATATACAGCCGTGGCCTTCGTCATTCCAGCTTGACAGACGAGCAGAGGTTATTTTAACGAGGTTAAGGATTGGGCACACTTATTTAACCCATCAGTTTATTTTAGAAGGAAGCAGCCCACCATTGTGTGCTTACTGTGACGAGATACAAACAGTGAAGCACAATCTGATGGTTTGCCCCAGATATTTTAACCAAAGGGAAAGATATTTCCAGGGTAAATCCCTCTCAAATATCTTGGGAGATGAAGCAGACATTTCTGCTCTCATCTCCTTTTTAAAGTGTATAGAAATTTTTAATAATATTTAGATAAATTTTTATAAATCATATACAGATTTTTAAAGACATTAAACTATTTTAAATATATATTACTCCATTCATTAAAATTCATATTTTTAATTTATTTATTAGTCACGTCTAATTTTATGAATCATTTCTTTCACTAATTCATTCATTCATTTACCATAATTCAACTTATTTAGCCTTCATTATGGCGCTGAATGGCCTTCTTGGCCCCAGTGCCTGGGCTTTAGCCTTAAATATCATACATCCATCCATCTGCTTTGGGTGGGATGGCCCAGAGGAGGAAAGGGCCACCCTTTCCAATGGTAAGGTTGCTATTTCCACACAGTTTCCATGATCCCTAGCTGACGCTCATACTGATCAAACTGACAGCTGGGTGGAACGGTGGGCCGACCTAGCGAACGTAGTTAGAGTGATGCACCTCTGCATGTATTTTCTAAACGTAGTAGGTGGTATGGTCGCCACAGTTCCGAAGCGATTCACTCCACGGATACACACTATAATGTGTGTGTGCATTTATATAAATATATATATATATATATATATATGTATATATATATATATATATATATATATATATATATATAAAATATATGTTATATATGAAAGAGAGAGAGAGAAACATCTGTCTCGTCCCGGACTCGAACTGGTTAACCCGGTCTTTGAGCCCCTAACTACGACTTATGGGGACCCTCAGGACTTCTCAAGAGCCTCATCACAACTTGTCAAATGACTTGGTCGCCATTCCGGGGTCTCTTACTTTATGAGAGAGAGAGAGAGAGAGGAGAGATTTGAGAGGAGAGGAGAGAGACGAGAGAGAATGAGAGAGAGAGAGAGAAGAATTTGCTGGACCACATTCCTGAGATTGATTGATTCTGCCGGACCTATAAAGGATGAGAAAGGGTAAGGATTAATGACGCTTGGTAGCAGCAGCACATGGGCAGAGGGGCTTGTTCTACCTTCTAGTTTAATGAAAGTGAGGGGAAGTGGGGGGAAATAAACGAGCGTTTTGTTGTTGCGAGGGGTCTTCGAAAATTAGAGAGAAGGCTTCCTAGGTGTAAAGGCATTAAGAATTTATTATAAGAAGGGTCTCTTTTTTTTTTTTTTTCTTTTCTTTTCTTTTTCCCGTAGGAACGGCTGGCAGCTGCCGACGAAGGTAGATGAAAAATTTGGGGAAATTTATCGGTAGATAATGAAGATCTGTATCTGGTTATTGAGCAATATTTTACCGTACCGAATTGAAACGTGGGTTTATATGGTTAGATCTGAATGGGGAAAAAAGTCGGTAGGTTTTTAAAGCTCTTAATGAATTATGTATACACACACACACACACACACACACACATATATATATATATATATATAATATATATATATATATATATATATATATATATATATATATATATATAATATTTAAAAAAGGTAGGATATTAAAGCCCTTATTGTTTTAAATATCTAAATATTTTGAAAAAAGGTAGGTTAGTAAAGCTCTTAATGTTTTAAACATCTAAATATTTCAAACAAACGGTAGGTAGAGTTTTAAGGCTCGCAATGATTTAAGTATCTGAAATATATAAAGAAAATGGTATGTTATGAAAAGCTCTTAATGTTTTAAATATCTAAATATTAAAAAACTAAAGGTTTTAAAGCTCTTGATTGTTGTAAATATCTTGAATATTTAAGAAAAAGGTAGGTTATTGAAGCTCTTAGTGTCCTTTAATATCCAATTTGTCTACCTCGGAATTATTATATTTTCATATATGCTAACCGAGTGGGTAAAGACGTCACTGAAGTCCTGATTTCTCCTCTGTGCGCTGGTTCGAATCCACGAGAGGACGAAATTATCAACTAAAAAATTACCCTTCGATAAAATTTATCAATTCCGAAGTGGAGCGAAGTTGATATTAAGGGACATTTGTAGCTTAATGCTTATGTAAGTTTATACTAGCCTTCTTTTTCTTTTTCTACTTCTTCTCTGTCCAGGCTCGGCTAGTTTCCTATGTTCTTAATTTATTTTCATGCTTTTCCCCTATTCGTGAGGACTTTGTGAGTGATTCGCCGTCACGTTTTCAAAAGCAGTGGGCGTGACTCCTCAATCTTTACGGCTAAAGTTAAAAATATGTTCCGTGGCCGTGGCTTTTTAGATTAGCTTCGTCACTTTTAGGTCACAAAGGTCATGGGTAAACGTAGGGCACTGACTTCACACATGGGGTTCCGTCAAAGGAATTTTAGATGCTGAGTTTCTAAGTAAACCCCCCCCACCCCCCCCCCCCCCATTTTCTCTCTCTCTCTCTCTCTCTCTCCATGATTTTCATCGCTATCGTTTTACGTCATACCTAATTTTCATTATGTATGATATTCACAACTATAATACCTGTGGTGAACTGAACTCTCTATTCATCTTTTCCTCCTACGTATTTATCTATCCAAAGCTAGCTCTCTCTCTCTCTCTCTCTCTCTCTCTCTCTCTCTCTCTCTCTCTCTCTCTCTCTCTATATATATATATATATATATATATATTATATACATATATATAATTTATATTTTGAGCACTTTCAACTCGATGTTCTAATCTTTCGTGTATATTACTCTCGTTATCTGAACATACTCCTCTTAATTGTCACTAAATATCATTGCCATAGGAGGAAAACTGTCTTTACACCGACTAATTGAAGTAAAATATCGTTGCTGCAAAAGAGGTAAACAAGAGTTTTGTCATTATTAGGTGCTACGCATCAACACAGAAAAATATGTAGTGTCATCTCGTTTTATATAACAAAAATTGTTCCTTTGGATTTTTGTGTGTGTGTGTGTGTGACTATGGCGAGGTTATGGCTGCCTAATCTGTCGTGTTGTTGTTGTTGTTAGGAGAAAAACATGGTGGGTAATATGCCATAAAAATAATCTATTTCATGTCAAATTCTTGATTCCAACCCTGTTAAAGATATTAACACTCAGACATATGTGGTTCATGTATGTTATAAAGTTTATAAAAAAAAACGTCGAGTACATCAAGTCTTCTAGATTATTATTAACCGTCTCACACTCATAAAGGAACTCACTTAGCATCCTTGAAATAACCTGAACCATGAAATAGTCTTACCCAGAATGCTGGGGTATACATTTCTCACGTTGATAGTCACTTCACTGTATTCCCCAGGTTGGCAGCAGAGAGAATGCCCATCATATAGAGAAAGAGGGAAGAAAATTCCCATCAGATGGATAGAAACCGCAGTCATTCCGTAGGGGCTGAAGCTATTAAGAGAGCTTAATAGCCATTCTTACAGCCGCACCGTTTAATAGCCTTGATGGCTACTGCTGGCTATTACACAATCGGAGTCAGGAATGATCTCGTTGTCTTTTACTTTTGGGGGGAGGTAATTACCCCTCGAGGCCCTTCGAGGTAATGGTTTCTCTGCCATACCTCCTGGTTAGAGGAAATATATTGAATCCCTCTCCCCCTCGCTTTTTCTCCTTGGGAAAATTTTTTATTTTTTTGGATATTTTATTAAGTTCTTTTTTTAAGCAGTATGACTTCGATTTGGATCTCTCTCTCTCTCTCTCTCTCTCTCTCTCTCTCTCTCTCTCTCTCACCGAAATCATGGTTCTTCCTAGAAGATGGAGTTTTACTTCTCGGTCAAATTTACTTTTGCAATTGTTAACAAATTACATTACTTGCTAAAAATGTTTTATCTGGGATTCCAATCCTTTGGTTTAAAAACAATGTATAGTATTAACTCGATGAGCATCGTTCAAAAAACTAAATCACTCCATTTTCCTTTCCTGTTCAGGATTTTTCAAGAGTAACGGGATTTGCAGCAAATGAATCCTAACTCTTTAACTCGAGATTTTTTAAGTCACACCAGTCACCCTTGATATTTATGCAGTTACTCATTTGTAAAGCTGAAATTGCAGTTATTCATTTTTTTTTTTTCAGTTCCTCGCTGGACGAGTGGTTTTCGCGCCGGCTGCCAATCCGGTGGTCCGAAGTTCGATTCCCGGCTCTGCCAACGCGGAATCAGAGAAATCTATTTCTGGTGATAGAAATTCAGTTCTCGATATAGTGTGGTTCGGATCCCACAATAAGTTGTAGGTCCCGTTGCTACGTGACCAATTGGTTCTTAGCCACGTAAAAATATTTAATCCTTCGGGCCAGCCCTAGGAGAGCTGTTAATCAGCTCAGTGGTTTGGTAAAACTAAGATATGCTTAACTTATTATCGTATCTTTTAAAGTTTCTTTCACTGTATGAATTATCTATTGATGTGTTACTTCGGTGACATTTTACATTTGGGTTTTCTTTGCCTTATTAACCCATTTTGAGTGACTTCTAGTATGACTGTGTTCATAATGTTACAAAGTTCCAGGTAACAGGTATTAATACTAAAGAATTAATTATATTTCGTGATTATAACTGAAGCTAAGAAAAGGTATTGTGTTCCATTAACTTGTCACTTATCGAAATTCTATAATCTCATAGTGTATCGAAATAAGAAGAGAGGTAGAGAATAAGGCGATAAAGTAAATAATTTATCGGTCGGTCGGGTCCCTATAGATAGGATTTAAAGAGGAGCTCCACTCTACCGCAGAGTATTACTTAGAAGCATTAGGTTAATTGTGCAGGTTTTATTTAGGGGAACGCAGTCATTTGCAAACTAGTTAGTAAACAAATACT
>NC_087206.1:65373197-65403197 GCF_015104395.2 Macrobrachium nipponense | reverse complement strand
AGAAATATGAAGGTTAATTGATGGAAAACTGGTAGAGGAAATTTACGGTTCAGTGTGTAAATTTCTGATTTATTCTTCTAGTTTTTAATATTTTTATGGCCAACTAGTAATGGAAACTCGTCAGTCATTTTATATATAACAAAATAGTAGAATATCCTTCAGTGTACGATGCGATGAACAGTGTATACTTACTAAATGTAAAGAGTACTGTATCAAGATCTGAAGCCTATAACCTGATGTACACCCATATCTAAGCTCTTCCTTCCCCCCACCCCCTCCCCCTCAGCAAGGACCAGGGGGTACAGGTGTCTGCTGATCTCTCAGAACATGTGTCTTCAAGAGAGAGAGAAAAAAGGATTGATAATATTGACAGAAAGATCCTACAAGACGCCAGAAAACGTGTTTTAAATCAACATTTGAGAAAAAAAAATATTAGGCTTTAGAAATAAAATAAAAAAAAATTAGGCTTTAGAAGTTAAATAAAAAGAAAATCTAAATAACAGCTCAAACTCTCAACGAAGAGGTACACGAAAATACGCTTTTGTGGCACAGACTCAAGTCATAGGTGTCAGGTCAGCCTCGGGTCACCGAGGATTTTTACGGATCATTACCGAATTAAAATCCACAGCATTTATTTTATTTTTTATATTTTCTTTACGGTTTTTCTCTTTTATTTTGCAATGTTTAAGTAGTAATTTGATCAAGTATTTTTTTCACCCTTTTTAACGTCTTAGAATGCTTTTCTTATTATATCTACTAATCAAGCTTTGTTGTCAGAAACAGCTCTTCGTAGATAGGCATCTGAGTAACTATATGTATTATTAATATATAGCATGAAGTAGGAAAAGATCTGCTACCTAAGTTGTCCCATAAGATATCTCCCGTTTCTTCTGTCCCACAGACCCTTGAAGGAAACTGACTGTCACGCTTAATGCATTTTTTTTTTTTACCCAGTCTGAACGTATTACTCAAGATGGGAAATCCATTAATACTCTTATTCTATTATAGTAACAAAGTCCAATTGAATGCGTCACGTAAATGTTCCTGGTATTCCTTTAATCTTCGGATAGTTGTCATTGAGGAATCTTCCCATTTGTTCAGAGGAAGTTGTTGTATTTGCTCATATTTACTTCTATAAGCTTGTAATATTTGCTGATGATGATGATTTGATTCAGTCCTTATGACATTTCCTTTTAGGTGGATTGGTTGAAGAAGGTATATATACACGCGTTTGGAATCTCTGCTGGCACTTTCAGGGTGAGGTTAAGTCTCATTCACCTCACCCGTACTTCGACCTATCTCCGTCGAGACTGCTGGCAGTATAACAGTATTATAAATTTTATATAATATATATATATATATATATATATATATATATAATATATATATCTATTATATATAATAGATATAAAGATATATATATATATATATATATAGATATAGATATATATAATATATAGATAGGATAATATAAATAGATATATAATATAAATATATATAGAGATATATATATAGATCTATATATATATATATAGATATATAGATAAAAATAATAGATATACCATTAAAGACTATATATATATATATAATAATATATATATTATATATAGAGATATATATAATTATATATCTATATAGTATATATTATATAATATATATATCTAGATTATATATATATATTTATATATATATATATATATTTATATTATTATATATATAATATATATATTATATATATAATATTATTAATATATATAATATAATTATTCAATATATAGTGAAATTTGGGTACATCTTTTCCATTATACTTTTAAATAAATACTGAATCTAACAAAAACTACGGAAAGATATAACGTACTGTATACAGACACAAAACTTTCATTTCCCCACAGATCCGTCACTAAAGGAACACTTAACATGCATTCAAGTTTTATTTTATTTTGTAAATATTTTGTTATGTAACTGGAATAGAGAGTTTGCTTCGCATGTCCCTCTGATTCTGTAGTCGTTCACGATGGCCTTCGAACTTTGACGTAAGGTTAATCGAATAGCAATAGGTCACCTTGAGACTAATGAAACGAAATTCTTGGAAGTTTTTGTAACCCTTTTTTTTCGCGAAGTATATGTGTTGCTTTTCCTCTTTTGTTGACGTCTGTGAATTGTGATGAACAATTTCTTTTACTGCGTAATCGTTTGTATTTCAGTTTATGTTCGTGTTTGATTTTGATGTCGTTTGTATGCGTATTATGTAACAGTATATTTCTTGATTAAAAACAGATATCTACACGTTCCTCAACATTAATATATCTTGCCTTAATTTAAAACACTAAGACAATTTTTTGTGATTAAGGCTGAGGATTTGAAGATCGACTCCAGTGCCATTAGCTGTATCGTTGGAATTCCACAACAATATCTTAGGGGACATGATGAATGGGGTAGTAAAAGGAAAACTCGAACTAACCTCAGCAAATTGGGTTACAGGGTAGACTGTGCACAGATGTCCATTGTGGGTTTATCATTGCTGAAGTAAAACCAAGAGCATCCTATGGGGAGGCATCACTTGGAGTCTTCAGCCTCCAGCACAGGATCAGTGTAATTTGTGCTCTAAAATATTATGAAAAGGCAAGTAGCCCCTTGTTATAAGTTACGTTGCTTACAGAACAACAACTTCAAGAATCGACTGAAATCCCATAACTACAGTGGACCATACATCAGCACTTCGTTGATGTGAATTACAAGAAAAGGTTCCTTAAGATTACCTTAATAGACTTACTGAAATTATTCACCGGGGGGATAATTATGGGTCTGCTGTTGATTGCAAAAGCATTGAAACTCCCACTACAGCTGCATGATATGAATATTCAGTTGTGTCCTATTGTGTTCTCCCTTCCAGCAGGGAGAATTATCACTGCAGTCGTCCATGACTCTCTGGAACCAAACGAACCGGTCTTGTTAAGCTTCATGGAAAATCTCCTATGATCATTAATGGTTGTACGGCTGCATTGACATATTAGAAACAAATTATTAATTGCCCTGATGATAGTCATGAATTAATTGCTGGAACAGCCATCGTCAAACAAGTGAAAAAGTGGAACAGCATAAAAACTTTTATTTTTTCTTGGAAAGAAGAGAGGAGACAGATTGAGATGAGGAGAAGAGGGGAGAGCGACGGAAGACGAGGAGAGACGAGGAGAGGACGGAGCCGGATGGGAAATGCCTAGAAGGGACATGGGACGAGAGAGGAGAGGTAAGGAGAGAGACGAGAGACGAGAGAGAGAGAGAGAGAGAGAGAGAAACGTGTGCCTTGATTATAAGGAATTATAAATTTAGTACCATGAAATCATGACTGCTACAAGGTCATTATCATTTAAGGCATATAAGTATATATATATATATATATATAGTATATATATATATATATATATAAGATATATATATATATATATACACACACACACATTTATATATCATATATAAAAGTTCCATCTATATGTTTTCAAAAAAAATACGTATCATCCCAAGGAATTCAGCCAGCTCCTCTTAAGCATGAAAAATAGAACATTTTCGACGTCTTGCTTAATCTTACATGACTGTAGGAATCTGGAATCTGAAGATGGTGCCCCCAGGCATTTCATTACACGGTCCTCTCACTTCAACACGAGGAGACGCTGAAGATCTCATGATGAGAAATATTGCTGGCGTATTTTTAATTTCCTCTCTCTCTCTCTCTCTCTCTCTCTCTCTCTCTCTCATCTCTCTCTCTCTTCTCTCTCTCTCTCTAACAGCGGTATTTTTTATATGAAATTTATTTTAACTTTAATACTTTACTTTTGTTCGCCTGAACTCATAAACGCACAAAGCACAAACACTCTCTCTCTCTCTCTCTCTCTCTCTCTCTCTCTCTCCTCTCTCTCTCTTCTCTCTCTAACAGCGGTATTTTTTTATATAAGAAATTTTATTGTAACTTTTTTTGTTCGCTTCTGAACTCAATGACCGCACAAACTCTCTCTCTCCTCTCTCTCTCTCTCTTCTCTCCTCTCTCTCGCTCTCTCTCTCTCTCTCTCTCTATATAATATATATATATATATATATATATATATATATATATATATAATTATTTTATTCAGCTTTGTAATGAAATATTTGGAAAAAGAAAAAAAAATTTCAAGAATATTATTGCTAATATGGCTCTTTTTCATACTTGAAAAATATACATATATATATGTTATACCATAGAGAATAAAGCTTCAAGAAGAAAAGTCACCCGGCTAACAAGACCATTTTCATATTTTCGTAACACGGAATAATATTATCTTCACAGGACAGGAAATCTCGTAAAATGGATTTTGTGAATCAGAAGGTTATTCCATAAAGTTTAATGGAGAAAATGATCCCGCAGTGTCATAAATCCGTCCAACGATTCCCTTAGGAAACGCAAATGATTTATGGAAATTTATGGCTAAACGACTGAATGATCTTCATTATGCTCCCACCACTAGTGGCACCAACCCTTCCCCCTCCTCTATCTCCTAACCCCCGCCCCCCCCCAATTCCTATCCCTCCTACCTACCCCCTGGGTCCCTTCCTTTTCTCATCTGCTTCGTTTCGGTAATCCAAATATAGACTCTTAATTTTAAAAAGCGTGTTAGCCGTAATTTCTCCCTTTGTTCCTAGAGAGTGTTTTTTTTTTTTTTTTTTTTTTTTTTTTTTTTTACGAGAAAAATGGGCAAAGAATAGATTGAGGCTGCTTAAGGAAATTTATTTTTTTTTTTGTTTTTTTTTTTTTTTTTTTTTTTTTTTTTTTTCTTCCTGGGCATTTTTTATTTTTCCCGTTTTTCCCGACTACGAGGCACTTCTGATTTTCCCCGTTTTTCCTTCCTTTTCGACGTGTCTGATTAAGCAAAACCTTTAACTTACGATATATATTATATATATATATATACTAATATATATATATAATATATATATATATATATATATATATATATATATATATCGAGCGCTTCGTCCTTTATAGGACATTGCCTCGACAATGTCTTAGTAAAGGACGGAGACGCTCGACTACTAATTTTCTTGTGGTATTCGCGAATATCATGAAGTCGCGGGCATCTACTGTGATTTTTTTAGCACACACATATATATAGCATATAAATATATTGTTAAACCTATTGCATATATAGTATTTAAATATATTATTAAACCTATTTCCCCTCTGTAAATATTTTGTCCATATTTGAAAATTTAACTGTACAGAAAAATATTTCAATAAAGTTTGCACACACACAGGATACCTACAGCATCACTGATATTTTCATTGTTATTCAGGCAGAACAGCCGATCATAAGAACCAAGGTTTAAAGTCCAGTATGTAAATGTGTATGTATGTATGTATATATATATATAATATATATAATATATATATATATATATATATATATATATATATATATATATATCAACGTATCTTATTTTATACACTCATGGTAATCAAATGCGTTTTTCCAAAGATTAGAACGTCTATCTTTGCCAAGAATAAAAAAAACGAAGATAATAAAATGAAATATGAATCGCGAGAGAGTCAATTAACAAGTTAACATTTAAACAGTAATTCAGATGTCATATCTGCTAGATTTCCTTGTAAACCGGCTGGATTTAAAATTTTTTTTTTTTTTGGCAAAATAGGCGAATCGGAGCCGGCCCGTTTTCTGGGCCATTAGAAGAAGTCCGAATTATATATTCTTTGCCTTAATGAACGCTTCGAAAAGCTATTTGTTATTATTGTGGTGCAAATTACCCTGATTTATGAACGCGACGTATGATCTTGCAGGTAAACAGGAAATTGCGGTTTTTACCCCATAATGAGGTCTTGAGGATCTCTGTGGTCTGTTTTTTTTTTTTTCTTTTTTGCTAACCTATTTTTTGGTTACATTTGACTCATACCTTTCAACTTATCAATTTCCTATTAATGTTCAATTCTCTTTGCAGTGAAAGCCTTGAAATCATAGAGGAGAATTTCTTTTCCTAAAATACCATAAGAAAGATTTTGGATATCTATGCACACACATATATATATACATATATATTTATATGTTGATAGATATTAGTTCAATCCCTTTGCAAGTAATCAGGATTAACCTTACTCGCACTGTCATTCATGTTTCTATGTTATGTAAATGAGTTATAACGCATTGATTACCATGAGTATAAAATATGATACGTTAATATATTTGTGTGTATATATATATATATATATATATATATATATATATATATATATATATATATATATATATATATATACGTATGTGTGTATGTATGTATATATGTATGTGTGTATACACATAAACCCTTTAGAAACCACTAAAAGAGCAAGGAAAGGTGAGAGAGAGATTAGCAGAATTATTTGCTTTTGATAGGTTTTGTACTTTTATGTAAGAGAGAGAGAGAGAGAGAGAGAGAGAGAGAGAGAGAGAGAGAGAGAGAGAGAGAGAGAGAGAACCACCAATTAAAACTCGGCGGCAGTCAGCGTTGCATGTAATCAAACATAATATATAAAAATAATGAAGTAATAATGAAAAAAACTGTTCTCTCCCAATGAACAGCAATGTGGGCATGGAACCATAAGACTTTTTTTTTTTTTCCCTCCATCTTTTGACCGCTGTGATTACTTCGGCTAATTTGAGGCCAAAACTAATATCGTGAAGCAATTAGTGCTCAACTCCCATTTGGATTGTACTGGAAAAAAGCTCTAATGAACTTATTTCCCTCCGACGGTTTCATACTCGAAGAATATTTTTTTTCTTTTCTACTGCTATGGAATTCTAGCTTTTTCTCTCTTTGGACGTGAAGAAAGAAAATATGTAGGGTTGAGAATGCTGTTGTTGTTATTACTATTAATAATTGTATTAATAGTAATGGTTGTAGGATTCAAATTGGGTTATTTACTGGACGTATGAAGAAGTATAGGAATGACGCGATATTTATTAGAAAGTTATTAGTAAATTAATAATAAAAATAATCGTAAATCCGCATGTTATCACTATTTCCAGCAGGATTATCGTGGCGCATTTTTTAAAACCATTGAAAATGAAGCGATAACCATTTCGCTTTTCTATATTTACCCATGATAACCGCAGCATTTTCAATCTGAAGGTTGCGTATATCTTAGAAGAGTACGGACTAACCTCTCTGTCTCTCTCATTTCGTAGGGCGGAAGGTTTATACGTATTCCCTCCAATGGAAGCTTAAGTGGTACTTGAGGATCGAATATATTTCCCGGCCAGTGCAGCTAAATACCGTCTTACCTGTGCGTTTATTTCCAGCGCCTTATAATTTCGACTTCATTCCCTTGCACACCGCCCCCCCTCACCCGGACCCCCCTAAATTCTCACCTTACAGAGTGCCCCCCCCTCCCTCCCCTTAAACTCCATTTTGGGTTTAAATGTCACAACCGCTGTATATTGCAGGGGCCAGGTCAGTCTTGATTTAACTTGGTCATATCAGAAGTTCAGAGCAATCAGATTTTTCTTCTTTGCGCTCATTTACCTTCTCTTTGGCCCAACCCCCCTTCCCACTCTCTCTCTCTCTCTCTCCTCTCTCTCTCTCTCTCTCTCTCTCTCTCTCTCTCATATTTTCCGAGGGTCTGGAGGGATGGATTTGAAAGAGGTAATTCAGAGCACGATAATGTAGCATGCTTCCAGTTATGCTTTCTAGATAATGCGTTAGTGTGCTACATCTTTTGGAAGTGGTTTCGCTTAGGAAGGTTTTTGGCTCACTTTTTTCACTGCCTTATGCCCTAAGGAATTTTGAAAATTAGTATAATTGGATCAGCGAACATGTGTTTTTACGATTATTCCTGTTAGGAATGTTAGCCTTGTTCATTTATATGGTTGTGTATATGTGTATATAGTATACACACACCCCCTGATCCCAACTCCTTGACGAGGTGGGGGGCTTAGGGATCCCACTGCAGAGAGAGTATGCCCCTCTATGCCTATGCTCTTTGCTGTGGATCCAACTGAACATTGGGACCTTTAACTCCTTTAGTCCTCTTCTTATAAATTTTCCCCTTTCCCTTCTTCTTCTTTCGTTGACGACCTTGGCATGATTTGGACATTTGAATTGACTGCTCTTGTTTTAACTTGATGGAGGGTGGAATTGGACGGCATGCCACTTCACCCGTAACTAAAGTACCTGACGTGAATGAGCGAGGGGAAATATGTCAAACCATGCCCGCAGTGCTGGCCCGCCCCGATCTCATGGGACTGACGACCCTTAAGGCATTGTGGGTATGGCGTATATCCAGGTGAGTGTCCCAGAGCAGTTACCACTGTGTAAACATTATTTGCTCCTCCCCCAGTTGGGCCTCCTTGTGAGAGGGACCTCATCCTGGACGAAATTTACAATTTTATTTTATGGAAAATTTAAAAAATACCCCCACGACTTCTGGCACGGATTTGGACCATTCTAACGGAAGCTCAGATCACAAAGACCAGGTTGGTATTAAAACATTAATACCATATACTAAACCTAGGAAACTTCAGTACCGGCATGACCCAACCTTGACTCACTTTGACTCCCTCTTTGGGAGTGAGGTTGTCAAGTTGCTTGGTTTCTAACTATGGAAGCAGAACAAAATATTTCTGCCTTGAAATTAGAAATTTTTTTACTAAATAGACATCCAACGGCAGAAATGTCGTTCAGAAAAATAAGAGAGAAGACTTGGCTTATAGAAGCCACAACAAAAAGCCCAGTCAGAAGACTATTTGTCTTTAAAAATTATAGTTCTATTAATGTTAAATGGAGAAGCATGACAATATGAACAGCATTCAGGGTACCATTGTACTTCCTGATAACAACGACGAACCAATTAATAAGAAAATACTTTTAGACTCGCTCAAAAAGAGATACCCCAAGGTTGAGGATTGCGAAGTGTATGACATGACAAGTAAGAGAGGCAGTAAACAGTAGTAAAAATAGCAAAAATAAAATTTGAGGGTTCGATCTACTCAAAAAATAAAAATTTTAGGACAAAATAGAGAGTTAAGACCCTATATACCAAAGCCACTGCAGTTGTCAAAATTGCAGTAAGTATGGACACACAAAGAGAAATTGTAGGAATGGTCCGTGTGTGCTACTGCGGATCTACAGAACACGCCCACCAAATGGAAGTGCGGTGTTGAACCAAAATGTGTAAACTGTGAGCAGAACCATCATGCAAGATCCAAAGAATGCATGTATTACATATACAACACGGAATTGAAAATGTTAAAAGAAAGAACAGGCATGTCTATAGCTGAGGCTAAATTAGAATTAAAAGTGAGAGGAATTCAAGATCCTGCCAAGAAACGTACATATTCTTCTATAACAGGAACCAGTAATGAACAAAAAAAACATACAGATAGAAGTAACAAGATACAGCAAAGTAGGTCTGAAGAAGTTAGTAATATACAGGAAAAAACTAAGATAGTAAAGAATCAGGAAACAGGTGCTAGTGAATTGGATGATAATCTATCAAATTCATTTGACGTGTTAATGCAAATAGAAACACAAGAAGATACTACCACAGAGGTGGAAGAAGGAAGTTGTGATGTACCGAAAATTAAAGAAAAAAAACGACCTTTGGAGAGAACACCACCAAAAACAAAGAAACCAACTATAATTAGAGAAACATCAGTCAAACCAAAAACCAGAGATATGAAGAAAGAACAAAAACAAAATAAGAACATACCTTTATCTCCTAAAATAATAATAAAACCTATGGATGCAGAGATCCAAAAAGCACCAAAGAAGTGGAGGAGAATCATACCATGATGATGGTGACTATTGCCAAGGGTGATGAGATTACTCCATCACCAATAATTGGTACAATAAGAGCAAATAAAACAGTAGATATACATGACAACATATGTGGCTGTAATGATTGCTTCATTGCATTGTGCAATGAAAACAAAAATATAACAAAAGATTGCTTAACAAACATTATAAGAAATTTATGAAATATAGAAAGAAAGAGGCCACCGATTTAAACACCCATGAAAAGGATGTATGTGTATTGAGCACTTAAAATATTATAAAGATAAACAACTGAATGTGGTAAAATAAAATTTTTAGAAAAAAATTCAAATTGATGATAATACAAAAAAAAGAAAACAAAACACGACGATGTAACATAATATTTTCAATAATTATATTATACAATGGAACGTAAATGGTCTACAGACCAGATTACACCTGGGAGAAGTACAAAGGTTATTAAAGGAATATGAACCCATGATATTATGTTTACAACATGTTAATAATACAATACCAACAATAGGTAAATATACCTTAATATCACATCACGGGAAGAAGAAGGAAATTTAGGTACAGCCATATATGTACATAACAAAGTATGTTTATGACAAAGTACCTGTAAACATTACTGACCTCCAAATATCAGGTATTAAAATTCGAATTAAAAACGAATTTTAATAATAGAATAATTTATACAACCAACCAAATAAACATTACGATATTGATAAACTTGGAGAATTTGTTAAAAATGCCAAAGAACCTATAATAAATAATAGGGGATTTTAATGCTCACAACCAATATGGGATTGTATTGTAACTGTTCAAACTCAAATAGAACAGGAAGTAAAGTAGAAGAACTTATAGATTCAAATGACATGTGTTGTATAAATGATGATGAAGTTAGCACATATTATTCAAAAACACATGGAACATTTTCCTCTGTAGACTTAACTCTCTGTTCAACAAGTATAGTTTGACAAATTAGATTGGAACACAATTGATGACTTGTACACCAGTGATCATTTCCCATATTAATTTCCTTTTTACAAAATACCCAGCTAAACATGTTTCCTCACTATAACATTTTTAAAGCAGATTGGGAACAATAGAAATACATACTAGAAGTATACCGCCATTTGAATATCTGAAAGATCATAAATGAAACTAATAAGTTTCTTGTAACATTCATCAGATGCTGCTGATAAAGCAATACCAAAATCAAAACCCCATAACCAACAAACACAAAGTTCCATGGTGGTCCGAAAAGTTGACAGAATTAATAATATAAAAACACTCAATAGGGAGACGATTGGATAATTTGAATAGAAAGTTCAGTAAAATAAATAAAAAACATTACCAATATTAGAAAGTACTTTACAAAAATGACTATATTGTTGCTAGAAATTGAAGCGTTAAAGCCTCTATACAACAAAATATCAGCAAAATTTAAAAGGAAGTAATTCAGGGAAGAATAATTTCATGGAGGAAATATGTATCAGATCTCTCTAATAATACTCCCATACAAAAAATATGGGTAAAAATTCCGTAAAATAAATGGTACCCATGTGAAACCACCCAGACATGCCATATTAAAAAGACGGAAAAAGAATACTCGATCCAAAAGAAATAAGTAATATAATAGGAGAAAACTTAGCTAATGTAAGTAGTGATAGAAATTAGATGACCACTTCCGCACAAAGAAAAACAATATAGAACTAATAACAATAAATTTCGAAACAATAGAAGACATATATTATAATAGAAAATTTAATATGGAAGAGTTGGAATTTGCTCTCACTAACAGCAATAAATCTGCTCCTGGAGTGGGACAGTATTTGTTTTTGAGATGATCTGCCACTTAGCACCTCTAGCGAAGACATATTTGTTGCAATTTTATAATCATTTATGGCTTAGAAATTTATTTCCTGATGAATGGCGTCAAGCAATAATAATACCTATCCCCAAACCCGGGAAAGATCCAAGTAATGCAAATAACTACAGACCAATTTCTCTAACAAGTTGCTTGTGCAAGTTACTAGAAAAAATGGTAAATACTCGATTTAACATGGCACATTCGAGAAAATAAAATCTTGACTCCCACTCAATTCGGGTCACAGTGCAACAGATCTACATTAGATTCTCTCTCTAACCTCGAAGACCATATACGAAGAGGATTTGAGCGAAAGCAATCACTGTAGCAGTCTTTTTTGACATTGAAAAGGCTTACGATACTACCTGGATAGGTACCCATATAGTTAAAAAGTTTACAAAATAACAACCATCCGTGGACATTTACCTAGATTCATCCAAAATTTTTTAACAAATCGTAGTTTTCAAGTGAGAATTGATGATGTATGTCAAGAACATTTCCACTTGAAAATGGTGTCCACAGGGAAGTGCCCTTAGTGGCACACTGTTACCCTTGCAATCAATGATATCAATAAAAATCTGCCTACTGGAATTAAAAGCAACCTATACATGGATGATTTTGCGATATATTATTCAGCCTCTCGTATTAAACATGCAGAACGCATCATTAATAAAAGTATAATAAAAATAAATGAATGGACCTCATCTGTAGGATTTAAGTTATCCATACATAAGACTCAAGCAGTAGTGTTTTATAAAGATAAAAGGTGGATGAATGGTGAAGTGATAGATTTAAAATCAGAAATCTTAGTATACCAATTAGACAAACTGCAAAACAAAATTTTTTTAGGTTTAGTGTTTGATACTCACTTAAACTGGAAACCTCACATAACATACCTGAAATCAAAATGTAAAAAAGCATTAAATCTAATTAGAAAATTATCAAACACCACTTGGGGAGCCGATAGACAAACCCTTACATTACTGTATAAAGCAACAGTCCTGTCTATAATTGATTACGGTAGCGAAGTATATGGCTCTGCGTCAGAGCAACACTGAAAGCATTGGACCCAGTTCATAATGAGGGCCTTAGAATATGTTTCAGGAGCCTTTAAATCATCACCGACATCTTCCTTACAGGTTTGAATGTGGTGGAACTACCCTCTCTCTCTCCATAGAGAGCTTGTAATAATGAAGAGTGCTTTGAGAATCAAGACAAGCGATTCTTCTCCAACAAAAAAATTATTTGAACAAAGAGATATTTTTATTACAATCATCCACCCCCTTTTCCAATTAGAGCTAGAAGACTGTTTGAGTCACTAAATGTAAATATAGAAATTCCTCCAGTAGTAAAATTACCTCCGACCTTGGACAATGAATAAAATGAAAACTTGCACACAATTAAAATATTTATCAAAAAAATTCTTATTATACGCCATCACACCATAGACAACATACAATAGAGCACCATAAACCGAAAGGTCCACATTATGCAATATACACAGATGGTCTAAATCGGAACATGGAGTGGGATATGCTGCAGTGTCCCAGGACAGATCATATCAGTTCTCTCTACCCAATACAGCTTCAATATTCACAGCGGAGCTTTGCGCAATAGCCTCAGCCATAAGAATAATTAAAGAAAACATCACTAAATAATTTTGTGATTTTTAGTGACTCAAGAAGTGCCATAGAAGCCATCCAGAGTTATAAACCAAAAAATAATATTGTACAACAAATTAAATTATCACTTCACAAATTAGATATTATTGGGAAAAAAGTAGAAATATGTTGGATCCCTGCCCATGTAGGGATCAAAGGAAATGAAGAGGCTGACAAAGCAGCCAAAGAAGCAAATCAAATGACAAGATCAAGTGTGAATCTCCCTATGAGTGATTATGTAACATACATAAAGATGGGTATTATAAGAAAATGGCAACATATTTGGAATGAAGAGTCAGAAAATAACAAATTGAAGCAAATAAAACTGAAGTAGGAAAGTGGAGTTCATCATATCAGAGAGAAAGACATGAACAAGTAATTCTGACACGTCTCCGTATAGGCCATACCCGTCTGACACATGGACACTTGATGAGCAGCCCACGTAGCTCAGCTCCTGAGTGCGCAGAGTGCAGGGAGGTTATAACTGTCAAACATGTTATGCGAATGCCCAAAGTACAACCAGCAACGACTGTCGACAATTGGAAACAGATCTATGAAAGAAATCTTGTCAGAATCCTCTGCATTTTCAGTCATGCCCATTTTTATGTTCTTAAAGAAGTGCAATTTAGTTTGATAAAATATAATCTAAGTAAACTTTGAAAATACGAAAATTATTAGACTAATGAATTTTAAAACAAAACTTTTAAATGTTACTTAACTTATTCTGATTTTATTTTTTATGAAAATATGGATATATGAGTTAATGTATTTATAGTGTGCATGTGTTTCCTGTGTTCCTGTGTGCCTTTGTGCAGTTTTTAGTTTTAATTTTCACTCATTCGTCATCACACCGACGAAAACACTTCGGTGCCAGAGCATTGCCTCTGGCCTAGACATGTTTGTTTTTTTTTAATTTTAATCTAATCCTTCGGGCCAGCCCTATGAGAGCTGAAAGTCAGCTCAGTGGTCTGGTTAAACTAATTTAATAATAATAAAGTATACACACACACACATACACACACATATATATATTATATATATATATCATATATATATATATATATATATATATATATATATATATATATAATATATTGATGTTATTATCAGAGCATCAACTACTTTGAGTACCATCGGATGTTATTGCGTGTTAAGAAAGAAATTAATTTAACTTCTTCGAGTTTATTTGTTTTTCAGTTTTGTTAGAATAAATTTTGGGATTGTCTTCATGAATCTTTATAGCATAGTTTGCTTTGGCCAGCTTTCACATAGTACCACTGCCTTCGGAGAGAGAGAGAGAGAGAGAGAGAGAGAGAGAAGTGGAAACCTAAGTACACGGAGGCAGTAAATAAAGTGAAGGAGAACCTAATCACTGAAGAGATGAAATAAAAACGAACAAAGAACTAAAGCCAAGAATAATAATAAAAATAATATTAAACAAAAATCATCGCCAATATCAGCCAACAGCCAGGAGGTCGTACCTATACTTCATCCTGTAAAACATTCGTTTTGATATAATACGACTCCTTCATTCTCAACCGTCCCTAATATATGGAAGCCATTCTGAGGGAAATCAAGAATGGTTTTCAAAAAAAAGATTTCCATAATTTCTCTTATTTGATGAGATTATCAAGGAATTATTGCAGCTGTCATTTTCCCCCAAAGCTGGTGGTGGATGAATTTTCGTCTGTGGGCGATATTGAATGGAACTGTAAGGGTCCTTTGTCTTGGTGAAATCGCTTTAATGACTTTGGGTTCGGTAAAGGAGAAATGGAAGAGAGAGAGAGAGAGAGAGAAACGAATTCGGGGTGGAGAGAGGAACACAGGAGGGACCCGGAATGATAGCAGCTGATATTGTGCAGTTAGAGGAAAGACTTTTTCAGCTCTCTCTCTCTCTCTCTCTCTCTCTCTCTCTCTCTCTCTCTCTCTCTCTCTCTCTCTCTGGTATCGGTTGTTATTCATGTGGACTAACTATTTCTGTCCTATTTTACTCTAGAGTAAAAAATCTAATCAATGTTTCATATTTCAGTGTCAATTTCATCACAAACTTTTTAACCTTCTTTTTTCATTTCCTCTCTCTCTCTCTCTCTCTCTCTCTCTCTCTCTCTCTCTCTTTCAGTTGGTGTTGCATGCCGAAATTTTATGAAAGTATTTATGTATTTTCCTCTGAGAGAGAGAGAGAGAGAGAGAGAGAGAGAGAGAGCCTTCGCTTGAAATTCCAACGTGGGTGTCATTACCAGAAGGGCTGCCATTTAACCCTCTTGTATGTGACATGCTGAGATATTATTAGAGACATGTCAAAATATGTCGATTGTGGTGATAATTCATAGATTTTCGCTTCGTCAAACTGAATTCGGCAGTGCTCTTGTATGTTATGGTAATGACCCATTACCCACCTCATTAAATCTGGCATGGGCAACCGCAAAATGTAATACATCGTATTCCATTGTTTACACATTCGCACCCTACAGAAATGGGTGTAAGGGTAGCCGAAACGATTTTCTACATATCATCTTTTGGCCATCCCCACATGGAAGAACTTTAGGGGTCAGTCTAACTAATATCTGACTGGTCCCAAATATGCCTGCTAGTTTGGTATGTTCCTCCGGTGCGCTGTGTGTTGGCGGAATGAAGTCATATGACCAGTGCCTTCGTGCAAGAAAGTCAAACCTTGCACCATCTCCAAGAGCAGTTGTAATTGACGGGGCGTACATCTGAACTACATATATCTCAAAAAGCTCTTGGACTCGCTTGCAGAAGATTGTTGAAGTGAATTTTGTAAACTTGGCTGAGGCTTCGTTCTGATTATTTTTATGCCATCCATTTGTTTTCTTCTGCCCTTGAACTGTAATGTAACCTGGAATTAAATTGATTCGTATGAATCTGTCAAGCGTGCTACACTGACCATTGCTATCCAGACCCTTCGTAAAGGGATCAAACAAACCCTTCTTCACTGAATGAGCGAGGTCGGCAAATTTAGTTCTTTAACAGCAAGATATGGGTAAGTGGTTAATAGATGGCATTCTTCAACTCAAGATTGAACGGTAACCCTAGTGTATAAGATGTATAACTATTAAAATAAAACGTATGTGCTTCAAATTAATATGCTAATGAGCAGTGTCTCAAGTGTTTGCATCAAAATTGAAAAAGAAGCCTAAGAAATAAATAAGTAAATAAATTAAATAACAATGCATGTTCCAGACTTTTCAGACACCCAGTCCAAGAGACGAGGAAATCAAGGAAGCTGGAATTTTTCCTAACTGACGGTTTTCTATTTATCGCAGCCCTATAGAGCTTGTTTAGCCTTCAATCATTTTCCTCCTTCTCCTCCTCCTCCTCCTCCCTGATGTTCATCCCATATCCAGTCGCTGAATGATCAAAGGCACAAAGGGAGAGAGAATCGGCTATCGTCGATCTCCCTAAATTACCGTTATGCATTATTGGAAACCATTAAATAGCTTCCATTAATGCGGCCTCGAACAAAAACCATTTTCCTCACGGCGGCGCCGTCTTGTGAGAAACGAGAAGAAGAAGAGTAAAGCCCTATTCTCTCTCTCTCTCTCTCTCTCTCTCTCTCTCTCTCTCTCTCTCTCTCTTATTCCTTTATCTCTCCCAGGTTCTTGTGTCACAATGGTGGCGTTTGATCATCGAACCGAGCTTGGAAAGGAATGACGCGTAGCAGAGTTCCTTTAAAATCCAAAATAACTCTTGGATACCTAAGCGTTGACGCATATAAAACCATGGTTATCAGGAAATCACTTTTAAGTCTGCCAGGACACAGAGAGAGAGAGAGAGAGAGGAATAACTAACAAGCACAAATGGTCATTACATTACTCTGTCGAAATGTAAACTGTCATAATCATTTTAGGAGAAAAATGTCAATGGGCTTCACCAGTTGAATTATTACTCCGTCGAGGATGAAACTATTCATCAGATGGCTCTCTCTCTCTCTCTCTCTCTCTCTCTCTCTCTCTCTCTCTCTCTCTCTCTCTCTCTAAAACCCCCACACCTCCCCCAACCCCACCCTGGCAGCAGCAGCAGCAACCTTTGGAATATTGAATACGTATTGGTTACCTATAATGCGGCAATAACAATTGGATTAAACTCGAGCATAACGGAATTTACGTCCCATGACCGACAAAAGAGGAACTTCTGTCCATGTCAGAACCGAGTGTCGAACGAGATTCATCGTCCTGAATAAAAAAAGTGAGAGAAATCTTTCAGGCGATAATTGGCCATATCTGTACATTCCCGCTAATCTTTCATAATGCAATACGAACGTAAGTATGCATACATGCATACGTGTGTATATATATATATATATATATATATATATATATATATATATATATATTTATATACATACATATATACTTATTATATACACATGTGCATTCATTTAAGTGTGATGACTGAACTGGCCTTGATAAGAATATTTACTTTTAAAAAAGTATGTATTTCTTTCCGAAGGTTGATTGTACACTATAGGTTCTTGATATGTAGGGTAGATCGTAAGGTCTTTACGGAACCAGAGTAAAGACTCGTTAGTTGATTACGGTTCGATGTTCTATTCTACCGAGGTTAGTAGTGATTGTATATTATAAATATATCGATATCGATTATTACGTTCGTAAATACGGTTTTTTTTTTTTTTTTTTTTTTTTTTTTTTTTTTTTTTTTTTTTGCAATTATCATAGTGTACGTTTGCTCGGCATAATTTAGAATTCTCCAGTAACTTATTTTTATAAGTTATTTTTTAACATAATTAACATATATAAAATAGATTTGGCGTTATTTGAATATGCGATCGATTTTGGCGTTATTTGATCGCATTAAATTCTGAAGTCGGCTTCACACCTAACTAGCCATATCTTAATTTATAGCAGTACAAATCCAAAGGTTGATATAGGAATCTCATTTTTCTGCATATAGCTTGTTTTGGGTTTGATATTTTGACAGAGGTCCATTTAACGAGGGGTTCAAAATTGTTGGATAACCTAACCTCGAATGCTGAGGGTAATAGATTCCTAGAAATACTCCTCAAATGCGCTGAAATGTCCCCCCAAAAAACAATGGACCTGCAGAGGCTTCGTCGTCCTTATTAAAATGGATGCCAGATGGCCCCAGGAATTCCTGAGCTGGCCGGCGTCTGACACAAGACTGACTTCGTCTTCCGTATCTCTCTCGTATCGAAGGATGATATCTGTTGCGCGAGAGGACAGATGGCTCTAAAAAAAAAAAAAAAGAGAGACATTTGAAGCCACTGTATTGGAATGGTTTTTCGTTGGTTGAATAGATGTAATGCTTTTGCAAAGTCATAGAAGTCAATCATGGCCTGGAACACCCACATCGTTTAGAAAGTTACCGTTTAACGTTAATTAATGGTCTCTAGATACAAAGTTTTCTTTTTTTAAATTTTAATGGGTCATTAAATGCTGTGCTCGTTATTTTTAGGGTGAACAGATGCAGGGATTTTGCAGTCTCAAGTGTCAATCAAGGCCTGGAGCACAACTCATCCTTTAGAACTGTGAAGGGTGATGTCATTGCATTTCTCATGTTGTATTTGCTTGGTTGTCTTTTCATAAATTTATCTGGGAATTTTACAAGACATGATCGTTATCTTTTAAGTGACAGTTTGTACACGAAACTCGGTAAGAAACGTCATTTAGCTATTTTTGTATCTTGGAAGGAGTCGTGTATGCTGGCAGGTAAGCATAGCAAGTTGTCTGTCTTGATCTGATAGTGCGAAAGATTGTGTAAGAATGTGCTTTGAAGTGAACTGAGTTTAGAGAAAGATAGGTGTGTTATGTGGCTTGGGGCTTTGTATACCTCGTGGACCTGTAAGTTCATTTTGAAAAATTTAAATGAAATTGGAAATTAGTGAGATTACAAATAAATAGCAACAATACGTTCTGAGCTCATCAACATACGTATACTACAGTATTCACAGGTTGAGGTTTTATTAGGGCCTGTGGACCGAGAAGTACTTTCATCTCTCTCTCTCTCTCTCTCTCTCTCTCTCTCTCTCTCTCTCTCTCTCTCTCTGTGACTCCTTCACCGGGTTATTTATTTACTTGACCTGTGCTTGTTATTATTCCCGTAGCTTCTGCAATTACCCGCCAGACAGATGGCAGTATATGATCCCTTGACACTTTTTATGCAGAAAATGTAAGAATCATTATGACTTGCTTCACAAGCATCATGTCATGCTCATCAATTAGGGTATATTCGAATTTTATTTATATTATACATACATACATTATTATATATTATACATTATAATATATATATATATACATAATATATACTATATATATATATATATATATATATATATATATATATATATATATATATATATATATATATATATATATATATATCTATATATATATATATATATAGATATATATATATATATATATATATATATATATATATATATATATATTATACGTATATATAATTTGTATAATTATTATATTAAGTACCCAGAAAAGATATTTTTCGTGATTAGTATCTACTTTAGTAAAATTAATACTACCAATTTTTTTTCAGACTTAGTCGCAAGGCATATTATTTAAAAAGCATTCAGACACGACGCGTTCCTCTAATCGACCAAGTTTCTCATTACAGGAATCACTGAAGGACAAAAGCTTCATTTAAAATAATCGTACAGTTCTCTTGCAGACAGGCCACATTCTTCTTCGTGGTAGATTGCCGTCATTCCTCTTTGAGGGTCGACATTATTATCCTTCACTAATTAAGTACCTCAGAAATAAGTATCTAGTTACTGTTAAAAGTGCTGCAATCAGTTTTATTTTTTTTATTGTGTGTGTGTTTTTTTTTACAGAGCTCATTTGTATGGTGGGGAAATCATTTGTCTGTGAAGAAAATGCCATTTTGGTCGAATCTCAAAACTGCTACTTTCGTGTCACATTTCTTTATTTTTTTTAATAGAGAACTTTTATATAATGTGTATGATCCTAGTATTGAAGATCTTTAAATCGTTTGAATCATATTTAATACTCTCGTGTTTTATTTGAGGGTTGTTTCGTAATCAGGGTTGTTATTTTTTTTCTTTTTTTCCACCATAACTCCCAAGAAATCCATTACTGACAGAAGGGGAGAAAATGCAATTAAAGAAAACATGGAAGCTGGTTTCTTTTCTATTATTTTTCGAAGCTGTGTTGTGGGAACGACATGAGGCAATTATAAAGGAAGACAAATGATGACTGCAAGCATGTGTTGTAGTGAGCTGGTGCCATAACTCGAGTCGTATTTAAAAGACTTCTCTTCTCGCTACCAAACGACCTTTGCAAGGATGTAATTTAAATGGTTAAAGTAACGGGGGCGAGGTCGGGCCTTTTATAAACCGAGGTTGCATAATGGCTCTAACATGGCCCAAGGAACGCGCTTGGTGTGCGTCCGGGGTTATAATTTTCTGGCCTCAATGGGTCATGTCGGATTCCATTGCTTGCCCCTTTCTTGCGGATGTTTATCGGCGGATTCTTTGCTTTCTCCCGCGTGTGCGTGCGTGTGCGTGTGTGTGTGTTTGTGTGTGCTTTCTCCAAATGGTCCTTCAAGGATCTTGTTGCTTTCACATACCTGCGTGTCATAAAATAGTGGGATTTTGTTATTTGTGGCTGTGGGTTATTCGGGTGGAGTCGAGGCTGGGTCTCTCTCTCTCTCTCTCTTTCTCTAATTATGCTGTGATTATTATTGAAATATTAGGATGATGATAATGCTTTCAGCATTATGGACTAACTTTAAATTTGACAGATAAATATTTCCAATTCCTCTAATATATTAAAGACAGTCTGCACAATTATTTATAAAACGTTTCAATTTGTGACAGTTTTAGTGATGAATGGTATCTCTTGTTGCCTTCGTTAAAAAAACATAGGTTTTTAAATTGCTTTTTATTTGAAGTTTATGATTTAAATAGAAAAAAGAGATTTTCGCAAGAATTTTAGAGTTTTAATCAGTTTTATATATATCAGAATGTCATTTTGGGAAAAATAACTTTTCTTTTATTTTCAACCATAGAAGTTAAAACGTTTCTATTTATCTATAGGTGCATTTTATGCCTCTGTACACATTTATACAGACACCCCCCATAACACACACACACACACACACCCATATATATATATATATATATATATATATATATATATATATATATATATATATATATATATGTGTCTGTCTGTCTGTGTCTGTCTGTGCTGTCTGTCGTGATCACGCATAAATTACATTTACGGTTGATATTCCGATATTGGCCTTTTAGTCTGCTATATGCTCCCAAAAATAAATAAATAAATAAACAAGAATAGTAAATAGTAATCTTGAAATATGTAGCTCCAGCCCTAAAGAGAAAGTTGCATTAGACAAAGCAATATTATTAAGGGATCAAATGAGAAACTATTATCCCGAGAGAAAAATCCCCTAACGCTTTGATGCGGAAATCTAAGAACCACTTACATGATAATTGCCGAGTTAGTGGTTGTTATACCATTAGCGTTAATGGTTAATATTTTTACAATATTACGAACAGGACTGGCAGCCTGGTTCTGACGTCTTATGCAACAGCTTTTAGTGGCAGAGGTTACTTATTTTCCTTATTTTCCTTTCCCTTTTCATCCTTTCATCTGTTCCCCTGCTTTATTCATTCGTGTCCGTTGGCTTGTCACACTTATATTTATTATCTATTTTATATTGTCAGATAAAATCTGTTTGCCTTTATCCATTGTTATATATATATATTTATTTTATATATATATATATATATATATATATATATATATATTATTATTATATATATATATATATATATTTATATAATATATATATATATATATTATATATATATATATATATATATATAATATATATAATATATATATATATAGATATATATATATATATAAATATATATATATATATATTTATATACACACACATTGCACATGCATATATACATATACACACGCACACATGCATATGTACATGTACACACGCAAATACATACACGCACATCTAAATTTATCTTTCACGGTGATAACACCGTGATGATATTAAGTAATTCCCGGCTCGGCCAACGCGGAATCAGAGGACTTTATTTCTGGTGATAGAAATTCATTTCTCGATATAGTGTGGTTCGGATCCCACAATAAGCTGTAGGTCCCGTTGCTAGGTGACCAATTGGTTCCTAGCCACGTAAAAATATCTAATCCTTCGGGCCAGCCCTAGGAGAGCTGTTAATCAGCTTAGTGGTCTGGTAAAACTAAAATATACTTAACTTAGCAAAACTTAAAAAAAAAAGAAAAAAATGCAGTCACGATGAAAGAATGCAGGATATATCTTTTGCCTTTATTGAAACGCATTTCCAAGCAAACTACATACAATTTGATTAATCCAGTAGACATAACGGAAAAATTGAACAGCTCCACGACTAATCCGAACTTTCGATTATTACTGATTGATATTTGGTCCGTATTTAAAAATGGCAGCTACCTATTGAATTGTTATCAGACTGCCACAAAAATGAATTAAGCGGATTGGATTTGCCACTAACAGTCAGTCAAATTTTGGGATGGATTGAATCGTGTGTTTGTGATTGTTGTAAGTTCATTTTTCAATGGAACATTTAATAAACAGACATATGTGTGGCGATGGGTAGTCCTCTATCACCAGTTCTCTGAAGTGCTTGTATGGAATTGTTTTAAAAGCATTTTATTCTTAAGATTATTCAAATGTCCGTACTCCAGTTTCGTTATGTAGGAGAAATTCGGCTTTATTCCCTAAATGTGCAAGTTTTACTATAATGGGCGTAATGTCTGTTTGTCGTCTGTCATTCAATCACGGCCAAACGGCTTGTCCGATTGGCATGAAACTTGGCAGAGTTATAGTGGGGACCCATAAGATGGTTTATAATGGGGTTTTATCCTACCTCCCTGTCCGGCCCTCCGAAGGGGGCAGGGATGAGAAGGGATTCCCTGAAACGCAGCTGGTTCTGCCCGTGAAACGAGGCTGGTTACGCCCGTAGACTTAGTTACTTTACGAATTTTCATACATAATTTCCGTATACATATGTTTGCTAGTGTAACTAATGCGAGAGATAGAAGAGTTTCAGTGTAAATTTAATGTATACATTAAAGCCGCTAATGAATTATTTTCTATACATTTTTCGGGACTTATTAGTAATATAAAAACTATAATGCTCTTATTGGGTTTGTTGAAAATATTCAGTGCCAATATAGATTTATTTTTATATGAAAATACCTGAAAAAAAAAATGCATATAAGACATGAGCTTTTCCAGAGTACCAACGTGAAGTCCCTTGTCAGAATATATATGCTTATTTATGCTGATTTATTACGACACCTCAAGCCCGAAACAATAATGCTTGTTTCCTTGGGACGGATTGCCCCCATAGCAGTATATTAAAGAGATGTAAAAATATTGTACCCAGAAATCTCCTTGAATCTGCGTTAATACTACAACTGACAAAGGAGGATGTATTAGTTTAAATCCCAGTTTTTTGCAGTCTTGACCTTATTCTGCACAAGATATTGAAAAGAAATTTAAACGAGAACGTCAGTGATCCTGGGTAAATGTCCTTCATCCTCACCTTGTTCTATCCATGCACTGGAGTTAACCCCCACAGAGCTGTTCTTCACCTGAAAGAGATAATCCAAATTTAATGACTGTTATAATACAGTAAAATGGTCATATACCTGCATTACTCAGTTGCTTGTAAAACCTACCCTCTTTCGTAATATTTTGTTCCTCTATATGCAGTTTCTGTGAAAATGCTTTAAAGGCGAATTGTCTTGCATCCTTTTGCTCGTGGCCATACGCTCTCTCTCTCTCTCTCTCTCTCTCTCTCTCTCTCTCTCTCTCTCTCTATATATAATATATATATATATATATATATATATATATATATAAAATGTGTGTCCATGTATATTTAAATATATAATAGTTACTCATATGTTATTATTCATCTGTTTTTTTCCCGTTCTCTCTCCTCTCCATTTGAATTTTTCTATCAATTTTGATCAAATTCAAATTGAGCTTTTTACTACTATCAGTATTTTGGTTTCCCAGGTTGCTTTTGACTTGTGTAAAAAAAATATCTTGTTGCCGAAAATCTTTCTTCATCTCGGTTAATACAACATTTTGGTAAAATTACTTGTCCTAAGTCGGATTATGCTCGTATAATTTACGTGCTTCTTAAATCTAAGGCGGCTTGTTTCATCAGTGATCTAACATTTCCCTATAGATCGGACTTGCGTCCGTTGACGGCCATAGACCTCTTTTTATCCTTAGAACGGCTATTCATGACTGGCTTACTACCGAATGATATGATGATAAATAAAGTTTATCATAGTAGCAAATCAAACAACCTCTTGACATTTAAGAAAATATATACGGTAGGTTTCAACAGCAACAAGAAATCACCTTTCCGAGGGACAGAATGTGAACCGTTCCTTCAAATTGATGGTGTCATTTTTAGTAAATTTACGTTCGCGAGTTTCAGAAGAAAATTCTCGGAAAGAAGAAGAAAGGTAGATCGAAAATACATAGTGATATGTCTGTCTGTATGTGTGAGAAATACGCAGAATTATGCGTGGGAAACCCAATGTATAATTCTTAGTTGTTTCTCTTGCTTAAGATTCACTTACAAAATAAAAAAAAAAATGAAGATTTATTTACTTTGAAGACGTCTCTGGGAAAAAATAGGCAAGTTGATATATAACTTCAGCTTTTACAAAACGAATCGTAATCTTGATTTATGGATCAGTGGTAATATTGAATCGCCACATGGTTTAAAAAAAATATAGTAAGTATATAAATTAAGCGAACACCTACACGTTGCTCAAAGGACTGCAGAGGTTTCAATGAATACTGGATATTCATATAATGACTTAGGGGGAATGTAAAAATAGACACTTCCAGTGTACAATATGTACAACGTAAAGCATTTTATGATTGCAGGATAAAAAATTGATGAACGAATTTCACAAGACGGCCAAAAGAGGAGTTAAATCTATCCCTGGTAATGACGCCATCAGCTTAATAATAGAAATAAATGTTCGAGATCAGCATTTCTCTCTCTCTCTCTCTCTCTCTCTCTCCTCTCTCTCTCTCGGAGAGAAATGACATCCCTCAACTTGTTCGTGCAATAGGAGTCAAATTCTGAGCATACAAAGACTGACAGAGCGGCTTCCCAAAGCATCCTATTACTGTATTATCACTTTTCCCAAAGCAGATGCGAGTAATGAAGCATGAACCATGACCTCTGTAAAACAAAAGAGCCAAACGAAGAAATATTGCCGTGTAAATCGCAATTAAGTTCACGGTATTGAATTATTGCCGCATCCATTAAATGCAAATATCCCCGGGTAAGATAAACAAGTTCCTGGACGTGATTACACTCTCGTGTTTGCGGGTATATTGTTCTCCTCGCTCAGAAAGTAGTAGTAGTAGTAGTACTTCTCGGCGTGCATTTATATGCTAATGCTGATGAGCTCATTTCTACTATTAAAGCTCGAGATCGCCTCGCTATTCATCATCTTTGAGCTCAGTTTGTAATTATGCTTTGGGGCTTTTGTGACAAGGGTGCATTAAAAAGGTGAATGACTTCGGCTCCGAGATTTATTGCCGCTTTTAGATAAGGCAAGGATGTGCTTCGCTTTATTTTTATGCTGGATGGAGCGCCAACCGCTGCTAACTGGGTGCAAGAGGTCAGACAACTGTTAAGAGTATGAAGGGTCTTGCATGCGAGGCAGCCAGAGTTTTTCAATGAGGAATAGGGTGCTTCTCAACGAAGGTTAATGATATGTTTTGTATATAGGATAATAATATATATATATATAAGATATTATATATTATATATATATATATTATATATATATATATATAATAATATATATATATACATATATATATTAGCTGAAGCCACTGGGAAAGTTAAGCATGACAAGACAGAGTGCCAAGTACTTTCGTGTATTTAACACATCTTTGTGCCCCCGAAGATGTGTTAAATACACAAAAGTACTTGGCACACTGTCTTCTCACTTTCAACTTTCTTCCTGGTGGCTTTAGCTAATAGAACAAACTCGTTTGCTTACTTGTGTGAGTTTCTTAGTATATATGTGTGTGTATGTATGTTTTCTTGTGTGTATGTGTTGGTTAAATACGCCTTATCCATTTATAACGAGTGTCCGGGTGCAAGAATAACTGTTTGATTAACAGAGACACAGCAGAATGAAACGAAATATACCTAAGAAAAATAATAATAAATAAATGAAAATACAAATTCTGCCCAGCTCTTGACTCGGAGCTGGTACCAAAATTTTTGCTTGAGAAGCAACGTATAGCCCTACTCCTAGTGCATATATATATTATATATATATATATATATATTTACTAAAAATATAAAATAAATAAAAAAAAAAAAAAATATATATATGGATATATATATATATATTTCTCAGTATATATCTATGATGTGATGTTAATCCTTTCCATTTTCCGTGATGCAATCATTTTATTATCTTTTTTTCTGAAATTGTTCTCTCATCTTTGTCTTGATTCAAAGAGTCCTCGACAAGGATCCGCCTACTCTCCAAAAGGGGAAATTGGATTAAACGAAGCGATTACTGGGTTGAGAGAGAGAGAGAGAGAGAGAGAGAGAGAGAGAGAGAGAGAGAGAGAGAGTTAAAACGACGTATATCAAGAAATTGAATGAAATGAATTCTCCTCAGATCTCATCAGCTGCAGTTCCCCGACATAGATGAACCTTATTTGCTTTAGGGAAATTGGAGGAGGAAGAGTATACGGTCTTGGAGAGACCTAGGGCAGTTACATAATACGCAGGGAAGATTAAACGTCATTACTAGTCTTAGCGATATTCGATAGGTTGAACGCATTTGGCGTCGCTGTGTGTTGGAATAGTGATGTTCAGTGTTGCAAGTGAGGCGGGAGAAAGTACAGCTTTGGAAGTCGAATAAGAAATAATTTCTTGTGTAAAAACTCTCTCTCTCTCTCTCTCTCTCTCTCTCTCTCTCTCTCCTCTCTCTCTCTCTCCTCTCTCTCCTCTCTCTCTCTCTCTCAGTTCCATGTCTGCACTTATTTACTTATTTAGGTGTGCAATATACATACATGAGGGAAATATGGTATATGGTAATTACACACACATACATTTATTTATATATCTTTATATATAAATATTAACAATTTAAAAGGTAGAATCGTAGAGAGAGCAAGACTATTGCCTTTTGCAATTTGATCTTCAGAGTAATGGCCAAGCTTAAGGGTACATCCTACAAGGCAGTGCAATATGTAATCACGAGTAAAGAACATTAGAACCAAGACACAAGTGACTTAAATTTACTTAAGATTTCCTGCAAAGCCAAATCCACTTAAGATGTAGTAAGTAATAATTAAGTTATATATATATATATATATATATATATATATATATTATATATATATATATATATATATATATGTGTGTGTGTGTGTGTGTGTGTGTGTTTGTTTGTTTGTTTATTCACAAATATCAAGCCACAAATGCTCTTTAATATCCCAAGAGCAACTGTAATTGATAATTTCTCTTTTTCCTGGTACTTATCAGTTATAAACCCCCTTGGGTGTAAGATATTCCCCAGTTTATAGTATTTGTTAATAAAAAAAAATCGCGCGTCTGAATAAAAAAAAACATTATAAAGTTATATATATATATATATATATATATATATATATATATATATATATATATATATATATATATATATATATATATATATATATATATATGAGTGTGTGTGTGTATAATTGTACAAGTGCAACCATCTGATGTTGCAGTTACATCAAAATTCACATAAGTCTGAAGACCTCTTGTGAAGAACGTCAAATTCTGGAGTCGTAGTTTGAGGGGAGTAAAAATCCCCTCTCTTTTCTCATGAATAAATTTGCGTAACTCTGAATATATTATAATGACATCCTAATGTAAATAGACTTCCTCCTCCTGCTGCCATCTCATAATGATTTGGTGTCCTGGGGGATCTTTATTTTGCTGAGAATTCGATTTTTCCAAGATTCTTATTTTAGATTGAAGTATTGCTCGGCATGTCAAGATTTTCGAAGTTGTAGTAATATCAGTATCCTGAATGAGTAGTAAAGATAGTGGTTGTGGTGGTAGTAACGGTAAGAGGAAAATATAACGATTGTATTATTATTATTATTATTATTATTATTACTACTGCCATTTCTTTTTCGCTTTAATTGAAATGTTTTGTGTGTCGGTTCAGTAATGTCTTTATAGTTGATTATTTACTTTTTACTGTGTTCTCGATGAGATTGCGCTACTGTGTTTAGGACGAAATTATTATCAATTAAGAAATTCCCCTTAGGTTAACATATATTAAATATATTAATTCCAAGGTACAGCGATTTGGATATTAAAGGAGATTTGTAGCTTAATGCACGTATATGAATCAGTGATGCTATGAAAATTCATATATAAATGTATATTATAGAAACTTTAAATTCAGATCCACAAGCTAACCAGAACATCATCGTCTGCAGCGCAATTCTTAGAAACCCATTAACTAATACACTCCTGACAAGCTACTGAGACTAAATGGAGAAAGAGGAGGAGCATCAGCAGGAAAGTCAGTAGTGAATACTATATAGATAGATGGCTTGGGAATTTCTGGTAGTGTGGGGGAAGGTAGTTTAGAGAGGAGCTCCCATTCCCCTGTGATGATGTGTCATCAAAGGAAACCCGTCTCTCTGTGAAGTTTACTCCGCCACTGTATACATTCAGTCCTCAAATTCTGGAACCGCTCCACTAAGTCTTAAGCCTTTCACATGTCGCTTCCACCTCATTAAAAGGTTTCAGAATCAGGACGACCTTCTCTCTCTCTCTCTCTCTCTCTCTCTCTCTCTCTCTCTCTCTCTCTCTCTCTCTCTCTCACCTTATACGCGTTTGTACGTTGACATCTGTAATATAAGTATATATATATATATTATATATATATATATATATATATATATATATATATATAATCTTTTGCGGATGATCATTGTTAAATGATTGGAGCGTTAATATAAGGTATAATTGGACAAAATTGGCACTTAAATGTCGAATTTTCTCATAAAATTATGATGGGCTCCGGTCTAGGGAGCTGATTATATATCTCGACTCTATAGACGATAATGGTGGTCCCTTGAATGCTTTTAAGTCGGGCTCTTCAGTAATGGATTTTCAGTAAATTGTTGGAATTATGCCACTAAGATGCCAAAAGTATTGCACGCGTCTTCGTATAGCAGCGTGATAAGCTTGCTAGATTTGTAAATTTATATGGCGATAGCAACTTGTGCAGACTGTCTCAGCAGGATGCATACTTTTTTCGTTGGTAAGTCTGACATTAGGTTATGAATGGCCGATGAGTCTGTTTGCGATCTTTTTAGAGGAATTGCAAATAGCGACCTGTTAGCTTTTTTTAAAGCCCTTGTACCTTCTTTAATGGCCTACGCCTGAAGAGAGCAATTTAAAAAAAAGGGAGGAGGAGGATTGCTTGAGTTTAATCGGGAAGGAGTTATTAAATCTGCCTTACAAATTAAGAATGTTTAAGGAAACAGAAACTAGAAGAT
>NC_087206.1:65345697-65368197 GCF_015104395.2 Macrobrachium nipponense | reverse complement strand
CGGATCACGCCTTGTTTCCCCATTGTATAGCTCCTTTACTTAGATGGAAAGGCTCTTTCGTCTTGGAAACTGAGTACAAGTTGGACTCGAAAGAAAAATAAGACATGACGTGTTGATTATTTCGATTAACTGGTTTTTATTCGTCTTAAGTCTTATCAGTCTCCGTAATATTTGCCTTGTAATATTATATATATATATATATATATATATATATATATATATATATATATATATATATATTTATATATATAAAATAATATAATATATATATATATATATATATATATTATATATATATAATATATATATATATAATATAGATATAGATATTATATATATATATAAAATGTATTGCAGAGTTATAATGAACACAACACCTTATGTTTAAGCGAGTAGAGATGTGTCATTTTTGTTTTCTTGTATAAACTGGAATGACAGTTGATAACAAAAAAATAAAGTCCTAATTTTTGTTTTTTATGTAAAGACAGGAAAGAAATCTGGCAACCGAGCATGAAAGAAACCCCTCTCTCCCCCCTCCCCCCAAAAAAAAAAATTTAAATAAATAAATGGAACTTGATGAACGCCATTTTTACGAGAACAAATGAGTACACATAATTTATGGATGGAAGAGGCAAACAAACTGGCAAACGAGAAAGTTCTAGGAGTAAACAAAGAAGGACATTCAAGAAATCTCAAAGGCATATGTGCGCATATTATGTAAGACTTCACAAGAGTAAGGAAGGTAGGGAGGAAGGGAGACGAGACTATCTAATGAGACCCCACATGAATTAGGAGACAGACTATGGCTGCCATCCATTACAATCCGATGCCTTCACTGTTTTATAGCCTAATTTATCAATTTAATGGCAAGAAATGAGGTAGAAGTGTAGATGCTGGTGGTGGCGGTGTTTGCCTGGGAATATTATTGCAAGGAGAACAATGGCTAAGCACGCTCGTTGTACGTCATTGAGATATTTTACTTTTCATCTGCAGTAAATTATTACGTTTGTCATTTGTTTTATTTATGTCCTTATCTCGTTCTGACGTGTTTTGTTTTTCACTGATCTTTTCTTTTTATTTTAGTTATTTGGACATCTGCGTTTTGTTAATGGATGCCTTTCATATATAAATGATGTATGTTTAGTTGGTTTAATGGTCTCCATTTTTGTTACTAGTATTTGTTGATAGTTCGAAATTCATTACCTTTTGACGTTCATTCTTTTATTGGGTGAATTTTCAAAGGTTGCCGTGTGTGTTTGTTACCTTTTATTTTTAAGGTACTTTTCTTTCTCTTTAATCCGTCACCTTTTAGTTTGTACTTACTCGTGGAGTAAGCCTACAAACTACTTTGTTGTTGTTGTTGTTTGAGGCCCAAGGAAAACCTTAAAAAGGTCTGACAAGGGAGTTTCACGTTGAGTTAAAGATACAGGAATTTTAGGATAGGATATGCATGATTTATTTATTAGAATGAAAATGTAAAAAATAAATAATGTACATGCTAAACAATACAGAAAAATTATTTCAAATAAAATAAGCGTATTTATTTTAATTTTCATTGGTGAAACAATGTGCTATTTGACCGTAGATTTTAGCGCACGCCCTGAGTAAGCTGGAGGTCGGATGACACCTTGTTATCCTTGTTTTAATGGGAGGATTGCCCAAGTTACATATTTTGCGAGATTTGCTGTTTGCTATACCATTCCTCGCACTGTCTGAGTGGCCCAGATGTTTGATCTGAATGCGTGCTATAGCTATATGCAGATAACTCGATTATTTGCTAGTCGGATTGCCATATTGTAGATCCCAGTAAGTACTATGTAAGGTCTGTTAAATTTTTCAATTTTTCTTCAGTTTTATGTATATTTATTGTTTTTGTGTGTGGGTTTTGTGACACCCATTTTTCTTTCTTTGTTCTTTTTTCATGGTTAAACTAACGTACGGCATTAAGTTTTACTCTTCTATTAGACCTTCGTTTTTAATTTGGAAAACTAAAGACTTTAAATAATATTAAATTTGAAGACAGGACCAGCCCAACATCCCTTCCCTTCCTCACAGTACGTCTTTCTTCTCTCATTATGTGGACAAGCTCCCCATTTGCATCATCATCTTCTAACATCTATTGAGTAAAGTTGTTTTTGCCTTATAATTTTGATTTATGAGGAGGTCTTGTTCAAATGCTTAAATCTTCCTCTCATGGGTCACATTTCAAATTACCAATCCCTACCAAGACAGAAAACATTACTTAGAAGTACTTTTTTTTCGTGTTTTGAGTTCATTGAAAATTAAAGCCTGATTTAAGATCTCTCGGCAGCTTTTGAATTTTGAAAAATATTAAATTCACTTGCAACCCATTTATTACTACCGAAAGTAAATCTTTCAGTGACGTAAGAAGAGTATGACTTAGATTTTTTCATGGCGTTTAGAAAGCTCGGTGTACTGAAGGATTAGAATTTCTTGACAGACTTTCTATTCATTAGACATTTGCTGCAGGAAGAAAAAGGCTCTTCCGTAATGAAAGTATTATTGTAGAGTTATTTATTTCATTATTATAATTACTCACAAACACTGGCACGGCTGTTTACCAACCTTCCAGTATTTGTGGAGTAAGATGATTTTACGTAATATCATTTAGTAAGGATCCAAACTAAGAGGTCATTGACCGGTGATTTCCCCCTTTCGTCGACCAAGAATATGTAGGATTTCTGGATGAGGAAGGAACCCCCCCTCCCCCCACTTCGGCCCTCCATTGACCAAACCATGCATGAAGGATATCTTTACAGATGAGGCTCCTGCAGGATGAAGTGTCGCTTTGCCCTCTCGTCCGAAATCTGGTTCGACATTCATCTATGTCAGGAATTCATCCTACTTAAGTCCCCTTCTCTTCTCTCTCATTAATTTTTTTTTATTAATAATTCTTTTATATTTTTTAGTCGCAGTCCATTGCAGGGTACGAAGGGTAGCTCTCTCTCTCTCTCTCTCTCTCTCTCTCTCTCTCTCTCTCTCTCTCTCTCTCCACCCAACGGTATAATGGTGATTGGTCTTTCAATTGAGGTTATGCGTTTTATGTGTTATCTTAATTAGGGTTTTATGATGTCGTTCGCAGCTTTTTAGTGTAAGTGTTATGGAGGTTGGGAGCACGAACAAACTCTATCCCTGATTCCTTTTTTTTTTCTTCTTTCTTTCTCCAAAAAGATTTGCGTTTGCATGTGGTGCGACAAAAGAGCAACAATGTGTTCAATACGCGTGCACTTATTTCTCTTAGATATATCATTTTACCTGTCTGTGAGTCTCTCTTTTCTCCAACCATTTCGTAATTAAAAATAAGGACAAGATAATATGCAGTCTGTATGCTTCTTCTTCTTCTGAATGCAAAATTATGCGCATGCAGAAAGGAGGAAGATATTATCATACAATCTCTAAGCCTATCTTTAAATACCTTGCTCTTACTGCAGAGATTTAAGTATGCTTGAGTATAAGAGAGGGGAAGATTATAGAGATCCTAGAACTCACTCTCTCTCTCTCTCTCTCTCTCTCTGGAGAACGAACATGTTGACATTATCATCCGAGGGATTTTTCTTATTAAAAAAAAAAGTTACACATAGATGCCAGAAGTGTCAGTGACCCAGAAAACAACTCTTCCCACAGAGTAAAATAAGGTGAATGTAATATTTCCAGCCATAAATGAAGATTATTATTTAATAATTCATATCTAATTATTCTTATTACATGTTAAGTACCTGTTACCTGACCACTGGTTGCTGATAACCCGCTTCAAGTAGTCCAAGATATTTGTAGTTAAGAGAAAGAGAGCGGGCGGACGTACCCTTTATTTATTATGCAAACTCTCTTTTTTTTTCCATCCTCCCTAATCTTTACTTACGATGCAAGTCGAAGTCATCTTTATTCATAAGTAACCACCATTTAAAAAGCGTTTTTGTATGTCGGCAAGAAGAAAGATGTGGCAGGTCTTAAGGTCTCTGTTGATGCTGCTTTTGTATATGAGGGTCATATAATATTAAGGTTTGGTTTTGTTGAGAGTAAGACATGCAAAAGAAAACATTATTTGTAAAGAACTTTGCTAACAGATTTGATGAGAAGAAAAACAGCCAAAATGGCCAGTGATTGTGTTGATTATTGAATAAGATACTGAAAACAAATTTGTTCAGAGAAAAATGCATCCAAAAGGTAAGATTAATCTTAAATTCTAACTCTTCTTTAGTAGTGACGTACATTCCCCTTATTAGATCAAGATTAGATGGGACTGAAACCAAGAATGAAAAGCACACGGCTTTAGAATTAGGTTTCGAGAATATTATTATTATATTATTATTATTATTATTTGAAGGTAGGAGACCCTCTCTCAAACATGTTTTGTTAAAGATGATGGCAGCATCAGTGGAATTGATTTTATATATGGTCTTTTCAATTCTTCTTATTATCTCTTCTCATCAGGGCTGATATTTGCTAATAGCTGGCCGATGTTTATATCTCTTTGAAAGAAATGTTTTTTTTTCTCTAAAAAAATATAATTTATTGATATGATAACAAAAGTGGTTAACAAATCTTAGTCTAAGGGTTGGGGTAACGGAATTCCAAACGTTTCCAAGCCGTATCTCGGTTCATTTTCAAGGAAAGGTGAGCTTGAACTGATTGAAATGGGGTAGTTCGGCGGTTATATTGTGTCAGGTGCTCTGTCTGATGGGCGCTGCATTTTCATTGGCTGAACAGAGGATTAAGTCCCTGAGTCAAGCCGTCTTGCAGAGGTGGAAGCTCGCACTGCTCTTCTCGTGCGGACGCTGGAGACTGGGAGCGTAGTATTGGGAAGGTCATTGCCGATAGACGGGCCTTTTTTGTACAAATTTCAAGGAGTTTATATAGAGACGACTCCACGCCCCCATTAAAACATCCCTGAGCATGCCCTCCGAAAACTCCTTGAAATTTGTACAAAAAAAGGAACCCCTTTCTCCACCCACAGAGGACATATGTACACACCAGAAAGACGGAGATAGCGATGGGTTCTCCCCTCGGAGTACTTTTCGCGAACTTCTACATGGGTGCTGTGGAACGTCGGGTATTCGCCAACATCGAGAAGCCGTCTATGTACGTCCGGTATATTGACGACACTTTCATCAGCGCCAGCACGGTGGAAGAAATAGAGCGCCTGCGACAAGCCTTCCACGACCACAGCAGACTCAACTTCACCATCGAACATTGCCGTGACCGTCGCCTCCCCTTCCTTGACGTCCTCGTCGGGCAACAAGAGGAGCGCTTCGTAACACAGGTGTATACGAAACCCACGAACCTGGGCATGTGCCTGAACGGCGAGAGCGAGTGTCCAGAGAGATACAAGCGCACTGCGATCAGCGCCTTCAATCAGGAGAGCTCTCTCACACTGCTCTTCGTGGAAGGACACGCACACTGAATTAGAACGTGTTGCCCAAGTTTTAATTAACAACGGTATTCCAACCGGGACATCACTAAATGCATTCGCAGAAACATCGATAAGTGGTATCAGCAGGAGCCTCGTCCCGCCGCCCTTGAAGACGTCACTCTCTTTTACAAGGGAGTATTTGCATAAGAATACAAAGAGGACGAGCGAGCCCTTCGTACCATCATAGAAAGGAACGTCTCCCCACGGACCCTGCGAAAAAAGTGAAACTAATAATGTTTACTACAAGAGCAAGAAGACCAGTGGCCTGATTATGAAAAACAATCCAGCCCCCGTGTTGCAGGACCCTCTCAAGAAAACTAACGTTGTCTACCCAAGTACAAATGCCCTGTCCGGGAATGCCCCGGCGCTACATTGGTATGACGACTATGCGATTTTCGAAGAGGATATCCTGCCACGCTCAGGAAGGCGCCATCCATAATCATGCCAAAAACGTCCACAATACCAGGATAATTAGGAATGACATTATTCCTAATATCAGAATTATCGATAAGGCAGCAGACCACCGTCGCCTCCGCCTCTTGGAGGCCCTACACATCGGGAAGGAGAGACCCAGCCTCAACACCACCCAAGAGACTTCACTCCTCCCGACGGTGGCACGAAGGGCGCCGCCCGCCAGCACCATAGAGCCGATCGAACGGGCCAATCAGGTGCCCCCGTCTATCGGCAATGACCTTCCCAATACTACGCTCCCAGTCTCCAGCGTCCGCACGAGAAGAGCAGTGCGAGCTCCACCTCTGCAAGACGGCTTGACTCAGGGACTTAATCCTCTGTTCAGCCAATGAAAATGCAGCGCCCATCAGACAGAGCACCTGGGACACAATAAATACCGCCGAACGACCCCATTTCAACACAGGTTACGTAATTTCGTGCACAGGCGCGTGACGTAACTCTCGTCATTTCAACCTTTAATTTTGACAAGTATGGCCTCTAAGAGACCCCTTTCGCCCGGCAATCCCAGGGAAGACCCGCCCTTGGAGGACGAGCAAGGCTTCGCCGCCTAGTAGGAAGAAGAAGAAGAAGAAAACAAAAGAAGATTGTACCACCGATTTCGACTGATAACAACCAGCTCCCTACGACTCGGCACCGAATACGGCGAGTTCTACAGAATTTCCGGCACTTCCCAAGTTCAAAGCTGTTGTTATCGAGGGCCAGACTTCATATGCTGCAGTCAGGGCCCTTGAGAAAAAATATCCTGCTGCAACCTCACAGCTAGACCAAATTTAAGGGGGGAGTTCATAATTACTCCCAAGGACCAGAAAAGCTGTTGAAAACTACTCAAGAAGGACAACCTATGCCTGCTACTTGATCCTGCTACAAAAATTAACAAGGGGATGATTTGTAAAGTCCCCAAATACATCACGATCGATAGAGTTCTCGAGGTTCCCAACATCATGGAAGCCAGAGATGTACTGCAAAGATGGACAGGAAACTCTCAAGATCGAAGCTACTTTCAAGGGCCAAATTCCGGCCAGGGTCAGCCTTGGAATTCTAGGCACATATGAGACTGAAGCCTTCGTACCAGAGCCTCTGAGATGCTTCAAGTGTCAGAGGTTTGGACATCACAAGAACGAGTGTAAAGCAGAAACACATCTGTGGAGTGTGCAGTGCGAACACGAGACAGAAGTGTGCTTGAAAAAGTACAAGGAAAAGGGCCACACAGTTGCCCGATGCCCTAACTGCAGCCAGCAACATCATGCTTGGTTTAAGGATGCCCAGTCAGACTGCAGAGGATTTGGAAGGCGAAGGGCATCCCTCCTCCACCTGCAAGACCTCGGCAACCATCACCGACCAGGAAACCTCCCAGCAACCCCAGGTTCGATCCTAGAACGAACCTACCTCCTGTACCACAAACCACCCAACCTTCCTCCCAACCTCCTCGATCCCCGGCATTACATCCCCACCCCCTCATCCTCTCCATATCGCCAAACTCCCGTCCTCTACCTCCTCCCCCAACCCCTCAGGTTACCCCCTAACCCCTGCATCGCCGAAGACGTCGATTCCTGCTCGTGCCGAAGCAGGAACCCAGACAGAAGACGCAGTTGAAGAAGAAATGCAGACCGAGACACCGACTGGTAGCCTCCTGTTTTTTGGTTTAAAAGAAGCAGGAACACAAACAGAGGAGTTTGTAGCTAAGCAAAACAGCGAAAACTCAGACCTGCAAACAAGAAAAAATGAACTGCAAACGTTCGGCAACGAATACTTCCTCGTAGGAGAATATCAGATCAGGAAGTTCCTGCTGACCTACGAGGAGTTTGAGGCATTTTTAAATAGAGCCATCTCCAATAACGACAGTGAACAGTGGTATCAGCTGTTCTCTGAGCTCGTCCACGCTCTGTTGGACCTAGAGATCAGTCTCCCAGATGACCTCCTGTTAGAAGATTTCAGATACAGATCTCAAACATAAAGATCGCAGCTACATGAAAAGTGCTGTTTATAGCATTAACTGCTTTTTCTTTTACTAAACAATCCTCCTTTCCCCGCTCCGTTTTTCGGCCGCCTCACGTCTAACGACCGAATATTTCAACTGTCACTCTAACTACCGCTTAAGCTGTCGCTTATTTTTGTTATCCGTGTTTCTAAAACTGATAATATTTCGTTTTTCCTTCGTCGTTCCCTATTGCTAAACGATCGACGCTCTCTGCTTTTTTTTCTCGTAAAGTGAAATATGGTACTTGAACTTCCATAGAGTTGCGTTTTTTTTTTTCCGTTTTTTCTACGACTATAAATTTTTCGATTTCATTACTGGCTTATCTCTGACTCGCCAGGACTCGCTACTATCGATCTTTATCTTCTACTAATGGGTACCTTAGGGTTAAAGGGGTTTTGTAACCTGCCTATTCACTTTTTCCTTTCACCTTTGAAATCCATACCATTCCACCTGCACATTCCATAGAAATCATAAATAAAAAGATCGCCTCATATCCTTAAATCACCAATGCATCTAAAAATAATTCAAATGACCTACGGGCTGCTTACATTAGCTAAAGCCCGTGCTGGCATAAGCCAGCTTAATATCCCAAACAACAACAACAACCCATTTCAATCAGTTCAGCTCACCTTTCCTTGAAAATGAACCGATGATACGGTTGGAAACCGTTGGAATTCCGTTACACCCTTAGACTAAGATTTGTTAACCACTTTTGTTATCATATCAATAAATTATTATTTTTAGAAAACATTTCTTTCACCGAGATATGAACATCGGCCAGCTATTTAGCAATATCCAGCCCTGATGAGAAGAGAATAATAAGAAGAATTGAAAAGACCATATATAAAATCAATTCCACTGATGCTGCCATCATCTTTAACAAAACATATTATTATTATTATTATTATTATTATTATTGTCGATGGGTCGTTTATGAAACTTCCACAAAATTGAATTACCATTTTTTAAATAAATACCAAATTGAGTATTATTACTTAGATATTTACCTATAAATGTTCCTATTAAGCTGTACCTCTAGATATGTCTCTATAAGGCTAAAATTTGTATTTGAAATCAAAATGGATAGTTGAGAATGTAGTGATCAGCTGGTAGGGAAAATTACTGAATTCCATATCTGATTAAATAAAAAAGATAATTCTTCGAGTGTGCATGTTTTAATAATTGTGTTCTTGTCTTCAATTTCTGTTTACTTTTATAGTGGCATACCACAGATGCAGCAATAGAAATATATCTTTACAGTTTTGCAAAATTTGCATTTTGATTATTATTTTTCTGATTAGGTATCCAGTATAAGTGACAAAAACTAAGCAATATATTCACTTCTTAGTTCAAGGTTGGAAAAATTAGTTTTTGGTATGAATTCTTACCAAAATGGGAACTCTATTGAACTGACAACTGTATTGAACTGACATCTAACAATGAAATTTACGATGCACTGGAGTTTTCTTTTTTTAATTATTGCCAAATGAGATCATGGAGAAAGTCGGTTGAAAGGAGTAACAGGATCTCTCTCTCTCTCTCTCTCACTTGCGAGCAAACATTGAAGAAATAACAGTTGCATGATTTTACTTCACTGTTTAAGTCTGGTCAGATTAGGTGGAAAAACTCTCTCTCTCTCTCTCTCTCTCTCTCTCTCTCTCTCTCTCCTCCTCTCTCTCTCTCTCACACAGTTTTCCTTAAATGCCAGGACTCATGGAAAGGATATTTATTAATTTTCCGTCTGAAATGTAATTTTTTTTTTTTTTTTTTTTTACGGCATTCTGTAGCTTCTGTTGCCTTTATTCCTGTCGTTCTTCGTACTTTATTAATGCCTAATTAATTAACCATTGGCTTTAGGTAAAAAGCTTAGCTCTCATTACTATCTGTGCTTCTAAGCCATAAATCTCAAGAGATATGTAGTGGAATATAATTATTTTACACACCGCTTTCTCTTCGTTTTATTCTATTTTCATCTATTATGATTTATATGTTTCTGTGTTGGTTTTTAATACTCCCACTTCTCTCTCTCTCTCTCTCTCTCTCTATCTCTCTCTCTCTCTCTCTCTCTCTCTCTCTCTCTCTCTCTCTCTCTCTCTCGTGTGCCACCATAAAAATATCTATACTTTTTGCCGTCAGTTTTTGGAACTTCGAAAACCATTTAAAGCACAAGTTCTTCCCCAAAACTGGAAAATGTTTTGGCAACAGTTTCTGGGATATCTCTTAAATTCTTGTTATTGCAAGATCTGTATTTTCACAACAGTTCTACCGGCTTACTTGTAAACTGTTTGTTGATAAATGTCACTGAAGACCTTCTGAAATTGTTAATTAGCATCAGTCTCTACGGATCTCTAGAAATTTATATATACTATATATATATATATATATATATATATAATATAATATATATCTTATGTATGTATATATATGTATATATATATATATATATATACATAGATATATATATATATATAGATATATATGTATATATATATGCATATGTGTAATATTATATATATATATATATATGTATATACATATATGTATGTATATATATATATATATATATATATATATATATATATATATATATATATATATCTGGTATAAGAAGACGAAAGTACTTAGCATCTCCAGTGTTTCAATTTATCTTCGTGGCTGTAACTTTATTTGTATAATCATCGCATTTTTTTTCAATTTCTTCGTGATTTGAAATCAAATGCACATATACGTATGTATATATAAATATAAATTAATGTAATATATATTATAATAATATATATACATACATACACATATATACATATATATAACGTTACATATATATGTGTGTGTCTTGGTAATAAGACGAAAGTACTTAGCATCTCCCGAGTTTAAATCCCGTGGCTGTAACTTTATTCGTATAATCATCACCATTTTTTTTCTTTTTAATTTCTTCGTGATTTAAAATCAAACACACACACCCACACTTATATATATATATTATATATGTGTGTGTGTGTGTGTGTGTGTGTATGTGTGATTTATGTGTATAGCTAAATAAATTCAATATATGGTTCAGCCCCTTTGTGATGATTTATGATTTCTATAAAGCACGAAATCGTCTTGTCTTTATCGCTGTAAATGTCCTTGCATTCATGGTATCCTGTACCAAGAAAATCATTTATGCAAGAGTAATTACTGATCTCATCCTGTCAATACACTGAACTGGGGAACCTTTTCAGCGGCGTGAAACTTGACGCGAACTCGTTTCAAGGAGAATTATTTGTACCGAAGTTTTTCCAACCGCACTGCTCTGGTTTTTATGATGGCGGTCCGTCGATGACCATTTTCGTAACCTTTTTGAAGAACTTGATAAAAGCCGGGGAATGTCATTAAGGGCATGTTTTTGCATTGAAACCCACCAGAACTCTCTCAGGCAATGCCCTCCTCCTCCTCCTCCTCCCATGTTGCTTTTTCATGGATGGACCTTCTCTCTCTCTCTCTCTCTCTCTCTCTCTCTCTCTCTCTCTCTCATTTTGTAAGCAGTGTGTCAGCGCGCATGAGTTCTTTCACAAGACATGGCATTTCTTTCATTTCAAAGAGAATTTTAATGAACAGTTGGACAAAAGGTTAAATCGCGAGGGCTAATATTGCTGTTTTTTTTGTTATATACTGCAGAAGCCAAAGTTTACATGTAATAGCTACTGATACTCCGTGAAGCACCTCATTACACTCTCTCTCAGTTTACAAACCTTTCGCATGGGCTGTTTCACAAGCAACAATAGTTTATATTATTTATATTCACATAGTCTGTATTACCTCGCAAATTAACAAAAATATATAGAGTTCTCGCTGAGTTGATACGGTTGTCATCTTTATGTAAAGTTTTCAAAGAATACTCAGGTCTCGCTGCATGGAATGAGATGCCTTGAGAAGTTTGAAAACAAAATTTATTCTTCCATAGTTGTTCTTCCATAGTTGGTTAAGTGTTTATCAAAACTAAAAAAAAAAAAACCACACTGAATTCTTTCTCTTTTCGTCTTGAAAAACTATTTGGAAATCGCTGTGACTTCCTGCATATTGTCGCGAGTTGTCTTGGAAAGATGTGGACCAGATTGATGGCCATTGCACATATAAAGAAGACCGTTAAAGCAGTTGCATTAAGTTGATGCTTAATCGTGCGGAGAGTGCTCTCTCTCTCTCTCTCTCTCTCTCTCTCTCTCTCTCTCTCTCTCTCTCTCTCTCTCCTGACAACTGAATCTTTAGATTTTGGTTTCGATCTGAGTGTTTCAGTGGGAGTACATTTTTTAATCACAATAAATTGGTTTCTTTCATTTCTTTTCGTATGAACTGTGCTTACCATAGTTGTAAAAGTGGCTGCGTATGGCAGTATTATTATTATTATAATTATTATTATTTATTTTATTTATTTTATTATAGTATTATTATTATTATTATTATTATTATTATTATTATTGAAAAGAAACCCACAAAATCACTGTGTATAACGTGTTTACTTATAAATATTACATTTTATTTTACTCCACACTCGAGTAAGTAAACACGTTATACACAGTGATTTTGTAGGTTTCTTTTTCAATCTTCAGAAGAAAACAAAGTGTTTGTTTGGTTCATTATTATTATTATTATTATTATTATTATTATTATTATTATTATTATTATTATTATTATTATTATTATTATTGTTATTATTATTATTAGTTATTAGTATTATTAGTTATTAGTATTATTATTATATTATTATTATTATTATTATTATTAGTATTATAGTATTATTATTAGTATTATTAGTATTAGTTATTAGTATTATTAGTATTAGTATTATTAGTATAGTATTATTAGTATTATATTATTAGTATTAGTATTAGTATTAGTATTAGTATTATTAGTATTATTATTATTAGTATTAGTATTAGTATTATTAGTATTATTAGTATTAGTATTAGTATTATTAGTATTAGTATTATTAGTATTAGTATTATTAGTATTAGTATTAGTATTAGTAGTATTAGTATAGTTATATTAGTATTAGTATTAGTATTATTAGTATTAGTATTATTATTAGTATTAGTTGAAAAAGAAACCCACAAATCAATTTGTAACTTGTTTACTTCTAAGTATTTTACATTAAGTTTTACTCACTCGAGTACTTTCAGGCCCTTCTGTGGCCCATTCTCAAGAGATGTTTGGGATGTTAGCCTGGGTCAAGGCCCAACAGTCTTCTGGAACTTCTTCTCGTTGTGCTGTCATTTGAGAAGAAGTTCCAGAAAGACTGCTGGGCCTTGACCCAGGCTAACATCCCAAACATCTCTTGAGAATGGGCCACAGAAAAGGGCCTGAAAGTACTCGAGTGTGTAGTAAAATTAAAATGTAAATACTTAGAAGTAAACAAGTTACAAATTGAATTTGTGGGTTTCTTTTTCAATCTTCAGAAGAAAACTGAAAGAAGTTTTTGTTTGGTTCATTAGTATTAGTATTAGTATTATTATTAGCATTAGTATTATTATAGTATTAGTAGTAAGTATTATTATTAGTATTAGTATATATTAGGATTAGTATTTAGTATCACGTATTAGTATAGTATTATATTAGATTAGATTGAGTATATTATTAGTTGAGTAGTATTTATAGTATTAGTATAGTATTAGTATATTAGTATTAGTATTAGTATTATAGTATTAGTATTATTAGTATTATTAGTATTTAGTATATTAGTTCATTTAGTATTAGTTATTATTAGTATTAGTATTAGTATTATATTAGTATTAGTATTAGATTAGTATTAGTATTATTATTAGTATAGTATTATTAGTATTATTATAAGTTTAGTATTATTTAGATTAGTATATTAGTTTATTAGGATTAGTATTATTAAGTATTATTAGTATTATTATATGATTATCGTATTCAGTATTACTTTATTATTTAGTATTAGTATTAGTATTTAGTAGTATTATTCTTAGTATTAGTTTATTTATTATTATTATTAATTATCATTATAGTATTAGTATATTAGTATAGTATTAGTATTTAGTATTAGTATTATTAGTATTAGAGTAGTATTAGTATTAGTTTCTTAGTATTAGTATTAGATATTAGTAGTCGCATTCAGTATTAGTATTATTAGTATTAGTATTATTTAGTATTAGTATTATATATTAGTATTAGTATGGTATTATTTAGTATTAGTATATTTAGTATTATTATTAGTATTATTTAATTATATTACAGTATTCATATTTAGTATTAGTATTTATTATTAGTATTAGTATTATTAGTAGTATTATTAGTATTTATTATAGTATATTAGTATTATTTCAGTATTTAATTTAGTATTATAGTATTATTATATTATTAGTATAGTATTATTATTATTATATTATTAGTATTAGTATTAGTTTATTAGTATTAGTCTTAGTATATTATGTATAGTATTATCAGTATAGTAGTATATTAGTATTAGTATTTATTAGTATTAGTATATAGTTTATTAGTATAGTATGATTAGATATTAGTATTAAATTAGTAATTATTAGTATTATTATTTATTATTATTATTATTAGTATTAGTATTACTATTATTATTAGTACTATTATTATTATTATTAGTATTATTATAGTATTTATTATTAGTATTAGTATTATTGGTAATTAGTACTATTAGTATTAGTATTATTAGATTATTTTATTATATAATTATTAGTATTATTATTATTAGTATTTATTAGTATTATTATTATTACTATTAGTATGATTAGTATTATTAGGATTAGTATTATAGTATATTAGTATTATTATTATTAGTATATTATAATTAGTAGTAGTATTTAGTATTATTAGGAGTTATTAGTATTATATTATTTAGTATCATATTATTATATTAGTATTATTATTTAGATTAGTATTATTATTATTATTAGTATTAGTATTATGTATATAGTATTATATTTATTAGTATTATTATTATTAGTATTATTAGTATTATTAGTATAGTATTATTAGTATTATTATTAGTATTACTAGTAGTTTTAGCATTATTCGGCTTATTATTATTATTATTAGTATTAGTATTAGTATATTATATTAGTATTATTATTATTAGTATTATTAGTATTATTATTAGTATTATTAGTATTAGTATTATTAGTATTATTAGTATTATATTATTAGTAGTCTTAGTATTAAGGATTATTAGTATTATTATTAGTATTTAGTATTATTATTAGTATCTTATTATTCTATTGTATTAGTATTATTTATATTATTATATTATTATTATAGTGTAGTATTAGTACTTAGTATATTATTAGTATTAGATTAGTATATAATTATATTATTTTTATTAGTATTAGTATTAGTATTAGTATAGTAATTAGTATTAGTATATTAGTATTAGTACTATAGTATAGTATCAGTAAGTATTATTAGTATTATTAGTAGTATTATTAGTTATTATTAGTATTAGTAATTAGTATTAGTATTAGTATTATAGTATTAAGTATTATTGTATTAGTATTAGTAATTAGTTTTTTTTATTAGGTTATTATTATTATTAGTTTATTAGTATTTATTATTATATTATTTTTAGTATTTAGTATTATTATTATTAGGTATTAAGTATTATTTAAGTGATTTGATTATTATTATTATTAATTAGTATATTATTATTACTTCTTATATTATTCTATTATTAGTATAGTATTATTATTATTAGTATTAGTATTAGTATTAGTAGATTAGTATTTAGTATTTAGTATTAGTATTATTATTATTGTTAGTATTTTTTATTTATTATTAGTATTAGTATTAATTAGATTAGTTATTATTAAGTATTAGTTTAGTAGTATTCTGTATTATTATTAGGATTAGTATTAGTTATTAGTATTATTAGTTATTATTTATTTATTATTATTAGTTATTATTATTATTATTAAGTAATTAGTATTAGTATAGTATTAGTATTAATTAGTAATTTATTATTATTATTAGAATTATTAGTTATTATTAGTATTAGTTATTATTATATTTAGTATTTTATTATTATTAGTTATTTATTATTTATTATTAGTTAGTATTATTATTATTATTTATTTATTAGTTATAGTATTAGTATATTTTTTAGTATTTAGTATTTGTATTATTGTATTAGTATTATTAGTATATTAGTATTATTAGTTAATTTAGTATTAGTTATTTTAGTATTAGTATTTAGTAATTAGTATTATTAGTATTAGTATTAGTTTAGTAGTTATAGTATTATTAGTATTATTATTAGTATTATTAGTTAATTGTATTATTATTAGTTAGTTATTGAAAAGAACCCACAATTCAATTTGAAACTTGTATAGCTTCAAGTATGTTACATTAAGTTTTTACTTACCACACTTCGAGTATTTTTCAGCCCTTCTGTGGCCCCTTCTTCCAATTGAGATGGTTTGGGATGTTAGCCGGGTTCAAGGCCCAACAGTCTCTTGGGAACTTCTTCTCGTTGTGCTGTCAATTGAGAAGAAGTTCCAGAAGACTGCTGGGGCCTTGAACACACAGAGCTTAACATTCCAAACTCTCTTGAGATGGCCACAGAAGGCCTTGAAAGTACTTCGATGTGTAGTAAAACTTTAAATGTAAATACTTAGAAGTTCAAACAGTCATTGAATTGGTGGGATCTTTTTCAATCTTCAGAAAGCAAAACTGAAAAGTTTTGATGGTTATTAAGTCTTAAAGATTATTATTAGTAATTAAAGTTAACATTAGTTATTATTATTTTTAAAAAGGTATTAGTTTAAAAAACATTTTAAGTTTTAAAAAAATTAAAGTAACTTAGTAAATTAGTATTAAGTTATTAATTAGTTATTAGTGATTAGTATTAGTATTCAAGTATTATTAGTATTAGTATTAGTTATTTATTTAGTATTAGTAATTGAGTATTAGTTATTATTAGTATAGTATTATTAGTTATTGGTATTATTATTATTAGTTTAGTATTAGTATTATTAGTATTTAGTAATTATTTAGTAATTAAGTATTAGTTAGTTATTATTATTATTATTAGTATTAGTTATTAGTATTAGTTTTATTATTATTAAGTTAATTAAAGTATTATTATTAGTATCTATTACGTAATTTTATTAGTATTAAAATTAGGTAATTATATTAAGTATTAGATTAGTTATTAGTATTATTATTATTAAGTATTAAGTTTAATTATTAGTTATTATATTAGTTATTGTATTAGTAATTAATTTAGTATTAGTAATTTAGTAAATTATTAGTAATTAGTATTAGTAAGTTATTAGTATTATTAAATTAAGTTATTAGTTATTAGTATTAGTATTAAGTTATTACTTAAGTATTTAAGTATTATTAGTATTAAAATTAAGTTATTAGTCAATTAAGTTTATTTTATTAGTAATTAGTTATTATTAATTATTAATTCAGAGTCATTAGTATTTATAATTATTAAGTAATTATTATTAGTTCATTAGTATTATTTTAGCTATTAGTTATTAGTATTGAGTAATTATTGTATTAGTATTAATTAAGTATTTAAAGTATTAATTAGTATCCTTAAGTATTATTCAGTATTAGTTATTAATTAGTTAATTATTTTTAGTTATTATTATTAATTAAGTAAAACAATTAGTATTATTAATTATTAGTAATTAGTATTAATTTAAGTATTATTGTATTAGTAATTATTTAGTTATTAAATTAGTAACTTATTTATTATTAGTATTTATTATTTATTAAGTATTTAGTCACTTAAAAATTAGTAAAATTAAGATTAAGTTATTAGTTATTATTATTCAGTATTATCTATTAATTAATTATTAGTTATTAATTAATTAAGTATTCTTAGTATTATTATTATTATTATTTATTAGTAATTAGTAAATTCATTAAATTAATTAAGTAATTAATTAGTTATTAAAGTATTTATTGATTAGTTAGTATTAAATTAGTATTAACGATATAATTAAGTACATTAAAGTATTAATTAATTGTATTTCATTAAAGTAATTAATTATTAGTATTTATTTAAGTTTATTAAGTATTATTTATTAGAGTTAATTAGTTTATTAGTTATTATTAGTTTAATTAGTAATTATTATTATTAGTATTATTAGTTATATATTAGTATTATTAGTTAATTATTATTAGTTAATTAGTATTAATTAGTAGTTATTAATTATTAGTAATTAATTCAAAAAGTATAGATATTAGTATTTATTTTAGTATTAAATTAATTAAGTAATTATTATATTATTATTAGTATTATTATTATTATTAGTATTAGTAATTTTATTATAGTTATTTATTATTAAGTAGTTTAGTAATTAGTTTATTAGTATTATTATATTAAGTAATTAGTATTAGTTAAAGTTATTATTTTATTAAGTTATTTATTATTTATTAGTAACATTAGGTATTAAGTTTAGTATTAAATTAAATTATTGTATTAGTTCATTATTAGTTATTAGTATTAGTTATTAGTTTAGTTATTAGTTTTATTATTTAGTTTATTTATTAGTATTAGTAATTAAATTTATTAATTAAGTATAATAGTTATTATCATTATTAGTTATTAGTAATTATTTAGTATTAGTATTAGTATTAGTTAGTTATTAATTAGTTAATTAAAGTAAGATTAGTTATTAGTATTAGTATTATTAGTTTAATTAAGTATTAATTAAAAAGTATTGTATTAATTAATTATAGTTAATTAGTATTATTTTATGTAGTTATTATTTATTATTAGTTAATTAGTTAGTATTATTATTAGTATTAGTTAGTTATTAAGTATTATTAGTATTAATTAAGTTTAGTATTATTTAGTATTAAAAAAAAAAAAAAAAAAAAAAAAATTTAGTATTAGCTAGTTATTAGTATTAGTTATTAGTAGTAATTAGTTAAGTTAGTTAATTAGTAATTATTTTAGATTAAGCTTATTTTTTTAAGTTAATTAGTAATAAGTATTATTAATTATTAGTTATTGTTATTAATTATTAGTAGTTAGTATTAGTATTAGTATTTATTCTTAGTTTAGTAAATTAAAGCTATTAAAGTATTATTAGTAATTAAGTTAATTATTAGTTATTATTAAGTTAAGTTATTAGTATTAGTCAGTTATTATTAAAGTTAATTAGTATTATGTATTAAGTAATTATTAGTATTAGTTATTAGCTATTAAGTATTATTAGTATTATTAGTTATTAGTATTATTAGTATTAGGTATTAGTTATTATTAGTATTAAAGGTATATTATTAGTATTGTATAGTTATTAAATTAGTATTAAGATTAGATATTATTAGTATTAAGTTAGATAATTTAAATTAGTATTAGTAATTTAAGTATTATTAGTATTAGTATTAATTAGTATTAGTATTAAGTATTATTAGTTAATTAAGTATTAGTATATTATTGTATTAAGTATTAAGTTAAAGTATTAATTATTTAAATATTATTAATTTAGTATTAGAATTATTCGTATTAGTATTATTATTATATTAGTATTATATTATATTGTATATATTATTCGTATTAGATTATTATTATTAGTAGTTATATAGTATATTGTTAGTATTAGTATTAGTATATCTGATTATTATTATTAGTATTTGTTATTATTATTATATATAGTATAGTATTATTAGTATAGTATTAGTATTATATTTTAGATTAGTATTATTATTATATTAGTATTATATTATAGTATTAGTATTATATATTAGTATTATTGTATATTAGTATTAGTTATTAGTTATTATAGTATTAGTATTATTATATTGTATTAGTTATATTATTAGTTTAGTATTATATTATATTAGTATTAGTTATTATTATTCAGTTTATTAGTATTAGTATTAGTATATATTATAGTATTATTATATTAGATTAGTATTATTGTATTAGTATTATTATTATATTAGTATATTGTAGTTATTATTAGTTTTATATTATATTAGTATTATTATATTAGTCATTATTAGTATAATTATTAGTTATTATTATTTATTAGATTATTATTATATTATTAGTATTAGTATTATTATATAGATTAGTATTATTATATATATTAGTATTCTAGTATTATATTAGTATTATTAGTAAGTATTATTAGTATTAGTATGTATTATTATAGTATTATTAGTATTAGTATTATTAGTATTATTATATTAGTATTATTATTATATTAGTTATATCATTAGTATTATTATATGATTATTATATTATTGTATTTATTATAGTATTATTTATATTAGTATTATTATATTATTTTTAGTTAGTATATTAGTATTATATTATTATATTCTATTAGTATTATTATTAGTATTATATTAGTTATTATTAGTATTATTATATATTAGTATGTTAGATTATTATAGTATTCGTAATTATTATTATTAGATTAGTATTGATTATAGATAGTATTTATTATTATTCTATTAGTATTATATTATTATTATTATTATTCTATTATTATTGATTATTAGTAGTTATATTATTATTAGTATTATATTAGTATATTATTATTATTAGATTATTAGTTATATTATTAGATTATTATATTAGTATTATTTTATTAGTATTAGTATATTATTTATATTAGTTATATTTATTAGTATTATTAGTATTAGTATAGTTATTATTAGTATATTAGTATTAGTATTTATTAGTATTAGTATTATTAGTATTATTAGTATTAGTATTAGTTATTAGTTATTATTAGTTATTATAGTTATTATTATTTATTATATATTAGTATTAATTAGTATTATTAGTTATTATATTAGCTATATTATATATTAGTATTAGTATTAGTATATTAGTATATTAGTATTTTAGTATTTAGTATTATTAGATTTTATTAGTATTAGTATTAGATTATTATTAGTATTATTATTATTTAGTATTATTATTTTTATTAGTATTATTAGTATTAGTCTTATTAGATTATTAGTTATTATTAATTAGTTAATAGTATTAGTATTAGATTATTATATTATTATTAGTAGATTATTATTAGTATTATATTATTATTATTAGTTTAGTATTATTATTATTAGATTATTATTATTAGTTATTATTATTAGTATATTATTATTATTATTATATTATTATTATTATTATTATTATTATTACTTCAGAGTTTCTAATCATTATCTTAAGGAAAATATGACATTTAGTGTCAAACTGGTAACTTGTAACAGTTTTCTTGAGATATCGATAAATATATGAAGACAACCAACACAACATTTAAAAAGAAAAACCCATTGAAATCTTGTAGCTAAAGATTTTATGCATACACACATTATACTAGTATATATAAGTGTATGTGTGAATGTATTATGTATGTGCATAAATATACACACACACACTCTCTTTCATCGTACACTTCTGCTAAAATGTTTCTCATATAGCGAAAACACCAACCTTACTCATTTTTATCCGAGAGAGCTCGTACAATAGCAGTGTTGACTTGTGGTATTCGTTTGCATAAGAAGAGAGAGAGAGAGAGAGAGAGATGAGGAAGGAAGAGAGAGAGAGAGAAGAGACGGGAGAGCGAGAGAGAGAAGGGAGAGGAGAGATGGAGAGAGGAGAGAGAGGCAAGCTTTACATGCAGATATCAAATGTCTGCATGTAACACGAGGCCTCGGCTACGAGATACAATCAGACGCCAACAAAAGAAGTCGCGGTTATCCTGGAAGCATCTTGACAATCAGACAATGTGGGTATGCTTTCGTTCATTTTCGTTCGCTTTTGCGTAAGTTGCTGATTGGTCAAGATCCTCCTCCTCCTCCTCCTCTTCCTCCTCCTTCTCATGTGGAAAGCTTCTTTGCGGACTATCTTACAAGTTTCCTAGTCATTGAAAGGCCCAATGCCAAAGTTCATAAAGAAGGTTGTACAAGTGAAGTGTTGACTGCCTCTCTCTCTCTCTCTCTCTCTCTCTCTCTCTCTCTCTCTCGTCAGTAATCCTTAAATATAATTTTACATGTATTTTATTATTACTGATTAAATGTTATTATTTTACTTTCATCAGAACCCATGTGTTTTTACAAAATTTCATGTAAATGATTATTATTATTATTATTATTATTATTATTATTATTATATTATTATTATTATTATTATTATTATTTCTTCGTTGATATTGTTGTACTTGCCATATATATACATAAACACAATGTTCATTACAAATACATACACGAGTACTTAGCTTAATTTTGTGTGTGTGGATTACGCGTGTTTTGACCTTCGTAGTTGTAATCAAAACTGTTTTTATTTTTGTTGTTGAATGAAGAGAGAAAACTCGCGCTTTTGAACTTTTCGTACCTCGAAACGTTGCGACACCTGGGGGAATCTAACCACTCTATGACGCCTGGAATAGCAGCAACAGGAATCTGTGAACATGTTTACGTGTTATGGAAGTCGGATATGATTAGGATTTGACTCTCTCTCTCTCTCTCTCTCTCCTCTCTCTCTCTCTCTATGTGTGTGTGTGTAAGGGTAACCTTTGGCAACTGTATAGTTTCTCATGCTAAGCTAAAGTTTAATCTTAAGGAAGGATGGAGCCTCCTGACCAGCTTTTTTCAATCCAATGTATACCTTAGTTGATTCCAC